>NC_044037.1:57530224-57844770 GCF_901765095.1 Microcaecilia unicolor
CAGACCGCTCGTAACTCCAGGAGATTGATCTGCAGATCGCGTTCCTGGAGGGACCAGCTTCCTTGGGTGTGAAGTCCATCGACATGAGCTCCCCACTCCAGGAGAGACGCATCCGTAGTCAGCACCTTTTGTGGCTGAGGAATTTGGAAGGGGCGTCCCAGAGTCAAATTGGTCCAAACCGTCCACCAATACAGGGATTTGAGAAAACTCGTGGGCAGGTGGATCACGTCCTCTAGACACCCAGCAGCTTGAAACCACTGGGAAGATAGGGTCCATTGAGCATGTGAAGACGAGCCATGGGAGTCACATGGACTGTGGAGGCCATGTGGCCAAGCAATCTCAACATCTGCTGAGCTGTGATCTGCTGGGACGCTCGTACCCGGGAGACGAGGGACAGCAGATTGTTGGCCCTCGTCTCCGGGAGATAGGCACGAGCCGTCCGAGAATCCAGCAGAGCTCCTATGAATTCGAGTCTCTGTACTGGGAGAAGGTGGGACTTTGGATAATTTATCACAAACCCTAGTAGCTCCAGGAGTCGAATAGTCATCTGCATGGACTGTAGAGCTCCTGCCTCGGAAGTGTTCTTCACCAGCCAATCGTCGAGATAAGGGAACACGTGCACTCCGAGCCTGCGAAACGCTGCTGCTACCACAGCTAGGCACTTCGTGAACACTCTGGGCGCAGAGGCGAGCCCAAAGGATACCACACAGTACTGGAAGTGACGTGATCCCAGACGAAATCGGAGATACTGTCTGTGAGCTGGCAGTATCGGGATGCGTGTATAAGCATCCTTTAAGTCCAGGGAGCATAGCCAATCCTTTTGCTGAATCATGGGAAGAAGGGTGCCCAGGGAAAGCATCCTGAACTTTTCCTTGACCAGATATTTGTTCAGGGCCCTTAGGTCTAGGATGGGATGCATCCCCCCTGTTTTCTTTTCCACAAGGAAGTACCTGGAATAGAATCCCAGCCCTTCTTGCCCGGATGGCACGGGCTCGACCGCATTGGCGCTGAGAAGGGCGGAGAGTTCCTCTGCAGGTACCTGCTTGTGCTTGAAGCTTTAGGATTGTGCTCCTGGTGGGCAATTTGGAGGTTTCGAGGCCAAATTGAGGGTGTATCCTTGCCGGACTATTTGGAGGACCCACTGGTCGGAGGTTAGGAGAGGCCACCTTTGGTGAAAAACTTTCAACCTCCCCCCGACCGGCAGGTTGCCCGGCACAGACACTTTGACATCGGCTATGCTCTGCTGGAGCCAGTCAAAAGCTTGCCCCCTGCTTTTGCTGGGGAGCTGTGGGGCCTTGCTGAGGCGCACGCTGCTGACTAGAGCGAGCGCGCTGGGGCTTAGCCTGGGCCGCAGGCTGTCGAGAGGGAGGATTGTACCTACGCTTACCAGAAGAGTAGGGAACAGTCCTCCTTCCCCCATAAAAACGTCTACCTGAAGAGGTAGATGCTGAAGGCTTCCGGTGGGAGAATTTATCGAAAGCGTTATCCCGCTGGTGGAGCTGCTCTACCACCTGTTCGACTTTTTCTCCAAAAATGTTGTCCGCTCGGCAAGGGGAGTCCGCAATCCGCTGCTGGATTCTATTCTCCAGGTCGGAGGCACGCAGCCATGAGAGTCTGCGCATCACCACACCTTGAGCAGCGGCCCTGGACGCAACATCAAAGGTATCATATACCCCTCTGGTCAGGAATTTTCTGCACGTCTTCAGCTGCCTGACCACCTCCTGAAACGGCTTGGCTTGCTCAGAAGGGAGCTTGTCCACCAAGCCCGCCAACTGCTGCACATTGTTCCGCATGTGAATGCTCGTGTAGAGTTGGTAGGACTGAATCTTGGCCACAAGCATAGAAGAATGGTAGGCCTTCCTCCCAAAGGAGTCTAAGGTTCTAGAGTCCTTGCCCGGGGGCACCGAGGCATGCTCCCTAGAACTCTTAGCCTTCTTAAGGGCCAGATCCACCACACCAGAGTCGTGAGGCAACTGAGTGCGCATCAGCTCTGGGTCCCCATGGATCCGGTACTGGGACTCGATCTTCTTGGGAATGTGGGGATTAGTTAGAGGCTTGGTCCAGTTCACCAGCCATGTCTTTTTTAGGACATGATGCATGGGTACTGTGGACGCTTCCTTAGGTGGAGAAGGATAGTCCAAGAGCTCAAACATCTCAGCCCTGGGCTCATCCTCCACGACCACCGGGAAGGGGATGGCCGTAGACATCTCCCGGAGAAAGGCCGCGAAAGACAGACTCTCGGGAGGAGAAAGCTGCCTTTCAGGGGAGGGAGTGGGATCAGAAGGAAGGCCATCAGACTCCTCGTCAGAGAAATATCTGATGTCCTCCTCCTCCTCCCACGAGGCCTCACCATCGGTATCAGACACAAGTTCATGAACCTGTGTCTGAAGCCGTGCCCGACTCGACTCCGTGGAAACACGGCCACGGTGGAAGCGCCGAGAGGTAGACTCCCTCGCCAGCACCAGCGAAGCTCCCTCCACCGACGTCATCGGGGAGTCTTCCTGGGAGGCGGCCGCAGCCGGTACCGCAAGCGGTACCAATGTCGGAGACCTCACCCTGGGCAAGGGGCCAGCCAGCGCCTCACTCGACGGTACTGGTGGCGCAGGCACCCCCGGTACTGGAGGGGAAGGGCGCAACAGCTCTCCCAGGATCTCTGGGAGAACGGCCCGGAGACTCTCGTGCAGAGCGGCTGTGGAGAAAGACATGGAAGCCGATGCAGGCGTCGAGGTCAGAGTCTGTTCCGGGCGTGGAGGCGGTTCCGGGCTGTCCAAGGTGGAGCGCATCGACACCTCCTGAACAGAGGGTGAGTGATCCTCCCGGTGCCGATGCCTACTGGGTGCCGACTCCCTCGGCGACCCAGAGCTCTCGGTACCGATGCGGGAAGGAGACCGGTGTCGATGCTTCTTTGATTTCTTCAAACGAAGCATGTCACCAGAGCTTCTTGGTACCGATGAGGAGGACGTAGAATCCAGCCGTCTCTTCCTCGGGGCCGAGGCAGAAGAAGGTCTGTTTCGGGGGGGGGGGGGGGCTGTACCGCAGGAGCCCTCAGGGCAGGAGGAGACCCACCCGAAGGCTCACCGCCACCAGCAGGGGAATGGACAGCCCTCACCTGCACTCCAGTCGAAGCACCACCGTCCGACGACATCAGCAGAAATGGAGGTCCCGGTACCACCGACGCCGACGCTGCCTTTCGATGTCTCGGTACCGACGATGCGGAGGGTCGAAACCTCGATGCAGTCGATGCCGAGGTCGAAGACTTCGATGCTGTTGGCGTCAATGCACTTGATGCCTCCGGTGCTGGTGTCGACGAAGAGCCCGAGAACAACACGTTCCACTGGACTAACCTCGCTACCTCAGTCTTCTTCTGTAAAAGAGCACAAAGACTGCAGGCCTGCGGGCGGTGCCCAGCCCCCAGACACTGAAGACATGAAGCGTGCCTGTCAGTGAGCGAGATTACCCGGGCGCACTGGGTGCACTTCTTGAAGCTGCTGGGAGACTTCGATGACATGGGCGGAAAAATCACGCCGGCGAAATCAAAATTCGCGATGGTGACGAAGGGCACCAAAAATAAGGGAGAGAGAAAAAACCTGTACCGAG
Source organism: Microcaecilia unicolor (assembly GCF_901765095.1). Lineage (NCBI taxonomy): Eukaryota > Metazoa > Chordata > Amphibia > Gymnophiona > Siphonopidae > Microcaecilia > Microcaecilia unicolor. The sequence continues at coordinate 57,533,822 of NC_044037.1, forward strand.
GCCACAAAAAAGGCCTATCCCGAAAGCGAAAGGAAACTTACGCCGGGGAAACAAACTGGAATAATCTTTTCGGAGAGAAGGTGGAAGATCTAGTTGACCAGATGAAGAAGCACACAGATTCTATGGCATCTGTCTCCCGGTGGGCGCCTTCTGCTTCCGCCTCCTCAACTAGGAGGTTTTTTGGTGGGTCGTGGAGTGCTCCCTATTCCTATTCTAGGGTAGGTCTTGCCAGCCTACTCAGGCTCAGCCCCAGCGCGCTCGTTCTCATCAACAGTGTGTGCCCAAGACCCCTTGCGCTCCCCAGCAAAAGCAAGGGACGGGCTTTTGACTGGTTCCAGCAGAGCATAGCCAAAATAAGTGTCCGTACCGGACAACTTGCCGGTTGGGGGGAGGCTGATGTTTTTTCACCAAAGGTGGCCTCTCATATTCTTTTTTTTTTTTGGGGGGGGGGGGGGGTTGATATCTTTTCCTGATATCACCAAAGAGGAAACCTCCCACCTTCTTTCCTCCTCAAAATGCACCACTTGCTCCTCTGATCCCATCCCCACCAACTTACTTAACACCATCTCTCCTGCTATCACCCCCTCCATCTGTCATATCCTCAACCTCTCTCCTCTGCAACTGTCCCTGACACCTTCAAGCATGCTGTAGTCACGCCACTCCTCAAAAAACCATCACTAGACCCTACCTGTCCCTCCAACTACCGCCCCATTTCCCTCCTACCCTTCCTCTCTAAGATACTTGAACGTGCCATTCACAGCCGTTGCCTTGATTTTCTCTCATGCCATCCTCGATCCGCTTCAATCCGGCTTTTGCCCTCTACACTCGACAGAAACAGCACTATCTAAAGTCTGTAATGACCTGTTCTTGCCCTCGACCTTTCTGCCGCTTTTGACACTGTCAATCACAATTTACTTCTTGCCACACTATCCTCATTTGGGTGCCAGGGCTCTGTCCTCTCCTGGTTCTCCTCCTATCTCTCCCACCGTACCTTCATTCTCATGGATCTTCCTCCACCCCTATCCCGCTCTCTGTTGGAGTTCCTCAGGGATCTGTCCTTGGACCCCTTCTTTTTTCAATCTACACCTCTTCCCTGGGCGTGCTGATCTCATCTCATGGTTTCCAATATCATCTTTATGCTGATGACACCCAGCTCTATCTCTCCACACCAGACATCACTGCGGAAACCCAGGCCAAAGTATCGGCCTGCTTATCTGACATTGCTGCCTGGATGTCCAACCGCCACCTAAAACTGAACATGGCCAAGACCGAGCTTATTGTCTTTCCACCCAAACCCACTTCTCCTTTCCCTCCACTCTCTATCTCAGTTGATAACACCTCATCCTCCCCGTCTCATCTGCCCACAACCTTGGAGTCATCTTCGACTCCTCCCTCTCCTTCTCTGCGCATATCCAGCAGATAGCCAAGACCTGTCGCTTCTTTCTCTATAACATCAGCAAAATTCGCCCTTTCCTATCTGAACACACCACCCGAACTCTCATCCACTCTCTCATTACCTCTCGCCTTGACTACTGCAGCCTAATCCTCACTGGCCTCCCACTTAGCCATCTATCCCCCCTTCAATCCGTTCAGAACTCTGCTGCACGTCTATCTTCCGTCTGGACCGATATGCTCATATTACCCCTCTCCTCAAGTCACTTCACTGGCTTCCGATCAGGTACCGCATACAGTTCAAGCTTCTCCTACTAACCTACAAATGCACTCGATCTGCAGCCCCTCATTACCTGTCTACCCTCATCTCCCCATACGTTCCTACCCGAAACCTCCGCTCACAGGACAAATCCCTCCTCTCAGTACCCTTCTCCTCCACCGCCAACTCCAGGCTCTGCCCTTTCTGCCTCGCCTCACCCTGTGCTTGGAATAAACTCCTCCAGTCCATACGCCAAGCCCCCTCCTTACCCATCTTCAAATCCTTACTCAAAGCACACCTCTTCAATGTCGCCTTCGGCACATAACCATTATACCTCTATTCAGGAAATCTAGAATGCCCCAATTTGACATTTCGTCCTTTAGATTGTAAGCTCCTTTGAGCATGGACTGTCCTTCTTTGTTAAACTGTACAGCGCTGCGTAACCCTAGTAGCGCTTTAGAAATGTGTAGTAATAGTAGTAGTAGTTTGCCGGGTTCTTGAAGCCTGGATTGGCCGCTGTCAGAGACAGGATGCTGGGCTTGATGGACCGTTGGTCTTTTCCCAGTGTGGCAGTTCTTATGTTCTTATCTCGACGATTGGCTGGTGAAGAGCACCTCAGAGGACGGTGCTCGGGATTCCATGCGAAAGACTATTCAGGTTCTGGAACTATTAGCTTCTCAGTGGCATCAGGCCACAGGGAATCCAGAAGATGTCATCCATGTGTCCACCGGCTTTGCACATTCTCTTCAATGGTGGACGATTCGATCCATTTTGACCATGGGACGTCCATTCCAAATTCCTCAGCCACAGAAAGTGCTGATGGATGCATTACTCCTAGGGTGGGGAGCACATATGGATGGGCTTCACACCCAGGGAGCCTGGTCCCCCCAGGAAACAGGTCTTCAGATCAACCTCCTTGAGGTCTGAGAGATCTGGAACTCTAAAGGCTTTCAGAGATCAACTGTCCAACCAAATTATCTTAATTCAGACAGACAATCAGGTTGTGATGTACAACAAGCAGATTTCGCCCTGTTTGTTGGGAGGCCGTCCAGATGTGGCTTTGGGCACGCCGTCATGGCATGTTTCTCCAAGCCACTTATCTGACAGGCGTAAACAACAGTCTGGCTGACAGGCTGAACAGGATAATGCAACCTCGCAAGTGGTCGCTGAATATGAGCGTAGCCTGTGAGATCTTCCGGACGTGGGGCACCCCCTTCGGTGGATCTCTTTGCCATTCATCTAAACCACAAGGTCCCTCAGTACTGTTCCAGGCTTCAGGTCCATGGCAGACTAACGTCAGATGCCTTTCTCCTACATTGGGGAACAGGCCTTCTGTATGCTTATCCTCCCATACCTCTGGTGGGGAAGATTTTGCTGAAACTCAAGCAAGACCGCAGAGCCATGATCCTGATTTCACCTTACTGGCTGCGTCAGATTTGGTTTCCTCTTCTTCTGGAGTTGTCCTCCGAGGAACCGTGGAGATTGGAGTTTTTTCCGACCCTTATCACTCAGAACGAAGGGTCACTTCTATATCACAACCTCCAGTCTCTGGCTCTCATGGCCTGGATGTTGAGAGCCTAGAATTTTCTTCCTTAGGTCTTTTGGAGGGTGTCTCCCAAGTCTTGCTTGCTTCCAGGAAAGATTCCACTAAGATGTGTTATTCTTGTAAATGGAAGAGGTTTGCCGTCTGGTGTGACAGCAAGGCCATAGATCCCATTTCATGTCCCACACACACCCTGCTTGAATATCTTCTACACTTATCAGAGTCTGGTCTCAAGACCAACTCCGTAAGGGTTCACCTCAGTGCAATTAGTGCTTATCATCAACGTGTAGAAGGTAAGCCTATCTCTGGACAGCCTTTAGTTGTTTGCTTCATGAGAGGTTTGCTCTTGTCAGAGCCCCCTGTCAATCCTCCACTAGTGTCATGGGATCTCAACATTGTTCTCACCCAGCTGATGAAAGCTCCTTTTGGGCCACTGAATTCCTGCCATTTGAAGTACTTGACCTGGAAGGTCATTTTCTTGGTGGCTGTTACTTCAGCTTATAGGGTCAGTGGACTGCCAAGAGAGCATTGGCCTTTTACATGGAGCAGACGAAGCCCTTCAGATAGTCCGCCCAGTTGTTTGTTGCTTTTGATCCCAACAGGAGGGGCGTCGCCATCGGAAAACATGCCATTTCCAGTTGGCTGGCAGATTGCATTTCCTTCGCTTATACCCAAGCTGGGCTGGCTCTGGAGGGCCATGTCACGGCTCACAATGTCAGAGCCATGGCTGCGTCGGTGGCTCACTTGAAGTCAGCCTCCATTGAAGAGATTAGCAAGGCTGCAACGTGGTCTTCAGTCCACACATTCACAACTCACTAGTGCCTTGAGCAGGATACCCGACGCGACAGTCGGTTTGCACAGATGGTGCTGCAGAATCTGTTTGGGGTTTAGAATCCAATTCCATCCCCCTAGGCCCGTTTTATTATGTTCCAGGCTGTACTCTCAGCTAGTTTGTATATAGTTTCAGGTTAATCTACTTTACGTCCTCGCCGTTGCGAGGCCCAATTGACTAACATTTGTTGTTTTGAGTGAGCCTGGATGCTAGCGATACCCCACTTGTGAGGATTATTCAACCTGCTTGTCCTCGAAGAAAACGAAGATACTTACCTGTTCAGGTATTCTCTGAGGACAGCAGGCTGATAATCCTCACAAACCTGCCCACCTCCCCTTGGAGTTGTCTTTTTTACCTTTTTACTGAGGAGCATGGCCGCGTAGCGGTCAGGAAGGCACTTGGCGCATGCGCAGTCGGACGCGTGTCACGCTCAGAAGTCTCTAGGAACGTTTTTGCTATTTGGAATGCCGGTTCCCGGGCTGGCGCAGATCACCAACCCACTTTTGAGGATTATCAGCCTGTTGTCCTTGGAGAATACCTGCTACAAGTAAGTATCTTCGCTTTATAGTCAGTTTCTAAGGATTAAGGGACTTTGTTAAATACATCTATGTTTCAGAGCATATCTGGTGACATGCGCAGATGATTTGAAGCTAAAGGATATCTGAAACATAGTATTGAGAGTTATTATAAGAGAGCAGAAAGTATGGATAGAGCTGATCTACTGCATCCTGCAAAAGACAGTATTGTTTGTACACTGCCTTCCAACAATATTTCCAGGAACATCATCAAGATAATAAGGACATGCTGGCAAATAATTGAATTCAAAGATAAAAAACTGATTGTGGCATACAAAAGAGGCCAGAATATTAGAGACTTATTAATAGTATCTGCACTTCCAAGCATCAGAAAAGATGTCATACAACCACCCTATGGACATTTTTGATGCAGAAACTGTTCATTCTCTGGAGTGAATTTAAAAACCAAAGAATTTATAGACCTATACTCTGGTCCAAGATTTGGATTGAGACATTTTTCAAACTGTAAGACCATTGGAGGAATATATGTAGCAATCTATCCCTGCGATCTTGTATATACTGGTATGATGAAGAGACAAAAGATTAACAGAAACGTGCCATCAAGAGAAGAGAAACAGAGAAGCAAGCCCCTGTTGTCTCACTCAGTGGAGAAAAAAACACTCTTTTGAGGGCTATGTCTGACATTGCTGCCTGGATGTCTCACTGCCATCTGAAACTAAACATGTCCAAGACTGAGCTGCTGATCTTTCTCCCTAAACCAACCTCTTCTCTTCCCCCATTCTCTATCTCTGTGGATAACACTCTCATCCTCTCTGTCTCATTAGCTCATAACCTTGGGGTCATCTTGGACTCCGCTCTCTTTCTCTGCATATATTCAACAGACTGGTGAAACGTGTCGTTTTTTTTTTCTCTATAATATCACCAAAATTTATCCTTTCCTTTCTGAGCACACTACCAGAACCCTTATCTATACTCATCACCTCTCGCTTAGACTATTGCAACTTGCTTCTCACAGGTCTCTCACTAAACGTTCTCTCTCCCCCCTTCAATCTGTTCAAAATTCTGCTGCACAACTTATATTCCGCCAGTTCTCATATTAGCCCTCTCCTCAAGTCACTTCATTGGCTCCCTATCTGTTTCCGCATACAATTCAAACTCCTCTTATTGACTTACAAGTACATTCACTCTTCAGCTCCTCAGACCTCTCCACTCTTATCTCTCCCTACACTCCTCCCTGGGAACTCCGTTCACTGGTTAAAGCTCTCTTATCTGCACCCTTCTCCTCCACTGCTAACTCCAAACTTCGTTCCTTTTATCTTGCTTCACCATATGCCTGGAGTAGACTTCCGGAGCTGGTACGTCAAGCTCCATCTCTGACCGTCTTCAAACCTAGGCTAAAAGCCCACCTTTTTGATGCTGCTTTTAACTCCTAGCCCTTACTCACTTGTTCAGTACCCATGTTTTATCATACCCACCTTAGTAATTTCCTTATCCCTTATTTGTCCTGTTTGTCCTAATTAGATTGTAAACTCTGTCGAGCAGGGACTGTCTCTTCATGTCCAGTGTACAGCACTGCGTACGTCTAGTAGTGCTATAGAAATGATAAGTAGTAGTAGTATACTGTAGATTTTTAATCTTTGCCAAACCAAAGCTTTCTTGGAGAGAAGGGAGATGGGGACAAGATTTTATTGAGTTTGGAACATAGATTGATTTTCAAATTTAATATTGTCTTTCTTCATGGTCTCAACCAGGGCAGTATTTAAATCTATTATGATAAAGTTTCTTTTCCACTTTTGACCATGTCTGCCTCCACAGGGACCTAGCAGACCATCTGCCTACTTGTTTCTTGAACATTAGCGCATGGCCATGAATACAAAAAATAGAAGATTGGGTTTTTACGGCTGTGGTAAAAATAGCCTTAGCGTCAAGAAAGACCCGTTTCCGGGTTTTCTACTGCCTATTTTTACCACAGCTTAGTAAAAGGACCCCTTAGTGAACTACTGTCTTCAGAGGAGTATATGTTACAAGTAAGCAACTTTGCTTTTTTTTTTTTTTTCTAGTTGTAGGCACATCGATGTTATGATTTTTAGTGTTGGGACTGATTGTTGTACATAGAGTTGTCACGAACATCGCTCACAAATGCTTGCGCTGCAAAATTCTGAAGTCTGTAAGTGGATGAATATTTGGAGATGAGTCAAACCTTATTATCCCAATGTTCTGTGTTTTTTTGTGGGCCAAAAAAATGTAGGCTATCTCCATGATATTCATCTGTCCTATACAGATAAATTCCTCTTGGTAATTATTTTTTATATTTCCTGAATTTTGCAGAGTAAAAATTTAAGTATTATGTAGTACCTACATATTTAGTTGATAATCACAGCCATCAGTGAGTTTACAAATAATGGATTATTTGGAATAAATGTTGTACAGCTAAGCCACAGTTTCTCTCCAATCCTTATTCTGCCAAATACCTACGCCCTCCCTCGGGGGGAAAAAAAAAGAAAAACTAGCTGCTGAAACCAATAAAAATGTATTTTACGAAATTGTGAAAAATCTAAAATACATCTTTGCCATTCATCTGTGTGTTAACATATTTAATATATTTAATGTTATGAGAGTTTTGCCTGAATTTATTTTTCATTTTCTGGTTTTATGATTTGTCTTTTCTTTTTAAGGAAATAACCTGGAGTCAAAATTAGAAAATAAAAATGGTACAGCAACGCAGTACTTGCAGATTTGTGACAGCATTGCCACAAATAAAGCCCTTAAACAAAAAGCCAGAAAGAAGAGGAGGGGAGAAACTAGGCAGTGGCAAACAGGTATGCACTAGTATTGTAGTATGTGGGGAAGCAGTTTTTGAATTCCTACTCCAGGACATACTGCATATGCACCATAGTGTAAAAAAAAAAAAAAGCATTTTGTGAAATGTTTCTCAGATTGGGTTAGAAACTTGAGTGAGAAGGGCAATGGTAAATGGAATTTATTATCAGGAAAGAGGTATTATCAGTGGAGTGCTGCAAAGATCGCCTTTGGTCTAGTTTTATAAGTGATATTTTAGATGGTTTGTAAAAACATTTATCTTTTTGCAGATGATAGGTCTGCAATAAGGTAGTTAATCTAGAGAAAGTAGAAAAATTGAGGAGTGATTAGGGAGGCTTAAGAAATGTTCAAGAACTTGGCAACTAAAATTCAGTGCAAAAAAATTATGCATTTGAGTGCAGAAATCCAAAAGATTATTGCTTTAATTGTAAGATGAAGTGTTAATAATATACCAAACAAAAGTATGATCATAGCATGATCTTGCTTGACATCAAGCTATTAGAACAGTACAAGAAATGGCAGCAGAGAGAGCAGGAAGAATGATAGGATGCATTGGGAGACGTATTATCAGTAGAAGAAAGGAGGCAGTAATGCCACTGTGTAGAGCATTAGTGGGACCTTGTATGGAGTATTGTGTCCGATTCAAAAATGATATATGGAGATCAGAAGTATTCTAGAGAGAGGCTACTTAAATGTTAGTCTGCACAATAGTCCCTATAATAGAAGACCTAAATGATTTAAGCATATGTTTCTTAAAAGGGAAAGATACATAGTAGACATTAAAATACCTCAAAGGTATTAATGATGCAAAGAAGCAAGCATTTTTCAATGGAAAGAAATTTTTAGAACAAGGGATCATGATAAGCGGCTCACAGGGGGGTACACTCAGCAGTAACATAAGGAAATATTTCTTCACAGAAAGGGTGGTGGATGCTTGGAACAGCCTCCCAGTGGAGGTGCTGGAGGCCAAAACAGTAACAGAATTCAAGAAAGCATGGGGTAAGCACAGAGGATTCTTACATACAAAGATGTGAGAATAAAGCCTGAGAATCGAGTAGGTTGTATGGTATTGTATCAGGAATGGACAGACTGTCTGGGGTTTGCAGTCCTTATTTGCTGTCATTTTTTATGTTGTTCTGTTTCTCTCTGTAGTAATGTGATCATAAATTGATTAGAGCCCAGATATAAACTGGCTGTTAGACTTATGCCATTCAATTTTATTATCCTCTGAATTTAGTAACTTTGATTTAAGCAAACAATGCATCAGACGTTTTATATTCCTGCTAGTAATTGCTAAGTTGTGAATCGTATCATCTGGATTTAAATGAAAATAGATACACTATAGGGGATCATTTTTTAACTGCCTGCATTGGTAAAAAGCATTCAGGTACTTTTCACTCCGCAAACATAAGGATTTTCAAAGTAAAAGTATCTGCATACTTTCCCTTTAAAATTTATCCCAGGAAAGATGCCTGCACGTATTTACAGTGGCTATAGAAAGTCTACATCCTTTCTAAAATGTTCTCCTTGTGTTGGCTTATAGCTTGGAATTAAAATGCATGCATGTATGCATGTATCCTACCCCACAGTAATCAAGGGAAAAATATATTCTTCAAGGACAAGCAAGATGATGAATATTCTTACTGTAGGGTGGCATCACTGTTGTTCTCTAGAAGCATGAGGAAGTGCCCCATTGTGCATGTGCATCTCTTCCCATACGCAATTGTCACGCAGGACCAGGTCAACCTTAGTTTTTCCACAGAGCAGTGAGGATGCTGTACCAGTGTCTCCCCTCAGTTTGCATCTCTTTTTTTTTGGTGGTTATCTACCATTTGTTATTTTCACTATCTCCCATTGTATAAGTGTTTGTGCAGGGCCAGAACTCTCTCCTTTATTTTCTTTAGTCAGGTTTTTGGCATTTTTTAAAAGTTTTTTTCTTTATTTTCTGCAGCTCACCAGGCTCCCTTAGGCTTTAAGCTTCCCGTTTGGGGTCTCTCTTTCACAGTAGAGCCATTTGATTTCAGATTAGCTATTTTTTTTTGGACATCTCCCTTAAAACTCCCAGTGATTTTAAGAAGTACACCAGGTGCAACAGTACCATGTCCTTTACAGACACTCATAATTTGTGCTTTCAGTGCCCGGAGCCTGATTATAATCTCATTTCTTTACAGACTCTGTTCATGGATATCAAAAAGAGGAATTAAAGGTAGTCAGAAGCTTTGCAAATTAATTTTTGTCACCTACGAGTCCAGTCCTTCGACTTTGGCATCGGAGGCATGGGCCTCGATGGCTCTGGGCACTGCATCAGTATTCTGAAGGTCTCTGCCTGCCTTGGCATCAAGCATTGGTAGTGCCCATCAGGATTTAGCATCCTCTGGTCCCACATCAAGGATGAAGAAGGAATTGTTTTCGTCCTCCTCAGTGCCTAGGGACCCCAATGTTGGATGAAGGCCAAGAAGCATCGGCATTGGTCCCCCTCGAGCCATAGTGTCAAGCACAGCGAGACATCGAGATCTTCAATACCCTTGAACCCCTGACATGAGAAGAGCTCATCCTCATAAAGACTGGAGGGGGTGTATTGGTGTCCATTGAACCGAGTCCAGGTCACTGATCCGATCCCAGTACTCTCCAGGGTCATGACCATAGTGGGTGAGCCCCAACCTTTACCAGTGGTGGCCTTTGAATCCAAAAGGTTCCCAGATTTGAGAAGTTCCATCTTCGCTATTCTGTGGTGGTCAAATCTGCTCTCAAAAGAGCCAAGAGTTCCTAGACTTATTCCTTGGGGCTACCCAGGAGAGGGAGGCTTATTCTTTTGCGTTTTTTGGGAAGACATTTTTCCAGACAGCTATGCTATATACTGAACATACACTTGTGGAATATTATTCGTAGTGTAGCAGAATTCAGAGACATAGTCCTTCAGGGAAGTCTGAGGAAATCTGTCAGCTAGTAGCCAAAGAGTGGGAGTTTGGAAAACATATGGGCCAGGCAACACTTTGGCATCCAGAGGCCTCCACCATGAGTACTGGGTTGCGCAGACTCACTTAGCTGCATGCCTCAGACTTGGAACCTGTGATTCAGGAGATGCTAGTGGAAGTTCCATGTCAGTGTGATAGTCCTTTTGGTGACAAAGTAGAGGAGGTTGTGGACCTCATAAAAAATATATTCCGATAACCATCAAGTCACTTCACCTGCCCACTCCTGGCTCGGCATCCACATCCAGTAGGTATACTGGTGGAAGGCAATGGAGAACTTACTACTCTGAAAGGCATAGGTAACCCCCACCCTCTCAACCATTCCAGAACAACCAGAGGTCTTGCTTCCATCTGGGGCAGCAGAAGTCCAGCAGGCTCTCCAGTCAAAGCAAGAGATGAGCTTTTGACTGGCTCTGGGAGAGCATAGCCGCAATCCCAGTAACTGCCCCAGACAAACTTCCAGTAGGAGAGAGGCTGAACGTTTTTCAAGAAAGGTGGCCCCTTGTAACCTCAGATTGGTGGGTTCTCAAATAGTCCGGACAGGTTACGCTGTACAGTTGGAAACAGGCCCTCCAAATTGCCCTCCAAGAGCATCAAAGTTAAGCTCTCGACATCAGGAAGTGCTTACAAAGGAACTCTCTTCCCTCTTACAGGCCAATGCAGTTGAACCCATTCCACCAGGAGAAAGAGGGCAGGGATTTTATTCCAAGAATTTCCTGGTTCCCGCCCAAAAAAGGGCAGCGGGATTTTGTCCCAACCTAGGCCTAAGAGCCTTGAACAGATATCTGGCAAAGCAAAAGTTCAGGATGGCTTCCCTGGGCAGCCTACTCCCTATGATTTAGGAACAAAATTGACTATGCTCTCTGGACTTATAGGACACATATACCCACATACAGAAACATCCCAGGCATAGGAGGTATTTCTCAGATTTTGAGTAGGGAAACATCACTACCAGTACTGTGTACTGCTATTTGGCCTTGCTTCAGTCCCCAGATTGTTCATAAGTATCTAGCAGTAGTTACAGTATTGCTATGCAGACTGGGGGGTACACATACTTCCCTACAAAGAAGATTGGCTGGTCAAGAGTACATCAAAGGAAGGAGCTCAAGAATCAATGTGCAGAATCATTTGGGTGCTAGAAGCTACTAGGGTTTGTCATTAATTACCCCAAGTCCCATCTCAACCCATCCCAGCAGTTGGAATTTATAGGAACCCAGCTAAGCACAACTTAGGCCTTCAGCCTTCTCAGGCTAAGATCTATCTGAAACGCTCTAAAGTTCTTCAGAGATCAGCTAGAAAACCTAATCATCTTAATTCAGACTACAACCAAGTGGAAGTGTACTATGTCAACAAGCAGGTAGGTATGGGCTCGTATCTCCTTAGTGAGAAAGCACTCGGTATGTGGCAATGGTCCATCTCTTGGGGTTATCAAAGCCCCTTACCTGACATGGAAGAACAAGTGTCTGGCGGATAGATTGAGCAGAGTTATGTAGCCACATGAGTGGTCCCTGAACATGGATGTTGCCTGGAAGATCTTTTGAGAGTGCAGCACTCCCTTGGTGGATTATTTTGCCACTCAGCACAACACCAAAGCCCCTCAGTTCTGCTCCAGAACAGGATCACACAGCTGCGTAGCCTTGGATGCCTTTCTCCTCAGTTGGGGAAAAGGTCTTTGGTATGCATATCTTCCTATGGCTGTCATAGTGAAAAAAAACTCCTTTCATTCAAGGAGGACCAAGGAACCATGATCTTTATTGTGCCATACTGTGACTCAGTGGCGTAGCCAGACCTGACATTTTGGCTGGGCCCAGAGCTAATATGGGTGGGCACTAATATATATATATATATATATATATATATATATATATATATATATATATATATATATATTTCTCCGAGGACAAGCAGGCTGCTTGTTCTCACTGATGGGTGACGTCCTCGGCAGCCCCTCCAATCGGAATCTTCCTAGCAAAGTCCTTTGCTAGCTCTCGCGCGCCGCGCATGCGCGACCGTCTTCCCGCCCGAAACCGGCTCGAGCCGGCCAGTCTTCTTTCGTCCGCACTCGGTACGGCTGTGTTTTTTGTCGTGTCGAGCCCCGGAGAGTCGACCTCGCGCGTCCGTTTTATATTGACGTGTTTTTCTTCGGAAAAGTTCTGTAAATTTGTCGGGAAGTGCTCCGAAAACCCCCTTGGGTCTCGTTTTCCCTTCCCGTATTTCCAGTTTTTGCCCCGGTAAGTTTTCTTTCGTCGTCGGGGTAGGCCTTCTTTCGGCCTCGGTCGAGATTTTTCTCCCTTAAAGTTTTGGTGCTCCAAATTCGTCATTTCGGATTTTGACTTCGCCGGCGTGATTTTTCCGCCCATGACATCGAAGCCTTCCAGCGGCTTCAAGAAGTGCACCCAGTGCGCCCGGGTAATCTCGCTCACTGATAGGCACTCTTCGTGTCTTCAGTGTCTGGGGGCCGAGCACCGTCCCCAGAACTGTAGTCTGTGTTCCCTGTTACAAAGGCGTACTCAAGTAGCGAGATTAGCCCATTGGAACGTTTTGTTCTCGGGCTCTTCGTCGGCATCGGCACCGGGGTCATCGTGTGCATCGACGTCATCAGCGTCCAGACCTTCTTCCTTGGCTGCCAGTGCATCGAGTGCATCGAGGCATCGGCCCTCTGCATCGGCGCCGAGACATCGGATAGCTGCATCGACGTCGGTGGTACCGGGACCTCGTCTCCTGATGTCGTCGGACGGTGGTGCATCGAGTGCAGTGCAGGTGAGGGCTGTCCATTCCCCTGCTGGTGGCGGTGAGCCCTCGGGTGGGTCTCCTCCTACCCTGAGGGCTCCTGCGGTACAGCCCCCCCGAGATCGACCCTCTTCGGTCTCGGCCCCGAGGAAGCGACGGATGGATTCTACGTCCTCCTCGTCGGTGCCGGGGAGCTCCGGTGACATGCTTCGGAAGAAGTCGAAGAAGCATCGACACCGGTCCCCTCCCCGTGTCGGCACCGAGAGCTCTGGGTCGCCGAGGGAGTCGGCACCGAGAGGACCGCTCACCCTCTGTTCAGGAGGTGTCGATGCGCTCCACTCTGGACAGCCCGGAACAGCCTCCACGCCCGGAACAGGTTCTGACGTCGACGCCTGCATCGACCTCCATGCCTTTCTCTGCAGCCGCTCTGAACGAGAGCCTCCGGGCCGTTCTCCCAGAGATTCTGGGAGAGCTGTTGCGCCCTACCCCTCCGGTACCGGCGGTGCTTGCGCCTCCGGTACCGTCGAGCGTGGCGCCGGCTGGCCCATCGCCCGGGGTGAGGTCCCCGACGTCGGTACCGCGTGCGGTGCCGACTGCGGCCACCTCCCAGGAAGGCTCCCCGACTACGTCGGCGGAGGGAGCTTCGCCGATGCGGGCGAGGGAGTCTACCTCTCGACGCCCCCATCGTGGACGTGGCCCCATGGAGTCGAGTCGGGCGCGGTTGCAGACGCAGGTCCGCGAACTTGTGTCTGACACCGAGGGTGAGGCCTCGTGGGAAGAAGAAGAAGACCCCAGATATTTCTCTGACGAGGAGTCTGAGGGTCTTCCTTCTGATCCCACTCCCTCTCCTGAAAGACAGCTTTCTCCTCCCGAGAGTCTGTCTTTTGCTTCCTTTGTCCGGGAGATGTCTACGGCCATCCCCTTCCCGGTGGTTGTGGAGGACGAGCCCAGGGCTGAAATGTTTGAGCTCCTGGACTATCCTTCTCCACCTAAGGAAGCGTCCACTGTTCCCTTGCACCATGTCCTGAAAAAGACATTGCTTGCGAACTGGACCAAGCCACTAAGTAATCCCCACATCCCCAAGAAGATCGAGTCCCAGTACCGGATCCATGGGGACCCAGAGCTGATGCGCACCCAGTTGCCTCACGACTCTGGAGTTGTGGATCTGGCCCTAAAGAAGGCTAAGAGTTCTAGGGAGCATGCTTCGGCGCCCCCGGGCAAAGACTCTAGAACCTTAGACTCCTTTGGGAGGAAGGCCTACCATTCTTCTATGCTCGTGGCCAAGATTCAGTCTTACCAGCTCTACACGGGCATACACATGCGGAATAATGTGCGGCAGTTGGCGGGCTTGGTTGATGCTCTTCCCCCCGAGCAAGCCAAGCCTTTTCAGGAGGTGGTCAGGCAGCTGAAGGCGTGCAGAAAATTCCTGGCCAGAGGAGTGTATGACACTTTTGATGTTGCGTCCAGGGCCGCTGCTCAAGGTGTGGTGATGCGCAGGCTCTCATGGCTGCGTGCCGCCGACCTGGAGAATAGACTCCAGCAGCGGATTGCGGACTCGCCTTGCCGTGCGGACAATATTTTTGGAGAGAAAGTCGAACAGGTGGTAGAGTCTCTCCACCAGCGGGACACCGCATTCGACAAGTTCTCCCGCCGGCAGCCTTCAGCTTCTACCTCTACAGGTAGACGATTTTTCGGGGGAAGGAAGACTGTTCCCTATACTTCTGGTAAGCGTAGGTACAATCCTCCTTCCCGACAGCCTGCGGCCCAGGCTAAGCCCCAGCGCGCTCGCTCTCGTCAGCAGCGTGCGACTCAGCAAGGCCCCGCGGCTCCCCAGCAAAAGCAAGGGGCGAGCTTTTGACTGGCTCCAGCAGAGCATAGCCGACATCCAAGTGTCAGTGCCGGGCGACCTGCCAGTCGGAGGGAGGTTGAAAGCTTTTCACCAAAGGTGGCCTCTCATAACCTCCGATCAGTGGGTTCTGCAAATAGTCCGGCAAGGATACACCCTCAATTTGGCCTCCAAACCTCCAAATTGTCCACCGGGAGCTCAGTCTTACAGCTTCCAGCACAAGCAGGTACTTGCAGAGGAACTCTCCGCCCTTCTCAGCGCCAATGCGGTCGAGCCCGTGCCATCCGGGCAAGAAGGGCTGGGATTCTATTCCAGGTACTTCCTTGTGGAAAAGAAAACAGGGGGGATGCGTCCCATCCTAGACCTAAGGGCCCTGAACAAATATCTCGTAAAAGAAAAGTTCAGGATGCTTTCCCTGGGCACCCTTCTCCCCATGATTCAGCAAAACGATTGGCTATGCTCTCTGGACTTGAAGGATGCCTACACACACATCCCGATACTGCCAGCTCACAGACAGTATCTGCGATTTCAGTTGGGCACACGCCACTTCCAGTACTGTGTGCTACCCTTTGGGCTCGCCTCTGCGCCCAGGGTGTTCACAAAGTGCCTAGCTGTAGTAGCAGCGGCACTTCGCAGGCTGGGGGTGCATGTGTTCCCATATCTCGACGATTGGCTGGTGAAGAACACATCCGAGGCAGGAGCCCTGCAGTCCATGCAGATGACTATTCGCCTCCTGGAGCTACTGGGGTTTGTGATAAATTATCCAAAGTCCCATCTTCTCCCAGTGCAGAAGCTCGAATTCATAGGAGCTCTGCTGGATTCTCGGACGGCTCGCGCCTATCTCCCAGAGGCGAGGGCCAACAACTTGTTGTCCCTCGTCTCGCGGGTGCGAGCGTCCCAGCAGATCACAGCTCGGCAGATGTTGAGATTGCTGGGCCACATGGCCTCCACAGTTCATGTGACTCCCATGGCCCGCCTTCACATGAGATCTGCTCAATGGACCCTAGCTTCTCAGTGGTTTCAGGCTGCTGGGGATCTAGAAGACGTGATCCACCTGTCCACGAGTTTTCTCGAATCCCTGTATTGGTGGACGATTTGGTCCAATTTGACTCTGGGACGTCCTTTCCAAATTCCTCAGCCACAAAAAGTGCTGACCACGGATGCGTCTCTCCTGGGATGGGGAGCTCATGTCGATGGGCTTCACACCCAAGGAAGCTGGTCCCTCCAGGAACGCGGTCTACAGATCAATCTCCTGGAGTTGCGAGCGATCTGGAACGCTCTGAAGGCTTTCAGAGATCGGCTGTCCCACCAAATTATCCAAATTCAGACAGACAACCAGGTTGCCATGTACTATGTCAACAAGCAGGGGGGCACCGGATCTCGCCCCCTGTGTCAGGAAGCCGTCAGCATGTGGCTCTGGGCTCGCCGTCACGGCATGGGGCTCCAAGCCACATATCTGGCAGGCGTAAACAACAGTCTGGCCGACAGACTGAGCCGGATTATGCAACCTCACGAGTGGTCGCTCAACTCCAGAGTGGTGCGCCAGATCTTCCAAGCGTGGGGCACCCCCTTGGTGGATCTCTTCGCATCTCGAGTGAACCACAAAGTCCCTCAGGTCTGTTCCAGGCTTCAGGCCCACGGCAGACTGGCATCGGATGCCTTCCTCCTGGATTGGGGGGAGGGCCTGCTGTATGCTTATCCTCCCATTCCTCTGGTGGGGAAGACTTTGTTGAAACTCAAGCAAGACCGAGGCACCATGATTCTGATTGCTCCTTTTTGGCCGCGTCAGATCTGGTTCCCTCTTCTTCTGGAGTTATCCTACGAAGAACCGTGGAGATTGGAGTGTTTTCCGACCCTCATCACGCAGGACGAAGGGGCTCTTCTGCATCCCAGCCTCCGGTCCCTGGCTCTCACGGCCTGGATGTTGAGAGCGTAGACTTTGCCTCTTTGGGTCTGTCAGAGGGTGTCTCCCGCGTCTTGCTTGCTTCCAGGAAAGATTCCACTAAGAGGAGTTACTTCTTTCTGTGGAGGAGGTTTGCCGTCTGGTGTGACAGCAAGGCCCTAGCTCCTCGCTCTTGTCCTACACAGACCCTGCTTGAATACCTTCTGCACTTGTCTGAGTCTGGTCTCAAGACCAACTCTGTAAGAGTTCACCTTAGCGCAATCAGTGCATACCATTACCATGTGGAAGGTAAGCCGATCTCAGGACAGCCTTTAGTTGTTCGCTTCATGAGAGGTTTGCTTTTGTCAAAGCCCCCCGTCAAGCCTCCTACAGTGTCATGGGATCTCAATGTCGTTCTCACCCAGCTGATGAAACCTCCTTTTGAGCCACTGAATTCATGCCATCTGAAGTACTTGACCTGGAAGGTCATTTTCTTGGTGGCAGTTACTTCAGCTCGTAGAGTCAGTGAGCTTCAGGCCCTGGTAGCCCAGGCCCCTTACACCAAATTTCATCATAACAGAGTAGTCCTCCGCACTCACCCTAAGTTCTTGCCAAAGGTCGTGTCGGAATTCCATCTGAACCAGTCAATTGTCTTGCCAACATTCTTTCCCCGTCCTCATTCCTGCCCTGCTGAACGTCAGCTGCACACATTGGACTGCAAGAGAGCATTGGCCTTCTACCTGGAGCGGACACAGCCCCACAGACAGTCCGCCCAATTGTTTGTTTCTTTTGACCCCAATAGGAGGGGAGTGGCTGTAGGGAAACGCACCATATCCAATTGGCTAGCAGATTGCATTTCCTTCACTTACGCCCAGGCGGGGCTGGCTCTTGAGGGTCATGTCACGGCTCATAATGTCAGAGCCATGGCTGCGTCGGTAGCCCACTTGAAGTCAGCCTCCATTGAAGAAATTTGCAAAGCTGCGACGTGGTCATCTGTCCACACATTCACATCTCATTACTGCCTGCAGCAGGATACCCGACGCGACAGTCGGTTCGGGCAGTCAGTTCTTCAGAACCTGTTTGGGCTTTAGGATCCAACTCCACCCCCCGAGGGCCCTGTTTGTTCTGTTCCAGGCTGCACTCTCAGTTAGTTGGTAAATTTTTTAGGTCAATCTCAGTTATGTCCTCGCCGTTGCGAGGCCCAATTGACCATGGTTGTTGTTTTGAGTGAGCCTGGGGGCTCGGGATACCCCATCAGTGAGAACAAGCAGCCTGCTTGTCCTCGGAGAAAGCGAATGCTACATACCTGTAGAAGGTATTCTCCGAGGACAGCAGGCTGATTGTTCTCACAAACCCGCCCGCCTCCCCTTTGGAGTTGTGTCTTCCCTTGAAGTGTATTGTCTTGCTACATACTGGACTGGCCGGCTCGAGCCGGTTTCGGGCGGGAAGACGGCCGCGCGAGAGCTAGCAAAGGACTTTGCTAGGAAGATTCCGATTGGAGGGGCTGCCGAGGACGTCACCCATCAGTGAGAACAATCAGCCTGCTGTCCTCGGAGAATACCTTCTACAGGTATGTAGCATTCGCTATATATAGGCATGAGTAGTGTGCCCTACTTCTAGCATTTTTCCTCTCTCTCCCTCCTTTCATCCAGCATTTCTCCTTTTTCTCTCTCCATCTGACCAACCAAGGTCTCCCCCTTGCTCCCCTTCCTTCTCCCCAACAGCTTGTCTCTCCCCTGCCCTTTTCCATGTCCCCTCTTTCCATTCATCTTTCTCTCTGTACCCCTCTTCTATCCAGCATCCCAACTCTTTCTTTCCATCCAGCATGTCCCCTTTCTCTCTCTCCCTTCCACCAACATCATCTCTCGCTCTCCACCTTCTGTCCAGTGTCTCCCTCCTTTCATCCATCTCCTCTCTCTTCCTCCTTTCATCCAGTGTCTCCCCTTTTTCTGTCCCCATCCAACATCTTTGATCTCTCTCTCTCTCTCTCTCTCCCCCCCCCCCCCCATGCAACATATACCCTGACACACTATCTTCCTCCTCCCCTTCCAAACAAAATATTTTTCCTCCACCCCAGCATCCACGTACCTTAGCTCCCCAGGCACCCAAACGGCTGCTGAGATCAGCTCAACTGCATCCCTTCTACACGCTTGCCACTGTGAGCAGCCTCAACAAAAGAAGAAAATGAAGCGCGGATCCCCCGCTGCCGCAGCAGCCTTCAGGCATGCGCTGTCGGTCTGCCGGTCCTCAGCCCTCGTCGGAACAGGAAATTGACGTCAGCGGGGGCAGAGGACGGCAGAGCCGACAGCGCATGCCTGAAGGCTGCTGCAGCTCCGCGCTTCATTTTCTTCTTTTGCTGAGGCTGCTCACAGAGAAGCAGCGGCGGCGGAGGATCATCGTAGCGGCAGCGGGAGACTTTCCCGCTTTGGCGGGAGTGCGGAAGATGACCTGCCAAAGCGGGAGTCTCCCGCTGAATGTGGGAGACTTGGCAGGTGAGCGGGCGGGCCTGAGCCAAGATTGGGCGGGCCTGGGCCCACCCGTAGCTACGCCCCTGCTGTGACTGCAGCAGATATGGTTCCTTCTACTTCTGGAGCTAGCTGCTGAAGATTCATGGAGACTGAAATGCTTTCCAACCCTCATCACCCTGAACATGAGATCACTATTACATCCCTACCTCCAGTCCCTGACCCTTCACGGCTTGGATGCTGAGAGGCTAGAGATTGACTCTTGTTGCTTAGATCCTAATTGCTTCCAGGAGAGATTCAGCTATGAGGTCATATAGTTTCGAGTGGATGTGGTTTACTGTCTAGTGTAATGGCAGGGCCCTAGATCTTTTTTGCTGTCTTACACAAAACTGTGTGAGTATTTTCTATGCGTGTCTGAGTTGTGACTCAAGACCAACTCTGTAAGGGTTTAGTGCAATTGGAGGTTATCATCATGTATAGGGTAAGCCCATCTCTGCTCAGCTTTTAGTTATTCTTGAGGGACTTACTGTTGATGAAACTGCCTGTCAAGTCCTCCACTGTTATGGACTCTTACCATTCTTCTTATCCAGCTGATGAACGCTCCCTTTGAGCCACTTGATTCCCGTCACCTGAAGTACCTGACCTAGAAGGTCTTGTTTTTGGTAGTAGTCACTTCGTCCTGCAGGGTCAGTGAGCTCTAGGTCCTAGTAGCTGATCCACCTTTCAGCAAGTTTCATCACAAAAGAGTGGTTCCTTCCTAAGGTAATGTTGGAATTCCATCTTAATCAGCCAGTTGTTCTGCCAACATTTTTCCCAAAACCAGATGCCCATCAAGGGGAAGTACACTCTGAACTGCAAGAGTGTCTTGGCCTTCTATCTGGAGCAAACTAAAGTCCTTAGAAAGTCCACTCAGCTTTATTCCTTTTGACCCCAATAGGATGTGGGATGCTACCGGTAAAAACATTCTTTCTGATTGGCTTGCAGACTGCATTTCTATTACTTATGCCCAGGCTGGAGTGATTCTGGAGGGTCATGTCATGATTCACAACATCAGAGCCATGACTCTGTCAATTGCCCACCTGAGATCAGCCTCTATAGAGATTTGCAGATATGCAACGTGGTCTCAAGTCCATACATTCACATTGCACTACTGTCTAGTCAGACAGTCCTTCAGAATTTATTTGGGATCTAAAATCCAATTCCACCCTCCTAGGCTTATTTATTTCTGTTCTCAGTTTGCCACTGGGCTTCATCTGTTGCAGGCCTCCTTTTTGTTCCCCTTTTTTAAATTTAGGACAGGCTAGTAGCTAAGGATTTCTAATAGTAAGAATATTCTTCATCCTGCTTGTCCTCAGAGAAAGCGAAGTTATCTGTAGCAGTTCTTCTTTGAGGACACCAAGATAAATATTCTTACTGCCCAACCCCCCCCCCCCCCCCCCCCCCCACCTCCTTTCGGAGTTGCATTCTATTAGCTTTTGTACTAGACTGAGCTTGTACCATGTGGTGACAGCAGGCAGGAAGATGCATGCATGGTGCGTTGAGATGCTTCCAAACGCTTTTAGAAAAGAAAGCTGGGGAATCTCTCTGTGCTGGGCCCTGTTGGCGACATCCCCAACAGTACGAATATTCATCCTGCTTCAAGTGAGTAACTTCGCTTTCTATAAACTCTTAGGAAATTAAGTAGGTCCACCCTCACCACTCTAGCACTGTAGGGAACAGTGCTGGGAAAACACTGGCTGAACACCGAGTTGGAATTACCGACCAATACTCAACACTAACAGCATGTAAATTATATGCATGCTGTTAGTTTTGAGCATTGGTTGGTAAAGGGGTCCTAATGTTCCTGGCACGTGTCCACAAGAGCTGTGCAGTAGGCACAGCTCTTGTGCATATGTCTAGTAGCAATGGTACCCCCCATTCCCCCCCCCCCACCCCAAAACTTGAAAGCACCCTCAGTGGTCCAGTGGACTCTCCAGAAAACTTACCCTGGTGGTCCAGTGGTCCCACAGACCCCCTTCCCCCCAATTGAATACTGGCCCTGATGGTCTAGTGTAATCCCCAACCCCCCCTGACCCCCCCCCCCCCCCCCCCCACATACATTGTGTCAGAGGCAGGAGGAAGACCTACTTTCTTCTGCCTCTGGGCGCGCCTGCTTCAAAGTAGTGGTTCCTGCACCCTTGCCCAGTGCATCCTGGGATGCACTGGGAGGGGCCAAAGTACCATATAAGGAGGGTAAGGGGCTGTGGCATGCTGCTGGCTTTGGCTCAGGCACTGACAGGAAAGTTAGCAAGGGACCTCAACAACAGCTCCTGAGCTGTTGGTCATTTTTAGCCGCTAGGGCAAGGGTTTTCCATGCACTGGTTTTCTGTGCGTTGCATGGAATTGCTAATGAGCTTGTTTTAATACAAGTGGACTCATTAGCATGGGACTTCTGGTCACTGCTTCCGTGCACAGTAAAACTGGCCAAAAGCATCTGTGCATTGGCTGCACAATAATGTTTAATTTAGACTGGCTAAAACCAATGTGAATGAAACACTGCAAGCCCAGTTTGCTTTGGCCATCTTTTCCACCCCCCCCCCCCCCCCCCCCAAAAAAAAAAAAGTACATGATCTCTGCTTTGAAGCATCATGAAATGGGGATGTTTCTCATCAGCAGAAACTTTGGGGCACTTGTCAGGATAGAAGGGACAATGAATGGAGAAAAGTATAGAAATGTCCTTGAGGAAAACTGCTGCTCTCTGCAAGAAAGTTAAAATTAGGAGGCAGTTCAAATATGACGGTAAGCTGAATCATGCAGCAAAGCAACAGTGGGGTGGTGGGGTGGCTAAGGAACAAAAAGCTAAATGGCCTTGAGTGGTTTAGTCAGAGCCTGTCCTCAATCCTATTGAAAATCTATGGCATGACTTGGTAATTGCTGTACATCAACAGTAAGACAGCCAAAAGGTGTTTCCACCAAATAATTGACTCGGAATTGGGGGTGGGGGGAGATGCAAGACACATGAAGTGGTTGCTTTTGAGTTTTGTTTTTTAGTTATATGCTTTGTTCCCAAACAAAACATTTTCTCACTGAAAAGTGCAGTGTTTTGATAAGTGAGAAATAACTCATCATTTCAATGTTACACACTGACACAGCAAAATGTAAACAATATTCAAGGGTGCATAGACTTGATATAGCCACTTACAGTTGTAAATTTGCACAGGATCTTTAACTAAAGAAAGAAACAAAAGCGCACATTTTGAAAATGCAAAAGTTACATGTGTAGTTCCAAACACCACTTGGAATGATTCCCTTCCCCTGTAGAACATAAATTTAAGTATAAAACAGCACCATGCACATACTTCTAACTTGCATGTAAGGCATACAGTTTTATAAATGCCCATTTCTTGAGTTAAATCACTGTTTATCTGTGGAAATAGCCTTGAAAATTACACTCTGAGGACAAAGTTGATACTGTTGATAGTGCTTGCAGGTGGTACTTTTAACCTTGGAGAATGCAACTGGCATGCATATTTGCACCTGAAAGCACATTCAGTTATTTGAAAGTACCATTACCACATGTACTTTCTGTTCCTGAACCTAATCCCACCCACTTGTTTATGGGAGAAAAAAATAGCATACATACTTTTTACTCTGACTTTTGGATGGGTGGGAATCTCTGAACAGTGTTTTTATATGGGAACTCACATTTACCCACAGAAAAACTTCTGAATGTTTTCTTTTTAAAAATATATGTATGTATGTAAAATAGTTTTGTAGAGAAATGTTAATTATGTTCTACTTGAAAGTTCTTTGAAAATTAATATTAAATGTTTATCAGTATGCAATAGCTTTATTATAGGTATGTAAGTTTTCTTGTAAGAGCACTTGACTATGAAAATTGAGATGTTTTTCCCATTCTTTAGTAAATCTAGTCTAAAAAGGAATCTTCATTTGTCTCAGGAGAAAATTCTCAATGCTTCATTTGTTTCACTTATTGAAAATTGCAGTTACATTAGCTTTTTCTAAAATATAGCTCCTCTGATTGTAGTTTCTTTACAAACTCTAAAATGCTGTTCTAGACAAAGTGATAAATGCCTTCAAGTAAAGTAATTTGACATACATTTTATGGATGTTCTATAATCTGATTGTGAGAATGTTGGGCTGATGTGAAAAAAAACCCCATGTAATAATCAGAAAGTAAATAATTTGGTAAATTCTATTTCCTTATATATGTTTTCTTTTTGATCAGCTGTCATCATAGGTCCTGATGGACAGCCATTAACTGTCTATCCTTGTCACATCTGTGGAAAGAAGTTCAAATCCAGAGGGTTCTTAAAAAGGCACATGAAGAACCACCCAGATCACATGATTAAGAAGAAATACCAGTGTACGGACTGTGACTTCACAACTAACAAGAAGGTCAGCTTCCATAACCACCTGGAAAGTCATAAGCTGATAAACAAAGTTGATAAAACTCATGAGTTTACAGAATACACAAGAAGATATAGAGAAGCAAGTCCACTGAGTTCTAATAAACTCATACTTCGGGACAAGGAACCTAAACTACACAAGTGCAAATATTGTGACTACGAGACTGCTGAACAGGGACTGCTTAATAGGCATTTGCTTGCAGTTCACAGTAAAAATTTTCCCCATGTTTGTGTGGAATGTGGAAAGGGATTCCGTCATCCTTCTGAACTTAAGAAGCATATGAGGACCCATACAGGGGAAAAGCCATACCTCTGTCAGTACTGTGAGTTCAGGTGTGCTGACCAGTCTAATCTTAAAACACACATAAAAACCAAGCATGGTACAGACTTGCCATATAAATGTGAGCATTGTCCTCAAGCATTTGCAGATGAAAAGGAGCTTCAGCGGCACACGGAATTATTTCAAGGACATAAAACCCATCAGTGTCCACATTGTGACCATAAAAGCACCAATTCAAGTGACCTTAAACGGCACATTATATCTGTCCACACCAAGGATTTTCCTCACAAGTGTGAGGTGTGCGAAAAAGGCTTCCATCGGCCTTCTGAACTCAAAAAGCATAGTGAAACCCATAAAGGTAAAAAAATACATCAGTGTAGACACTGTGATTTCAAAACGTCAGATCCTTTTGTACTTAGTGGGCATATCCTTTCAGTTCACACCAAGGACCTGCCATTTAAATGCAAAAGGTGCAAGAGAGGATTTAGACTACAGAATGAACTGAAGAAGCACATGAAGACTCATAGTGGACGGAAGGTCTATCAGTGTCAATATTGTGAATACAACACAACAGATGCTTCAGGTTTCAAGCGCCATGTAATATCAATACATACAAAAGACTATCCACACAGGTGTGAATATTGCAAAAAGGGATTCCGTAGACCATCAGAAAAGAACCAGCATATAATGAGACATCATAAGGAAGCTATAATGTAAGAAGATAAAATATAAAGAAAGAAAAAGTTTAGAAATTGATGGTATACTTGAGGGGAAAAAATCTCATGAACTGCTTCTCCTGGTTTAAAAGCTTGATATTAAATCATAACATTCTTTGTATTAATAGTCTTAAAAGTATTAGGGTTGGCAGGGAATATTGTAGTCCTATGATTGTTGCTTATCAGAACCTAAAGAACACCATAAAATGGTTGCAGAAACATGGCTGAATGTCTTTTAATTACCTTGTATCAGATAGTATATAAGGAATTAAGCTGCAGAGAAAAAATATAGAATGATTCATTTTATCAAATGATATTTGTTTTACACAATACAAAGGGGTTTATTAACAATCCTTTTCAGTACAGCAACTAAATCTGACCTTTTTATGCAATTTTGGGGAGGGAGACTAGATGGTGATTGTTCAATCTGTCAGTAGGTTTTTACATTGTGCCTGGAAATTGTATTTCAGAAACAGACTAAGTTTTGGGTGTCTGTCCCATTTTAACATTTCATTGGGAAACCTTTTTGTTTCCTTTACTTGTTTAGGTTCAGTAAGTACCTTTTTAAAGAGTTGCAGAGCTGCTAACCTATTTTATTACAGGATATAATAATATTTCAAGTATAGCATTATGTTATAAGGTCAGAGGAATGTGTTCCGGTGCTAGTTAAAGTGTATATAATTTCCTTTTTTTTAAATCTGATACTGCAGTTGAATGTTGTTCAGTATGGCACATATGATTTAAAAAAGTATCTTTTGAATCTAATGGGTTTTTTTAATAAAAGAAAAAGGATACAGCTGATGGTGTTGAGAAAGTCTCGACATTTCTTTCCTGCTATATGATATTGTCTAGAAAAAAAATTAAAAAATGGTTCAGAGAACCACAGCTTTCCTCAATGACAGTAAATGATACAATTTCTTTAAGGCTGTACAACAGGTGTAGTCCTTCCAGTTTAGCCTATGACTAGAAACGTCTGAGCATCAACGTACAATTGCACCTTTCATTAATTCTTGAAACTATATCATAATATAAAAACCATGCATTTTCAATCTGTAAGGTATTTATACAGTATTTAACCAGAACATAATGCTGCCATTAAAGTTGGGAGGTGGATCTTCAGTTTACAGTGTATACATTTAAAATATGCATCCCTTTAAACAATGCTTTGTGTTAGCATGCAGCAAATCAAAATGGCGCTTAATATAACAAGCTGGTCTAGGGCTATTTAATGAAAAACCTGTTCATAAATGTTATGCATATAATGTGTACTTTTTGTTTTTATTTTTTTGTTTGTTTTTCACTTTAGTTGCTTCATGTTTGCACACAGCTGTCCACATGGTAGATTTTAACTTCATGCTATATTGTGGCTTTGTGTTTCAGATAATGTTCATCCTTTGTTTTTGCACCAGATGAGAATCAGTTCCTTGAAATTTTTTTTTATATATTTCTAAATTTCAGAATACTAATTCTGGAAAAGCTCTTAGAAAAATATGTGTGGTTTATGTGGCTGTAAATGATGTACACGCTGTAAAATAAGATTGTCACTGTTATGTGGGATTATTATTTCTAAATGTGTTACTCATCGTAATGAACATACAATAAAAAGCATCTCTTGCACTCAGTTTCTTTGGGATCTTTCCGTTTTTCTTCTGCTTTGATGGGATAGTTTGTGATGTGTATTGGAATATTAGAGAAGTAATACTTTAATCTCTTTACTTCAGTTTGCATATGTTGCATATTTAAAGTGAAACAATATTTACTAGATTCAATTTGCATTAATTGCCTGGTAACACAAAACTTAGCTGTGCATCTTTACCATATAGTTACATTTTTGAATTATATTCGTGTCACACATTGGAGTCCCCGAACAGTCATCTTCCTCCTTTCCCCTCTAAGAGCAAAACAATGGTTTCTTTTGGCCTTTCTCACTCTGTGCTTCCTACCTGCCAGAAATAACTCCCTAATTTTCATCCAAAACTGGATCTATCCAATTGGCTAGTGGATTTCATTTTTTAAATTTATGCTCAGGCAGGCTTCAGATAAAAAAGGAAGTAAATACAAGTGGCACAGAGAAGCCATAGAATAGAAAAAGATGAGAGGAGATATGAATATAGACGAGAAATCTGTTCAGCCATGCGGAAAAAAAAAAGGAAATATAGGGTTGTAAGAAGAGTGGAACTAAATTTTAATAGATTAGAACCAAAGAATAGAAAGTAAGTAATTGGCATGGGTCTGAGAGAGATAGTAAAGTGGAAAGAGAAACAGATTCAGTGAACTGGGACTTGTCAGGAGATAGAAGTTGACAGAGGAACGGATATAGAGTACATTTTGGGCAACTGAGATTCAATATATCAATCCCCAGTTTGACCAAAGTAATTTAGATAAAGAAAGCATAGAAAACAAACGTGTCCAACCAACAGAAGGGCGTCACCAAATGAATTAACTGGGGTTTTATATCCCCTAAATCTACAGGGAAGGCTGTTACCAATTCCATCTGACTCCAATCATTGAACCCTTTGAATCCCATGTCACCCAGTACAGTAGAAGTTCATAGAGTAACTTACTATGATCTTCCAACTCTTGTCAGGGGTCTTTCTGGGGATGTGCACTTCCCCAGGCAGACCCAAAAGGATTGTCATTTTATTCTAGTTAACCCTTTTCCTTGTCTATATCAGATCTCATATATTGTAACAAATTCCCCATAAGTAAGAAATAAAGAGAATTAGAGATAGGTTCAGTTATAGGATTTATTACTCACCAAAGCCAGTTTACATATAGAGCATTGATTTATAAGAATATAATTAAATATTCTTATGGGGAGATCTTTAACAGGGTGATGCAGGTAAACCTCTAGACTCAGACTGTCCCCCTATAGGGAGGCTGTCAGCCATATTTATACTCTTTGATTTCCATTGATCCATATTACCCCCCCCCCCCTTCCCCTAAAAAAAACTTGCTCTCACACAGATGGCACTAACCGCATTTTGATATTTTTACCCTTGGAAAAAATCCCCCACCTTTTTCCGGCAGATGGGAAACTGTCTTTGACCACAAATGTTCTTTCTCACTTCTGCTTTTTTCATGCACCTGCTACAAGGTCCCTCCCTGCTATCTCTGCGGTCAGAATCTATTTTCATCATTCCAAACCATCAAACTAATGTCACAGTTAGAAAATGCTTTTTTTTTTTTTTTAATTAATTCTTCCTTGGCCTGTCTTTCCCAGCAACCCTTAGGCTGGGCAAAGCTCTTCCAGCAGGTCCCTAGCCAGGTAGTAGGCCTCAGGCCTGTACCATATTTATACACTCTTGAGGATAATGTCACACCTCCTATTGTCTGAGCTGTGGCAGCATCAGTAGCCCATTTGCAGTCAGCCTCTTTGAAGGAAATTTGCAGGGCTGCAACATGGACATCATTTCATACGTTCACATCCTATTGCTGTTTAGAGAAAGTCTCCCGATGCAACAGAGGGTTTGACCAGTCAGTTTTCTGTATTCTGTCTGAAGCAGGTGGTAGTTGCTGTGCAGCTTCTGTCTTAGACTTTACTTTTAACATCCAAATCAGTTGGCGACTAGTTCATCAGAAGTTAGGGGGTAGGACCAGCAAATTTCTGTGGAGAAGGGTTGCTGATAGTACAGTATAATTGGCCCTTTGAAGGAATACCTAATGGTGCCCCCCCCCCCCCCCAAGTACTCTTTCTTCTGCCTTCTCTACGAAAGATGACACTTGCTGACAAGACCAGCGACTGAAAAGAGTTTGGGCTGTGTACGAAGATATTTGCTACTAAGAGCTGCATTCGACCTGGTGGGAGGAATTTTCTGTGTACGCCAAGTACTTCGGACTCCAGCAAATAGTGATAGTTGGTCTAAGACAGTTCCTGACCCATTTGGGGAACTGGGCATCGGTTGAGCAGAAGGGGAGATACCTCACTCAAGGTTTAAGCTCCATTACAAAGAAAATAAAAGGGCTATAAAACAGTTGAATTGGACCTAGAGCAGGGATGATACTCAAGAGTCTTTGAGCAGGGACTGTCTCTCTATGTCAAGTATTCAGCGCTCTGTGCGTCTGGTAGCGCTATACAAATGCTATTAGTAGTAGTAGTCTTGAATTATTTTCCCTCTCCCTTCCCTTGTTCACTGCTCTATTCTCCTTTCCCCTGGAAGGGGTTTAACTAATTGGATGTGAAGTTATTTCTTCAAAACATTAGAAGAGCTTCAAACTGCAGCATTTGTTCCAGGTTACACAACTAGTTAGTGGAAACAGTTTGGAGTTTGCATCTACACCGTGAAGAGGGATGTGTTCCTATTTTATCAGAAAGCACCAGACTTTCCAGCCAGCTCAGCCCACATACCTGAAGCAATTTTTAAGGCACATTTCTGCATGCAGGCCCTGGCAGAGGAAGATAACTCAAGAGTTCCTCCCTCCCCCTTCCTTTTCTGGTTTCTTTTCTTAAAGCAAGTAGGAGCCAGGTGGGTGGCTGTGATTTGGTGAGGTTTAGTACCCAGCCAAAATCAAGATGAAGAGGTTTCCCAGACTGAACTTAAAAAAAAAAATGGTTAAGCATGCTGAATCTTTCTCTCTCATAGAGAAAAAGAAGCTACATATCAAGCATGGCAAAGCCTATGCATTTAAGGCTAGATTAGGCTTATGATGCATGAAAAATTGTTGCAGCCAAAGAAGAAAAGAAAACAACAAACCATGGTTCCTGTTTCAGCAGCAGCTTCAGGTTCTTGTGAGCTCTTCCTAGCCCTAATCTGTCTCCCTGCATGGAACAACATTGCTTTTGACAATGTTAGGGATACTAGAGCATTTAACTTATGGGCAAGAGGAGGAGATTGCCACCTCAGACAGGGATACTGCCTCAGTGAAGAGGTTGTGTGGGAGAGAAAAGCTGGTGACCCTTAATTTCTTAGACTTGACCTCTAGGTAGCTCTTGGATGGGCCATGAGAGGTGTTACTCTGTAGGAGGGAAAGGAAAAAGGGGATGGGCCTTTCTGTGGTTACAATCAAAGTGGTTTACATATATATGGGTGCTTATTTTGTACCTGGGGCACTGGTGGGTTAAGTGACTTGCCCAGAGTCACAGGGAGCTGCAGTGGGAATCAAACACTGTTCCCCAAGTTCTCAGGCTGCTGCACTAACCACTAGGCTGCTACTCCACTCCAGGATCCTATATTCCTGGGCAGTCATATGCCTTCTCTCCTCTCCCGCCAAATGCTTCCTCATACATTTGTCAGCTGGAGATGGGATCTCCTTGGGCTGTGATAGCTGGTTCTAGCCCTAAAATTGGGCAAGGGTGCCGTGGAGGGGCATAATCGAACGGCAGCGGCCATCTATATGGCCGGCGCCGCAAACAGCGGTCCTGAACCGTATAATCAAAAAAGATGGCCAGCCATCTTTTATTTCGATAATACGGTTGGGGCTGGCCAAATGTCAGAGATGGCCGGCCTCGGTTTTCGCCAATAATGGAAACAGAGGTCGGCCATCTGAAACCCGGCCAAATTCAAGGCATTTGGTCGTGGGAAGGGCCAGCATTTGTAGTGCATTGGTCCCCCCTCACATGCTAGGACACCAACCAGGCACCCTAGGGGGCACTGCAGTGGACTTCAACAATTGCTCCCAGGTGCATACCTCCCTTACCTCAGGTGCTGAGCCCCCCAAATCTCACAACCATACACCACTACCATAGCCCTTAAGGGTGAAGGGGGCACCTACATGTGGGTACAGTGGATGTTGGGGGGCTCAACACTTACCACCACAAGTGTAACAGGTAGGGGGGGGGGAAGGACCTGGGTTCGCCTGGCTGAAGTGCACTGCACCCACTAAAACTGCTCCAGGGACCTGCATACTGCTGTGATGGAGCTGGGTATGACATTTTAGGCTGGCATAGAGGCTGGCAAAAAAATGTTTTTTATTTTTTGGGTGGGAGGGGGTTGGTGACCACTGGGGGAGTAAGGGGAGGTCATCCCCGATTCCCTCCAGTGGGCATCTGGTCAGTTGGGGCACCTTTTCTAGGCTTGGTCGTGGAAAAAAAAGGGCCAAGTAAAGTTGACCAAATGCTCGTCAAGGCTGGCTTTCTTTTCTCCATTATCGGGCGAAGCCGGCCATCGCTTAAGTACGCCCCCGTCCTGCTTTCTGTACCCTGCCGATGCCCCCTTGAAGTTTGGCCAGCTCCGTGACAGACTGCGGTTGAGGCCGGGCAAAATTGGCTTTCGATTATGCCGATTTCGCCGGCCTTGAGAGATGGCCGGCCATCTCCTGATTTGTGTTGGAAGATGGCCGGCCTTCTCTTTCGAAAATAAGCTGGATAGTCTCTTTCTGGTGAAGAGAAGGCTAAGGTGTTTGAACACCTAGGAGGGTTGTCCTTGTGTAAAACCATATGTAGAGGGAAATGCAGCATTCCGGGACAGTCATCATAGAAACACTTGCATATGTTTAAACAGTCTTTTCTTCAGTGTCAGCTTGTTCCAGGCAGCTACATGCAGTGGCTCCACATCATGTCATCCTGTGTTGGGACTAGCATCTTCTGGATGGGGCCATGCTGACCTTCGTGCATGTAACAGTATGCAGAGGGGGAGACGACTTGAACACACACGAAAGACCTAACAGCTCCTGGACAGATTAATTGCTGGTGAGTCTTGCATGATAGAAGTAAACAATGGTAGGAGCTCCTTTGTATGGAAACTCTGTACTGCCTGTTCAAACTAATTCAAGACAGGGTGTCATGTTTTGGCCATGTTTCTCAGGAACTCCGATGCCAAGTGGCAGATACAGCAATCTTAACCAGGTTGTGCAGTTTATCCTCTGCAAGAGTTAACTATCTTTTTAAGAAGTCCTGGAATTGTAGGGACATAGGCTTACTGGAAGTACTTATGGGAAGTCCTGCCTCACCTCAGGCCCCTCCTCCCAATACTGCTAATTGTTTATCTACTTTCAGTCTCCCTTAGAAAACAAACTATACAGAGAGGAAAGGTCCCACTTAACTTTCTTTCTAAGAAGTTCTGAGAGAAAAGGCCATTTCTCTGGTGACATTATTTTGCTCTGTGCTTAGTAACTTAAAGATTGTGTTTAAAAGAAGAATTGTAGTCTATTGATAAACATAGAATAAAAAAAAAAAGTAAACTTTATTAACTAGTCTCCATACCCTTTCCCCTATAGTTTTAAAACTTGAATTTTCTGCCACAGCATTAATAGACTCAACTCTTCATTTACAGTCAATTATTCTAATTAGGACAACATGAGGAGAGTTAGGGTTTTAATTGCATTTAATTAGTTTGAGAAGCAAACACTAAATACATTACATATTACACAATATAATCTTAAGTATCTTTATATTCATCTGATATCCATAGTACCTTAAAAGTTTTAATTAAACAACTCTATAATACCGAGATGCAGACAGAGGTCCAGCAGAAAGAGGGGGTGCTATCCAGTGCCACATGTATGATTAGCTCCTAGCTCTCAGAGAATGAGTCTGTTCTCTTGAGGCTAGGACAGCAGACCTGGTGGAGCTGAGAGAGACAGAGGTACATAGAAGAGACCTACAGGGCCATTGTAGAGAAATCCCACCTCTAGTCTGGTGTCCCTGTCCTGCCTTGGAGGAGGGAGGTCTCCTAAAAGGACAGCATCACCCTGGTGCAGCTGGAAGTAATCCTGTAGCCAGGACCAGTCCACCAAAGGATGCAATACCCTCTCACACCGAGGATATGTCTCCAGGAGCTTTTGGCCAGGAAGGAAAGGTTAGGACTACTGTTGTAGTTGGCGATTCAATTATTAGGTATGTAGATAGCTGGGTGGCTGATAGACATGAGGGTCACCTGCCTGCCTGGTGAGAAAGTGGAGGACCTCACATGCCTCCTAGATAGGATTTTAGATAGTGCTGGGGAGAAGCCAGTTGTCTTGGTACATGTGTACCAGTGACATAGGAAAATTTTGGAGAGAGGTTCTGGATGCCAAATTTAGGCTCTTAGAAAGCTCAAATCCAGAACCTCTAGGGTAGCATTTTCTGAAGTGCACCCTGTTCCACGCACAGGGCCCAAGAGACAGGCAGATCTCTAGAGTCTCAATGTATGGATGAGGCGATGGTACAGGGAGGAGGGTTTTAGATTTGTAAGGAACTGGGCAATATTCTGGGGAAGAGGGAGCCTATTCCGGAAGGATGGGCTCTACCTTAACCAGGGTGGGACCAGGCTGCTGGCATTGGCATTTCAAAAGGAGATAGAGTAGCTTTAAACTAGAACCTGGGGGAAGGCCAACAGTCGTTCAAAAGCACATGGTTCGGAACAGGGTATCTTTCGAAGATATCACCATAACAGGGAAGACCGATTCTGTTCAATATATTTGTGAGTGACATTGCCGAAGGGTTAGAAGGTAAAGTTTGCCTATTTGCGGATGATACTAAGATCTGTAATAGAGTGGACACCTGGGAGGGAGTGGAAAACATGAAAAAGGATCTGAGGAAGCTAGAAGAATGGTCTAAGGTTTGGCAATTAAAATTCAACGCGAAGAAATGCAAAGTGATGCACTTAGGGAATAGAAATCATCGGGAGACGTATGTGTTAGGCGGGGAGAGTCTGATAGGAACGGACGGGGAGAGGGATCTTGGGGTGATAGTATCTGAGGATCTGAAGGCGACGAAACAGTGTGACAAGGCGGTGGCCATAGCTAGAAGGTTGTTAGGCTGTATAGAGAGAGGTGTGACAAGCAGAAGAAAGGGGGTGTTGATGCCCCTGTATAAGTCGTTGGTGAGGCCCCACCTGGAGTATTGTGTTCAGTTTTGGAGGCCGTACCTTGCGAAGGATGTAAAAAGAATTGAAGCGGTGCAAAGAAAAGCTACGAGAATGGTAAGGGATTTGCGTTACAAGACGTATGAGGAGAGACTTGATGACCTGAACATGTATAACCTGGAGGAAAGGAGGAACAGGGGTGATATGATACAGACGTTCAAATACTTGAAAGGTATTAATCCGCAAACAAATCTTTTCCGGAGATGCGAAGGAGGTAGAACGAGAGGACATGAAATGAGATTGAAGGGGGGCAGACTCAAGAAAAATGTCAGGACGTATTTTTTCACGGAGAGAGTAGTGGATGCTTGGAATGCCCTCCCGCGGGAGGTGGTGGAAATGAAAATGGTAACAGAATTCAAGCACGCGTGGGATAAACATAAGGGAATCCTGTTCAGAAGGAATAGATCCTAAGGAGCTTAGCCGAGATTGGGTGGCACAGCCGGTGGCGGGAGGCAGGGATAGTGCTGGGCAGACTTATACGGTCAGTGCCAGAGCTGGTGGTGGGAGGGGGGGCTGGTTGTTGGGAGGCGAGGATAGTGCTGGGCAGACTTACATGGTCTGTGCCCTGAAAAGGACAGGTACAAATCAAGGTAAGGTATACACAAAAAGTAGTACATATGAGTTTATCTTGTTGGGTAGACTGGATGGACCATGCAGGTCTTTTTCTGCCGTCATCTACTATGTTACTATGACAGGGTATCTTGATAGCATGGTTGCACTACAGACCAGAGTAGACCAGGTGTTTTTTTAATAAAAAGCAGAAAAAGACTGCAAATTAACACTGTCAACTGCTGAGCAAGATGTAAATAGTTTGAAATGTCTATATGCGAATGCCAGAAGCCTAAGAAATAAGATAGGAGAGTTAGAATATATTACACTAAATGAAAAATTACATATAATAGGAATACCTAAGATCTGGTGGAAGGCACATAACCAGTGGGACACTGCCATACCAGGGTACAAATTATAGTGGAGTGATAGGGTGGATTGAAGTGGTGGAGGGATAGCATTGTATGTTAAGGAGTGCCTTGAATCAAATAGATTGAAAATTCTGCAGGAAAAAGAACAAGTCTTGGAATCCCTATGGCCAATCCAGGTCACAAAACAGTACAACTCCATTTTAATAATGGCTTATGGACTTTTCTTTTAGGAAGCTATCCAAACCTTGTTAAAACCCCGCTAAGCTAACTACTTTTATTACATTCTCTGGCAATGAATTCCAGGGTTTAATTACATATTGAGTGACGAACTATTTTCTCCGATTTGTTTTCAATTTACTGCTTCATTGCGTGCCACCTATTCCTAGTATTTTTGGAAAGAGTAAACGAGATTCTCGTTTACCGTTCCATTCTGATTATTTTATAGACCTCTATCATAGCTTGCAGCCGTCTCTTCTCTAAGCTGAAGAGCCATAGGCGCTTTAGCCTTTCCTCATAGGGAAGTTTGCCCGGCACTGACATAAGGCTCACCGGTCTATAATTTCCCGGATCACCTCTGAAATCTTTTTTAAAAATCTTCCAGTACCATGATGAGTTTAAAGATAAATTACATATTACTAACAACAGTTCTGGAAGTTCTTTTTTCAATGTTATCAGTACTCTGGGATGAATACCATCTGGTCCAGGCAATTTGGTACTCTTCAATTTGTCAAACTGCACCATTACATCTTCCAGGTTTATAAAGATTTCATTCAGTTTCTCTGACTCATTAGCTTTGAGTATATTTTCTGGCACCAGTATCTCC
The DNA here is from genome assembly GCF_901765095.1 of Microcaecilia unicolor. Taxonomy (NCBI): domain Eukaryota; kingdom Metazoa; phylum Chordata; class Amphibia; order Gymnophiona; family Siphonopidae; genus Microcaecilia; species Microcaecilia unicolor. The sequence continues at coordinate 57,569,030 of NC_044037.1, forward strand.
CAAATTTACTTCGGTGACGACCAAAACAAGAATTAATTTAATCGTTGTCTTCCCTGACTGCCCCTTTTACCCCTCGGTCATCTAGCGGTCCAACTGATTCTTTTGCCAGCTTCTTGCTTTTAATATACCGAAAAAAACTTTTTTGAGTATGTGTTTTTGCCTCCCAACACAATCGTTGTTTTTCAAAGTCCTTCTTCGCCTTCCTTATCAGCGCTTTGCACTTGACTTGCCATTCCTTATGTTGTTTCTTATTATTTTCAGTTGGAGCCTTCTTCCATTTTCTGAAGGATTTTCATTTAGCTCTAATAGCTTTCTTCACCTCATTTTTTAACCTTGCTAGTTGTCGTTTGGTCTTCCTTCCTCCTTTTTTAATAGACACAATATATTTGGCCTGGGCTTCCAGGATGGTATTTTTGAACAGCATCCACACCTGATGTAAATTTTTGACCTTCGCATCTGCTCCTCTAAGTTTTCTTTCACCGTTCTTCTTTTATCATAGTCTCCTTTTTGAAAGCTAAATGCTAACATATTGGATTTCCTGTGGGTATTTACTCCAAAGCCGATGTCAAATCTAATCATATTATGGTCACTTATCAAGCAGCCCCATCACCATTACCTCCTGCACCGGATCATGCGCTCCACTAAGGACTAGGTCTAGAACTTTTCCTCCTTTTGTTGGCTCCTGAACCAGCAGTTCCATAAAGCAATCCTTGATTTCATCAAGAAACTTCACTTCCCTAGCATGCCCTGATGTTATACTTACCCAGTCAATATCAGGGTAATTGAAATCACCCATTATTACTGTTTTCCTCATTTTGTTAGCCTCCCAAATTTCTGATAATTTCTACATCTGTCTGTTCATTCTGACCAGTGGGACGGTAGTACACTCCTATCACTATCCTTTCCCCCTTTACACATGCTTGGGCCATTTTATTCCTATTAGCAATGCAGCAGATAACTCAAGCAAAGCTTTAGAAAAAGATCCCCAAGGTGAGCACTTTAGTCAAGGGAATCACAAGCGGAAGATCCAATTGACAACAAAGTGATCTTCAAAGTAAATACCTGTTCACATTTAGCAAGATGTGTGTCCTGAGGACAAGACAATTTAAAGACGATTCTCGAATTTATAGGCAACCAGTGCATAACTTTTCAGTTTCCTTTTCTGTTCTCCCCTCCCCCTCCCAAGTATCTCTGCTGCCCTGTTTACAATAACTACAAATGACCCATTAACCTTCTGGCAACCTATAATAAAAAAAGATTGCAGTAATCTGTTTGAGAAATGATCATGACATGGATGACCTCCTTTAATTCAAACAGGCATATATTTACTGTAGCATTCAAAGGACTCTGAAAGATTTTCAAACACGAGAGACCTGATTCTATAATGATTTAGAAGAATCAATAACTTAATTTTAGTTTGCAATTTGAGCTTTGCCATACTCAAATCTTAAGTCTCTCTTGAGGACAAAGATAATCTTGTTGATCTACCCACAATATAGTGGTTTTATTAGCAGCATGGGCGATGCTCAGTCTATGAAGAATGTGTATGTGTGGTAGGGTAGTGTAGCAAGGGCAGAACTCAGGTTACTGCCAGCATGAGTTAATGAAAGAAGGGGTTGGGAAGAGACTATGCTATTCCCAAACATTGGTGCTCTAGGTGACTGCCTAGTTCACCCAATGGAATAACTGGCCCTGTTTATACTGTAGCCTCTCTTATCAGGTTATCAACCTGAATGCCTGTTTTACATGGCATAGAAAGCTGGGTTTTTTAAAGGAGATAAACAGGCTCGAATCCTGGCTTTGCAAATAAAAATATGACAGGGCTAATGCTGGACTACACTTGTCACCCTATCATATCCTGTTTGCTGGAAATGTGGGAGCCTTGAGAGGGCAAGGCAGGGCTAAGATAGTACAAATCTCTGGCACGGATCAGCAGGGAGCTGCTTGACCCAAATGTTTTTCAAATTATGGAACACCTGCCTAAGGTTGTGGATCCCTGGCATAGACTAACACCCAATTTTAAATGCCATCTTGAGACATTTGCCTACGAATTCATAGTATGTAACAATTTTTTATATGGAAAATATTTTTATTAAATTACAACAGTAATGCCAACATGAGAAACCATTATTTTCGCAAAACATAACCAGTGATTTAAGCTAACCAATTACACATACAATAGAAACTGCCCCCTATCACCTCCAACCACACCTCTAATATTCCATTACCCCAATTCCATCATATGAGAGAAAAGGGCATAACCCAGTGGGCAAGCGTAGAAGATCACATATACTGCTGCAACAGTTATACAATAGTACATTAGATTTCCAAGGGGTTCAAGAATATACTTTGTAATCTAGGTGATAAAAAGTTCAAGAAATGAGTCCATATTTAATAAACCAGTTGATGGTCTTTGCTCCCTTTCCCCAAACCGACATGCGTTCATGCGAAGTAAGTGATGCATTTGATTCTTCCAGAGCATGAGTATATACTAATTTTAACATGCATGTTAAACTGCACTTTCCCAGGACATTCACAGCTCTGTGCTGTACATTATAGGCATATTTAATTGAATGTGAATATTTTAACACAGCTGTGGTCACCAGCTGGCTCTATTAACTAGCCATGAGATGACAGGTACTGTGGGCTGCAGGAGAGTGAGGAAGGAAATACTATACAGGAACTGTCTCCATCTTTGCAAAATAATTAATAGACCAAAGATATCTTCTCTCTCTTATGTAGGACCAGGGAAGAGGCAGGAGGAAAAAAGCAGTCCATCTCCTACTTCTAACACTTTGTCAGGGCTATGCATGAAAATAATGGGTTTTGTTTTTCATTTTATTTACCATTTCTTTAATTTTGAAACATATATAACTACTCGTGGATAATTTTATCATACTTTAGGACAGGGTTTCTCAAGCTCAACCTGGAATACTGCCTAGCCAGATAACCACAATGTATATAAATGATATAGATTTGCATGAATAGTCTCCATTCCATGCAACTCTCTCATGCATATTCATTTTGGATATCCTGAACACTAGACTGGCTGAAGGTTTTATGGGTCTGGCTTGAAAAACATTGCATTAGAAGGTATAGATTGAAGTTTAGGTACACATTCAAATGAAGAGGCAATAATTAATCAAATTATCTGAAAAGTTATATATTCTGAAGCTGAGCAACAGCAAATGAAAACAAAAGGAACAAACACATTTGTTAGAAAATCAGGGGTTTTCACACTATCAAGGCTTTTGTGAATTATACCTTTCATTGAATAAAGAAGTGTACAAATGAGGCAATTAAAGGCAGTATTCATTTTGCAATGGGAGAATTAGTTTAGAATCCATAGCTGTTTATTTTATACTCTTGTTTTCCAAAATAATTTTTTGTTGTCTCTAAGATCTTGTAAATTTAAAGAGCTCAACGACTGCAGAGCAACTGACACCTTTATTTTAAATTATTTCAAAAACTAATTTCAAGAGATACACCAAACAGAATGTAGGCATTATGATGATTCAAAATCCAGAAGAAATGCAAAAATCAGACCAAATTAAACAGCATGCAATTTTATTTAAACATCATTGCACAGCAGTCCACATCAATAACTCCTAATGTAAGAACTTACCAAATTAAACATGGTAGCACATTCTCTCTATAAAACAAACTGCAAGGTTATATGAATAGCAGCTTGGCAATACATGTCATATAGAGTCCCTTTACTCTCTGCACAATTGCAAAGCAAGCCATGTTGTTGCAGACCCAGTACCTTAAAGCCCTTCATTTGTCCCACAAAGATTCTGATATTAAAATATGTTTTCAATGTGATAAGCAATTAGCATCAATATCATACTACATTTTTGCATTAAAAAAATAAACCTGTCACCAAAGCTTTGGATTTTTTTCTGTATGTAAAATTTATAAAATCTAAAAAAACACCACCAAGTATATTACAAAATACTCACAGCTATTTTTCAGTTAATAAACATTCAGTCCAAAACTACTAAAATAGGGAAAGTATAGCTTTTCTAATTTATAGTGACATTTAGAGGGGCATTTTCAATATGACTACTAAATCTGATTTTGGACATTTTTCTGAAAACATCCAAAGATCCAGTAGCAAACAGGGCTATTTTCAAACCAGAAAAATGCCCAAAATTAGACATTTTGTTTGCTTCAGAAATGGCCATTTGCTAGATTTGTTTTGCTCAATATGTTTATCTTTTTGGACCATTTTTGAAAAATACAAGAGTCCAAGGGGAAAACGCACTAAAACAAGCCATTGGGATATATGGGGAGCCAGCATTCTTAGTAGACTAGCCACACCGACCTCCCAGCAGAGCAGCGGACTTCACATAAAAGGTCCCAGGTACACACCTCACCATTACCCCCTTATAGTGTATGGTGAACCTTTTAAAACCTACCAAAAACCTACTGTACCCAACTGTACACTATTATAATAGCCCTTACATCTTCAGGTGTCATCTATATATGGGTACAGTAGGTTTTTGGTGGGTTTTGGATGGCTTACACTTTCCACCACAAGTCCAGAGTGAGATATAGGCCTGGGTCCCCTTCTCTATTGTGCACTGAACCAACACCTAGGCTACTCCAGGGACCTGCTTGCTTCTCTAATAGGACTGGTCATAACATCTGAAGCTGTCATAGAGCCTGGTATGTACTGTTTCTTTCACATCTTTGGGGGCTAGGAGGGGGTCAGTGACCAGTGGGGTGGAGTAGGAAGTCATGCCTTAATCCCTTCAGTGGTCATTTGGGGCACTTTTTGTGACTGAGTTCTGATTGAAACAGGTGTAGACCAAAATGTATAACTTTTAGCCCCAAGCGTTTTTACTTTGTTCCATTATGGCAGAAAAACATCCCAAGTTTTGAGAATGCCCAAATCCCCTTGTGATTTAGATGAACTGCATATGAGCTGCCTAGAACAGAGTCCTAAAAACTGGATTTCAAAAATAGTGATTTGGATGTTTTGGCAAAAAACAAAAAAACATCTACCTGCCACTTTTTGGACATTTTTCTGTTTTGAAAATGAGCTCCTTAACTCTTAAATTAGCTCTTGATAAATGTGTGTCAGAGACTAATTTTCACTGTTTGGACTGAATCTTTGGTGTGAAAAATAGCAGAACATTGAAGTAACAGTTAATATAATCTGGATGGAAACTTCTTTAAGTAATTTTCATCTTCAGGAGATTCATTCTTTCATTCCTGAAAGCTGTAGGCAGTTCTTTAAGATGAGGTAAAGTATTCCTGTCACAAAATAGATAAGACACATTATTTTACAGAGGCAAGGCAATTCACATGTGCATTTATAAACAAAATAAAAGAAAAGAAAATGGAAAAGAAAATAAGATGATACCTTTCTTATTGGCCATAACTTAATACATTTCTTGATTAGATTTCGAAGGTTGCCCTTCTTCGTCAGATCGGAAATAAGCAAATGTTGGTAGATGACAGTATAATATAAGTGAAACATCAAAGCATTTCAGTGACAGTCTAACAGGATGGGGGTGGATAGGTGAGATATGGAGACAGGAGGGTGACAAACAGAGCAATACAACTTTATGGTTTATAATGGGCTAGAAAACCCAGATCTTTGTTAGTTCTGTCTGGTGGGTGTCAAAATATTTAATCATTCTGACTTCAAAGGTCTTACGTTCCTGTATTGTTTTAAAGTTACCTTTCAGGATTCTTACTATGTAATCACCGGTACAATGTTCTGGTGTTGTAAAGTGCTGCCCCACAGGCGTGGCATCCTGGCTGGCACTGGCATTTTTCATGTGATGTCTATGTAAATGAAATCTTGTCTTTAGCATCTGGCTTGTTTCGCCAATATAGCACGTGTACTGCGCATGTGCGGACGACTTCCCACCTGTGGCGCGAGCGTGCTTCTTCAGTTTAATAAAAAAGCATAAATAGAAACCAACAATAACAACTCCAAAGGAGAGGTGGGTAGGTTTGTGAGAACAATCAGCCTGCTGTCCTCAGAGAATACCTGCTACAGGTAAGTATCTTCGCTTTCTCAGAGGACAAGCAGGCTGCTTATTCTCACATGTGGGGTATCCCTAGCACCCAGGCTCACTCAAAACAATGAACATTGGTCAACTGGGTCTCGCAACTGTGAGGACATAACATAGATTGACCTGAAACCATAAACAACTAACAGAGTGCAGCCTGGAACAGAAGAAAAATGGGTCTAGGGGGGTGGAGTTGGATTCTAAACCCCGAACAGATTCTGCAGCACTGACTGCCCAAACCGACTGTTGCGTTGGGTGTCCTTCTCAAGGCAGTAGTGAGATGTGAATGTGTGGACTGATGACCATGTTGCAGCCTTGCAAATCTCTTCAATGGAAACTAGAGCTAGAGACTGGAGGTTGGTATACAGAAGCGACCCCCTCATTCTGGGTGATGAGGGTTGGAAAACACCCCAATCTCCACGGTTTCTCGGAGGACAACTCCAGAAGAAGAGGGAACCAAATCTGACACGGCCAGAAGGGAGCAATCAGAATCATGGTTCCGCAGTCTTGCTTGAGTTTCAGCAAAGTCTTCCCTACTAGAGGTATGGGAGGATAAGCATACAAAAGGCCTGTCCTCCAATGCAGGAGAAAGGCATCTAACACTAGTCTGTCATGAGCCTGAAGCCTGGAACAGAACTGAGGGACCTTGTGATTGATCTGAGTGGCAAAAAGATCCACTGAGGGGGTGCCCCATGCTCGGAAGACCTTGCAGACAACATCCATGTTGAGTGACCACTCGTGAGGTTGCATTATCCTGCTCAACCTGTCAGCCAGACTGCTGTTTATACCTGCCCAGATAAGTGGCTTGGAGAAACATGCCATGACAGTGAGCCCAAAGCCACATCTGGACGGCTTCCTGACACAGGGCAAGATCCGGTGCCCCCGCTTCTTGGTGTAATACATGGCAACCTGATTGTCTGTCTGAATCAATATAATTTGGTTGGACAGTCGATCTCTGCAAGCCTTTAGAGCGTTCCAGATCGCTCGCAATTCCAGGAGATTGATCTGAAGACCTTTTTCCTGAAAGGACCAAGCTCCTTGAGTGTGAAGCCCATCCACAGGAGCCCCCCACCCCAGGAGGGATGCATCCGTCATCAGCACTTTTTGTGGCGGAGGAATTTGGAATGGACGTCCCAAGGTGAAATTGGTCTGAATCGTCCACCACTGCAGAGAATTCCGGAAGTCGGTGGACAGCTGGATCACATCCTCTAGATCTCCTGTAGCTTGACACCACTGGGAGGCTATGGTCCATTGAGCTGATCTCATGTGCAGGCATGCCATGGGAGTTACATGAACTATGGAGGCCATGTGCCCTAGGAGTCTCAACATCTGCCGAGCCGTGATCTGTTGAGATGCTCGTACTAAGGACACTAGGGACAGGAGGTTATCCACCCTTGCCTCGGGAAGATAAGCACAAGCTGTCTTTGTTACACAGAGCTCCAATGAATTCCAATTCTTGAACTGGGATGAGATGGGACTTGGAATAATTTATCACAAATCCCAGTAGCTCTAGTACCTGAATAATCATTCGCATGGACTGCTGAGCGCCTGTCTTCGAGGTGCTCTTTACTAGCCAATCGTTGAGATAAAGGAACACATGTACCCCCAGTCTGCGTAGCAACGCTGCGACTACCACTAGGTACTTTGGTCTGGCGTCCACACCCAGAGTGTTCACAAAGGGCAGTACACAGTACTGAAAGTGCTGTATTCCCAGCCGAAATCGAAGATACTTCCTGAGAGCTGGAAGTATCGAGATATGTGTGTAAGCATTTTTAAGTCCAGAGAGCATAGTCAATCATTCTTTGAATCATGGAAAGAAGGGTGCCCAGAGAAACCATCCTGAACTTTTCTCGAACCAGAAATTTGTTCAGGCCCCTTAGGTCTAGGATGGGATGCATCCCCCCTGTCTTTTTCTGCACAAGGAAGTACCTGGAATAGAATCCCAGCCCTTCTTCCCTGGTGGAACGGGTTCAACCGCCTGGGCCTGTAGAAGGGCGAAGAGTTCCTCTGCAAGTACCTGCTTGTGCTGGGAGCTGTAAGAATGAGCTCCCGGTGGGCAATTTGGAGGTTTGGATTTCAGACTGAGGGTGTATCCTAACCGGACTACTTGACTGGTCGGTTATAGGAGGCCACCTTTGGTGAAAAAATATCAACCTCCCTCCCACTGGCAAGTCGTCCGGCACGGACACTTTTATTGAGGCTATGCTTAACTGGAGCCAGTCAAAAGCCCGTCCCTTGCTTTTGCTGGGGAGCAGTATGGGCCTTAGATGCACGCTGTTGACGAGAATGAGCGTGATGGGGCTGAGCCTGGGTAGGCTGCCGAGAAGCAGGAGTGTACCTACACCTAGGATAGGAATAGGGAGCACTCCTCTTCCCTCCAAAATACCTCCTAGATGAGGCAGTAGCAGAAGGTGCCCGGTGGGAGAGAGAATCCATAGCATCATTATGCTTCTTGATCTGATTAACAAGATCCTCTACTTTTTCTCCAAAAAGGTTGTCCTCCCGGCAAGGAACATCCACCATCTGCTGCTGGACAGAATGATCCAGGTCAGAGACATGCAGCCATGAGAATCTGCGCATCACTATACCTTCAGCAGCGATCCTGGATGTCATGTCAAAAGTACCCTTTGGCCAGGAACTTGCGACACGCCTTCTGCTGCCTGACCACCTGGCGAAAAGGCTCGGCCAGCTCTGTAGGGAGTGCATCAACCAAGCTGAACAGCTGACGTAGAGTCCCGCAAGTGGACACTCATGAAGAGCTGGTATGACTGGATCTTGGCAGCGAGCATAGCGGCCTGATACGTCTTCCTCCCAAAAGAATCAAGATTCCTAGCTTCTCTGCCTGGGGGCGCCGAAGCATAGTCTCTAGTACTCCTAGCTCTCTTGAGAACGGAATCCACCACCATGGAATTGTGAGGTAACTGAGACCTCATCAACCCAGGTTCACCATGGATCCGATACTGGGATTCAGCTTTTTTCCGGACCACGGGGCCAGAGAGAGGGGCTGACCAGTTTTGCATAAGGACTTCCTTCAGTACCTTATGCAGAGAAACTGTCACAGCCTCTTTAGGTGGAGAAGAATAATCTAGAACCTCGAACATCTCAGTCCTGGGCTCATCCTCAACCTCCACAGGGAAGGGAATAGCCGTAGCCATTTGCCGGACAAAAGAGGAGAAGGACAGACTCTCCGGTGGAGATAGTCTGCTTTCTAGCAGAGGGGAAGGATCAGAGAGAAGCTCAAAGGACTCATCAGAATAGAAGTACCTGGGATCCTCATCTGACTCCCACGAACTCTCCTGTTCAGTGTTGGATAAAACCTGAGTTAAGGTGCTTCGACACTGGAGCTGCCTTGACGCTGAGGAACGATGTCCTATATGGCGATGTCGAGAGGCCGATGCCCGGTCCGACTGCGGTGAAGCTCCCTCCACCGATGTCGAAGGGGAATCAAAACTGGGTGGCAGGCGGCATCGCCGTCGGGGATCTCACCACAGGTAAAGGGCCAGACACCGCTGCAGCAGATGGTACAGAAGGCGCAATCACCCCTGACACAGAAGCTGGCTGACGTAGCAGTCCCTCTAGAAGTTCTGGAAACAAGGCCCGGATGCGCTCGTCGAGAGCCACCATTGGAGAAGGCTGCGGGGTCGGTGGGACAGGCGGTGTCAGAATCTGTGGAGGCGCAGGTATCGGGCTACTGGGAGACAGACGCATCGGCACCTCCTGTATCGAGGGTGAGCGATCCTCTCGATGCCGATGCTTCTCGGGCGCCGACTCAACACCCCGGAGCTCCCGGTACCATGCGTCAAAGGAGAACGATGACGGTGCTTCTTCGCCTTTGCTCGACGCCCATCATCCAGACTCCGTGGTACCGATGAAGAGGATGTGGAATCCTCACGTCTCCTCTGGGCCGGGTCCGATGAAGGTCGGTCCTAGGGGGGCCTGCATAACAGGAAGCCTCGTGGCAGGTGGAGACCCACTCGACGCCTCACTGCTCCCAGCGCGAGTTGGTCTCACAGTAGCCATTACCTCTCTTCGCAACGCCGCTGCTCCCTTTGATGTCGACGACCTCGGTACCAATGCCGATGTCGACGTTGAAGGACCGGACTGAGCCCCCCCCAAATTTTGTTGGGCTTCTTGAGACGCTTGGGTCCGTTTCTTCATACGAAAACACAGACTACAAGCGGCTGGGCTATGGTCAGGCCCAAGGCACTGGATACACCAAGCATGGGTATCAGTACCTGAGATCGTCCGGTTGGGTGTCTTTGATGACATGGAAGGAAAAACGGCTTTGGCAATATCAAAAAACGCGATTGTGCCTAGGAAAAAGGGGAGTACCCAACCGTGCATCCTAAAGGCCGGCCGCGATGAAAAAGAAAGAAAACTTAAAGTAGGGGAAAAAAACTAAAAGGAAACTACGGGATCCTACTTCTTTTATTTTTCATCTTTAAAGAAAAAAAATAATAAATGTTAGCGAACAAATCGCAGACAGTGAAGACTCTTCCTGGGCCTGAAGAGGAGCAGAAACGAACGCTGCTGCACTTCAACGTGGAGAAAGAAAAACTGAAGCACACTCGCGCCACGGACGGGAAGTCGTCCGCACATGCGCAGTGTGCGTGGTTCGCGCCAGAAGACTCTGGCAAAGTTTTTTTTATATTTTGCTTGCAAAATGCCATACGAATCCTCTGCCGATGCGGACGTCGACTCACATGTGAGAACAAGCAGCTTGCTTGTCCTCGGAGAATTTTAAGAAACAGAAATGAAGCGATTCAAAAGGAGGTTTCATGAGAGCTGTAAGGATGACATTGAGATCCCAAACCACAGGGAGTGGCTTGAAAGGAGGTTTGGTATGAAATAAACCTTTCATGAATATTACTATCAAGGGATGAACAGAAACTGGTTTGTCATCAACCTTGAAGTGAAATGCACTAATGGCACTCAAGTGAATTCATTTTGAGGCCAGAATCAGAAAACGTGGGACGAGAGCACCTAGCAGGGTCAAGTGCTTTGGCTGCACACCAGAGGTAAAATCTCTTCCACTTGAAATGGTAACATTTCTACATAGGTGGTTTCCTAGAGGATAGGACTATTCTAGAGACTCCTTCAGGAAGGTTTAAGGAATCTAAGTCTATGTCGTCAGGAACCAAGCCATCAGGGTTAGAAGAGCAAGGGTCTGGATGAAGGGGAGACACCTTTTTCTGTGTTATTAGGGGTGAACAAACATGTAGATAAAGGTGAGCCAGGAGTGGCCTAGTGGTTAGGGTGGTGGACTTTGGTCCTGGGGAACTGAGGAACTGAGTTCAATTCCCACTTCAGGCACAGGCAGCTCCTTGTGACTCTGGGCAAGTCACTTAACCCTCCATTGCCCCACGTAAGCCGCATTGAGCCTGCCATGAGTGGGAAAGTGCGGCGTACAAATGTAACAAAAAATAAAATATTGTGTATCTGGATTTTCAAAAGGCATTTGACAAGTACCTCATGAAACACTCCTGAGGAAATTAGAAAGTCATGGGATAGGAGGTGATGTCCTATTGTGGATCAAAAACTGGTTAAAAGATAGAAAACAAAGTAGGGTTAAATGGTCAGTATTCTCAATGGAAACGGGTAGATAGTGGGGTTCCCCAGTGGGGGGTCTGTGCTGGGTCCACTGCTTTTTAACATATTTATAAATGATCTAGAGTTGGGAGTAGCTAGTGAGGTAATTAAATTAGCTAACGACACAAAGTCATTCGAAGTTTTTAAATCGGAAGAAGATGGATAAAAATTATAAGAGGATCTTACAACACTGAGAGACTGGGCATCCAAATGGCAGATGATACTTAATGTAAGCAAGTGCAAAGTGATGCATGTGGGAAAGAGGAACCCGAACTACAGCTACATAATGCAAGGTCGCAAATAAGGAGTCACCGAACAGGAAAGGGATCTAGGTGTCATCGCTGATGATACGTTGAAACCCTCTGCTCAGTATGTGGTGGTAGCTAAGAAAGCAAATAGAATGTTAGGTATTAAGAAAGGAATGGAAAACAAAAATGAGGTATTATAATGCCTTTGTATCGCTCCATGGTGTGACCGCACCTCAAATATTGTGTGCAATTTTGGTCACCGCATCTCAAAAAAAGATAGAGTGGAATTAGAAAAGGTACAGAGAAGGGCGACGAAAATGTTAAAGAAGATGGAACGACTTTCCTATAAGGAAAGGCTAAAGAAGCTAGGGCTCTTCAGCTTGAAGAAAGATGGCTGAGGAGAGATATGATTGAAGTATATAAAATGAGTGGAGTGGAACTGGTAGATGTGAATCGCTTGTTTACTCTTTCCAACAATACTAGGACTAGGGGGCATGCAATAAAGCTACAAAGTAGTAAATTTAAAATCAATCAGAGAAAATATTTCTTCACTCAACGTATAATTAAACTCTGGAATTCTTTGCCAGAAAATGTGGTAAAAGCATCTTCGTGGGGTTTAAAAAAAGGTTTGGATAGCTTCCTAAATGAAAAGTCCATAAGCCATTATTAAAATGGACTTGAGGAAAATCCACTGCTTATTTCTAGGAGCATAAAATGTATTGTACTGTTTTGGGATCTTGCCAGGTATTTGTAACCTGGATTGGCCACTATTGGACATAGGATGCTGGGCTTGATGGACCTTCAGTCTGTCCCAGTATGGCAATACTTATGTTCTGATCTCAATGGTTCCTTGGACGATAACTCTATGAGAAGAGGGAGCCAGATTTGACGTGGCCACTACGGAGCAATTAGAATCATCGCTCCTTGGTCTCAATGCAATTTGAAAAGATTTTACCCTATGACAGGTAGTGGAGGAAAAGCATATCGAAGATCCATTCCCCAGTGGAGCAACATGGCATCTGGGGCTACACGATTGGGAGCATTGAGTCTGGAACAAAACCGGGGAAGCTTGTTATTCTGAGGAAAAGCAAACAGATCTATCATTTAGGTCCTCTACTGCTGGAATATTTAACAAGATACAGGCATGCTGAGGGACCATTCATAAGGCTGAAGGAATCTGCTCAATTTGTCTGCTTATGTTAAGTTTAGTCAAGAAATATTTAAGTCTAGCTAAGAGGCAATTCAGCAGTTATACATTTTGTTTAGCTGAAAAACTATTTAATCAAGCTATTCTCCTCATAGGGTAGTGTGTATTACAGAATGGTCGATTGAGTAAAACAAGGTTAAACAAGTATGCCAATGATCATAAGAATAACAGCTAAGTTGTGATATATTTGAGGAATTTAGCTTTACCTTTCAGCTATTCTACTATATATATATAACAGATCAATGAGTGGATGTGTAAATCAGTGAGTGATTTTTTCAGAAGGAAGGACATGGGTAGACTGACTGTTTTGTCAAGCCATATGTTTGAATTGTCACAGTTTTTCTGAAAGTAGTGATAATGATTATATTACCTGTTACAGGTTTTTTTTTTTTTTGCATACCACATATTCTTTTGGCACATATATATGGATTGGCAGCACTATGTATGCTCATATATATATATACGCACACACGAGATATTCAACGATTGAGAAACTTATCCACCCTCTAGGAAAAGCCTTTAATCTTAGGGTGGCATTCCGCTTGGGTGAGTTACTGCTCTGAGAATTTCTCCTTTTCATAGAAATGTTTTATTTACATAATTTGTAGCCATGTCCTTTCAGTTTCTTGACACCCTGGTTTGTTGTATTTGATTCTTCTTGTCTGCTACAATATTCTGTTTGCTGGCTAGGTATAAAGCTCTTATTAAGATGTTTTGAGAAGCTACCCAAGTCCATATATGGATTGTCAACAGAGGTGGTAAGAACCTGTTCCTTCTTGTTTGTTCAGGTAATACATCACTACGTGGTTGTCTGTGCGAATGAGTTTTATCTGATCGAGTATGTAGTCCTGGAAAGTTTTGAGGGCATTCCAAACTACTCGCAATTCTAGGAGATTGATATGATGTTGTTTCTCCCGTGGGGATCAAGAACCCTGTGTGTGGTGACAATCGAGGTGGGCACCCCAATCTACCATGCAGGCATCCATGGTGAAGACCTGGCTTAAACCAAAGACCCTGGGTTAGATTCTGGGACACCACTCACCACTGTAGAGAGTTGCGCAGCTGTGGAGTGACTTGAATATGGGCCGAGAGTAATCCCATGGTTTGGGACCACTAAGAGAAGAGCATTCACTGAGGAATGTGGAAGTGGTGTACAGTCAATGATGATACATGGATTGTTGAGGCTATGTGACTGAGTAGGCAGAGCATCTGATAAGCAGATACTCAGATGGATTTGAACATCTGAGTGGAGAGAGGTAGTATGTTGTTTGCTCTCGGTTCAAGAAGGAAGGCTCAGCCCTGAGTAGTATTGAGGAGAGCCCCTATGAATTCTAAGGTCTGAATTGGTTGAAGATGTGATTTTGGGTAACTGATCACAATACTTCTGCATATGATAGAAGTGGTGTGGCAATAAATTACACTTATAAATGACCTATAAAACCAACACATTTTATGGCCTGTATAAATGTCTGAATTAGCTGCTAGTAGTGCTATAAAATGACAATAGCAGTAGTAGCAATATGGATGTGCAAAAACTCAGGAGCCCTTTAATTCAAGTATGGAGTTTGTGTTAGCTGCACAAATAAACATATGGCAACTGAAAAAGCCTCCAGAGTAATCATCAGGGGTGTGCCTAGCATCTTCCCATACAGTTAAGGTACAGACAATATACTTCTGCACATTAACTGTATTACAGGTAAGGTGGATGCACTTATCACAAAGGGGCCCTTTTAACTAAAGTGCATGAAACCCATAACCAGTGTGTTTTTCTAGCAAAAAAGGTGCCGGTACTCAAATGCCAGGCCACCCTTCAGGGGTGGGGTGATCACTGAGGGGACCCACCCCACAATAGCCAGGCCCCCTGCAACCAGTCACAGAACCTATGACAAGGCAGAATTGGTGGGCAGAGCCTTAGCTCTTTCATTAAAACTTGGGGTCCATGGGTCAATTTTAGCAGACAATGGAAAAGGTGCCGGTACTCAGTACCCCCAAGTACCGCCTCAAAAAAAGCCCTGCCCATAACACACTGTTAGAGCAGGAAAAGAGGCTTCTGCAAAATGTTAGTGTTTTGCAGTATTTTGCCTGTTCTCGTGTGCTAAGCATATGTTCACTATATATATATATATATTTTTTTTTTCCTGAGGGGGCAAGTCATGGGCAGATAGTTGATGTTCTTGAGTTATCTAGCTAGAGTGTTATGATTAGCATATGCTAACCAGAAAATGCAGGATTACTACAGAAACACTTAGTGCCTCCATAACAGGGAGTGGTAAGTGCTCCTGTGTTAAATTTTTGCAGGTCTCACACGCTAATAGGAACATTAGCGCACAACTTGCAAGAAAAAAAAATAGCCCTATAAAGTGCCACGTTAAATCTAGGCTTAGTGTGCATGACTACTACTACTACTATTTAGCATTTCTATAGCGCTACAAGGCGTACGCAGCGCTGCACAAACATAGAAGAAACACAGTCCCTGCTCAAAGAGCTTACAATCTAATAGACAAAAAATAAAATAAGCAAATCAAATCAATTAATGTGTACAGGAAGGAGGAGAGGAAGGTAGGTGGAGGCGAGTGGTTACGAGTCAAAAGCAATATTAAAGAGGTGAGCTTTCAGTCTAGATTTAAAGGTGGCCAAAGATGGGGCAAGACGTAGGGGCTCAGGAAGTTTATTCCAGGTGTAGGGTGCAGCGAGACAGAAGGCACGAAGTCTGGAGTTGGCAGTAGTGGAGAAGGGAACAGATAAGAAGGATTTATCCATGGAGCGGAGTGCACGGGAAGGGGTGTAGGGAAGGACGAGTGTGGAGAGATACTGGGGAGCAGCAGAGTGAGTACATTTATAAGTTAGTAGAAGAAGTTTGAACAGGATGCGAAAATGGATAGGGAGTCAGTGAAGCGACTTGAGGAGAGGAGTAGTATGACTAAAGCGACCCTGGCGGAAGACGAGACGGGCAGCAGAGTTTTGAACCGATTGGAGAGGGGAGAGGTGACTAAGTGGGAGGCCAGCAAGAAGCAGATTGCAGTAGTCTAAACGAGAGGTAACAAGGGTGTGTGGATGAGGGTTTTGGTAGAGTGCTCGGAAAGAAAGGGGCGGATTTTACGGATGTTGTAAAGAAAGAAACGACAGGTCTTGGCGATCTGCTGGATATGAGCAGAGAAGGAGAGAGAAGAGTCAAAGATGACCCCAAGGTTTCGAGCTGAGGAGACAGGGAGAATGAGACAGCCATCAACAGAAATAGAAAACGGGGGGAGTGGGGAGGTGGGTTTGGGGGGAAAAATGAGAAGCTCGGTTTTGGTCATGTTTAATTTCAGGTGGCGTTGAGACATCCAGACAGCAATGTCAGACAAGCACGCTGAAACTTTGGTTTGGATGCAAGGTGAGATATCAGGGGTAGAAAGGTAGATTTGGGAGTCATCAGCATAGTGATGGTAGGAAAAGCCATGGGATGAGATTAATGAACCAAGGGAAGAAGTGTAGATAGAAAAGAGAAGGGGACCAAGAACAGAACCCTGAGGTACGCCGACAGGCAGAGGGATAGAAGTAGAAGAGGATCCACCACAGGATACACTGGAGGTGCGGAGGGAGAGGTAGGAAGAGAACCAGGAAAGGACAGAGCCCTGGAATCCAAGTGAGGATAAGGTATCGAGGAGTATGCTGTGATCGACAGTGTCAAAAGCAGCGGAAAGATCAAGAAGAATGAGGATGGAATAGAGACCTCTGGATTTAGCCAGTAATAGGTCATTGGAGACTTTAGTAAGCGCAGTTTCGGTTGAGTGGAGAGGGCGAAAACCAGATTGTAGTGGGTCAAGAATAGCATGTGAGGAGAGAATAGTCAAGGCAGTGGTGGTGAACAGCACGCTCAAGTAATTTGGAGAGAAAAGGGAGGAGGGAGATGGGTCGGTAATTAGAGGGACAAGTAGGGTCGAGTGAAGGCTTCTTAAGGAGAGGTGTGACCACAGCATGTTTAAAGGCAATAGGGACAGTTGCAGTGGAAAGTGAGAGGTTGAGAATGTGACAGATAAAAGGAATAAGAGCAGGTGAGATGGCATTAAGAAGGTGGGTGGGAATGGGATCAGAGGAACAGGTGGTACATTTTGAGGGAAAAAAAAGGAGAAGTGTAGTTTCCTCTACAGTAACTTCAGGAA
Organism: Microcaecilia unicolor; assembly: GCF_901765095.1. Classification (NCBI taxonomy): domain Eukaryota; kingdom Metazoa; phylum Chordata; class Amphibia; order Gymnophiona; family Siphonopidae; genus Microcaecilia; species Microcaecilia unicolor. The sequence goes on from NC_044037.1 coordinate 57,586,248, forward strand.
AGGAGGAAAAGGAATGAGGGGAAGGAGAGAGAGGGGAACGGGACTAGTGGAGGGAGAGGTGGCAAGGTAGAGAATTCAAGGTTTATCTTTTGAACCTTGTCGTGAAAGAATTCAGCAAGGGTCTGAGGAGATAATGAAGGGGGAGTTGGGGGAGGGGGCACCTTGAGGAGAGAGTTCAATGTGGTGAAGAGAAGTCGAGGGTTAGAGCCAAGAGAGTTGGTCAGTTGGATATAATAATCCTGTTTGGCGCATAAAAGAGCAGATTGGAAGGAGGTCAGCATGAACTTAAAGTGTAAGAAATCAGCAAGGGCCAGAGATTTTCGCCATAGGCATTCGGCGGAGCGGGTACAGGAACGTAGGTAGCGGATATTAGAAGTCAGCCAAGGTTGGGGTTTTGTACGCCTTATAGGGCGGGTCATCAAAGGTGCAAGAGTGTCTAAGGCAGAGGATAGAGTATTGTTGTAAGAAGAAACAGTCTCGTTGACAGACGTGGATGGTGCCACAGTAGAGAGGAGGTTTGAAACATGGGAGGATAGAGATGAAGGGTCAATACGTGAAGATTCCTAGATAAATTAGATAAGATAGGACGGGACTGGGAGGGAGGAGATTTAAGCGTGAAAGTTATAAGATGGTGATCAGAGAGGGGAAGATCAGAGGCAAGGAAACTAGAGGGTGAACAGTTGGAGGAGAAGATGAGATCAAGACAGTGACCATTTTGATGAGTGGGGGAGGTGGAGCATAGTTGGAGATTAAAGGAGGATGTTAAAGCGAGTAACTTGGAAATATAAGAGTTGGAAGGATCATTAGCAGGAATATTAAAGTCACCAAGGATGAGAGGGGGGGAGGAAGGCAAGCCAGGCATCAAAGTCACTGAGAAAGGATGAAAGGGACTTATCAGGGGGACGATAAATGACCGCTATTCAAAGAGGCAGAGGAGAGAAAAGGCGGATAGAGTGGACTTCAAAGGAGGAAAAACAGTGAGACTGAGGTGGAAGAAGGGGTTGAAATCTGGAGGAGGGAGAGAGAAGTAGTCCAACACCGTCCCCGCGACCAGCAGGGCGAGGAGTATGTGAAAAAAGATAACCGCCATGGCACAGGGTTGCGACTGAAGCAGAGTCATCAGGGCAGAGCCAGGTTTCTGTTATGGCGAGCAGATGGAGGTGACGCGAGATAAAGAGGTCCTGGATATAGGGGAGTTTGTTACTGATAGAGCGGGCATTCCATAGGGTGCAAGAGAAGGGCAGAGAAGAGGAGGGGAGTAGAGGAATAGAGATGAGGTTAGAGAGGTCGCAGTGAGATTTGTAGAGTTGGGATAATAGTTGGTGAGGAAGGCCAGGATTGGGATTGATGTCACCGGCTGAGAGTAAGAGAAGGCGTAAGAGAGAGCGGAGGAGAGTAGGAGAGGTGTGGCCACGAAGACGTCGAAGGCGAGAGGTATTTAGGTGGAATGGGGAAGGCAAAATGGAGGGAAGAAAGAGACGGAGATTAAGAGCCAAGAGGGAGGAAGAGGGTAGGAGAGAAAGTGAGGTGATGAAGTCGATGGATGAGCAGTGAGTTCCTGTGGCGGAGAGAGGTAGGGGGTGAGGGGAAAGATTAGGAAGGGACAGGGCTCGGAAGAGAATGTGACTAGGGGCCATAAACGACTGGGTACTTTAGCAACTGGGAAGAAGATAAGATGTAAAGAGAAAAATGCCCCGGCGTGCGGCACCTAGAGCGGAAGCCCTGAATGGATCGGAGTGGACCTGGGTGTCACCCCGGAGAAGGCTGTAAGGATATGCAGATGAGCTGCAAGTCCTCCACAGCACCTGAAAGGAAGCCGGTGGTAGAGCTGGGCACCTCTCAGCTGAGGAAAGGCTTATCAGGGGTTAGGCCGAAGCCAGCATTCCTCCCCCTGAGGGTCGCCTGATCCTAGCCAAAAAGCACCTGGAAACTCTGCGCACTTGGAGCGAGGGCCCTGGGAAGATCGGGGTGGACCTAGAGTCACCCCGGATACAGCTGTGAGGAAATGCAGAAGGGCTGCAAGTCCTCCACAGCACCTGGTGGGAGCGCTGGGCACCTAGAGCGGAGGCCCTGAGTGGATCGGAGTGGACCTGGGTGTCACCCCAGAGAAGGCTGTAAGGATATGCAGATGAGCTGCAAGTCCTCCACAGCACCTGAAAGGCAGCCGGCGCTTTAAGACATGCTAAGCCCAAATTTTACCACACTTTAGTAAAGGGACCTCTAAGTGATCTATGTGTTACAGTTGTGGTTAACACATGCCCATTTCCAGTTTCTTTAAATGTGATGATACAGTTAACGCATGAATTAGTGCGTGCTAAGTTTCAAGCCTCTGCAATAACAGTGACTGCAACTGTGTACTAACTGTACGCTAATTCACAAGTTATCTGCTTAATACAGGCCACTTAAATTTTTAATTTTGTAAAAAATTAACACTTAAAAGGAAAAGCATCTTTTACTACAGAATTTAATGCCAAGAGACAAAGGAGTGGTTTCAGGTAGGAATGGTTAAATTGATTCAGATGGGAACCATACTTTGAACTAATGGTGAGGGTTTTTTGTTTTTGTTTTTCTTATATATGGATATTTCAAACCACAACTCGATTCATGCTGCCCATACCAATTTGACTTAAATGGACTTGGGACCAGATGCATTAAACTTAATGAGCCATTAACGAGCAAATAGTAAACCCTGGCATGCACTAAAGGCTTCTCCCAGCCATTTTCCGATCACGGTAGCAGCTAACGAAAACGGAATGCAGATGAGCAAATTAGTATTATAATGTGTAGAAACCGTATTGTAATGAGATGCACTACCATTTTCCGATTGCCTAACCGTGGAAAATCTAATGAGAGGTCTGTACCTCTCGTTGGGGAGGTACGGGATTGAAAAACTTCTATAAATGTAACAAAAAGAAAAACCGGGGGAAAAAACATCCAAGTGCTCGTCAGGGACGTCCTTTATGGACCTCCTTCACTCAAAAAAAAAAATAAATAAAAAAAGATACCCTTAAGCCTTAGAGCTGGTTATTATTTGTCTTGTTTAATACTGTTGCATTTAAAATTGTGTTCCTGTGGATACTAATGGGCAGCGAGAGATGATCCAGGAGGAAGTACCAGAGCCCAAATTGTTTGATTTTAATCCAGGCTACTTTTTTTGTTCTCTGAAACTTCAGATGCTCCCATTCTCTACCCCAAATGTGCCTGCACGTTTCTGCCAGGTAATAAAGAGTTTTCATAATTTCAGGCAAATAGCGTTTAGCGGCTCCGATGCGGCTCGATCCTAGCAGGAACGTGCAGTGGATTGGCTCAGAGACTTCCAGGTCTCTTAACTGAGTGAAGCACATCCAAAAAGGACGTTTTTATTATTGGGGGGGGGGGGGGGGGACATGTCCAAAAAGGACGTCTTTTTGGATGGACGTCCTCAACTGCACTCTCCTGCTAGGATCGAGCCGCATCGGAGCCTTCCTGCAGCAGGCCGTGGAGGGGGTGAGCAGCGCGGCGTTTTCCTTTCGGGCGGCACAGAGGCATATTTGGCATGCGCAGAGCAGCCAGCATAACGCTTGGCTGCTCTGCGCATGCTCAACCGCTGACTGTTTACCGATGGAACAGAGAATGCAAATGAGCTACAACGAGCAGCTCATTTGCATTCCTTTTCCTTGATGCATGCCCGTTCCTTATCGATTCGCTAAGGGAATCGGTAAGGGAAGGGCTTTAATGAGTCTTTAGTGCATCTTCCCCTTGGTTTGCCAATATCTTAACTGGATTTGACACAAAAGGCTCACAGGCAGATATTCTCCTGACTTTTGAAATCTGCAGAACTGCAGAATAACATTTAAGTGGGAAAATCAGAGGCAACTTGCTAAGTCCAAGCTAAGCCATACTACTTGCTTGGATTCCATTCAAAATTATGCTAAATTAAGAAAGCCAAACAGAAACCCGACCCAGACTGAGCTAGTCTAAACTGGGTTTCCAATTTCAAGAGGTGTTAAAAGATTTAAACTGTTTGAGAAATTGCTTACTTATCAGGATCCTAGAATTTGGAAAGAATTGCAACCATGTTTTAGTATTTTGTCTAATTTTCCTTTTTTTTTTTTTAAAAAGAAACATTTGAAGACAATGCTTTTTAAGAAGTTTGTTTCAATGTGATTTTTAGTTTTGAAAACTGCTTTGAACTTTACGGTATTAACGATATAGAAATACAATATAATGCAATGTCATGGTATGTGTATTTTTTTACACTACTGATACTATCAGGCTTATTTTCGAAAGAGAAGGACGCCCATCTTTCAACACAAATTGGAAGATGGGCGTCCAAATCGGTATAATCGAAAGCCGATTTTGGGCATCCCCAACTGTTTTCCTTCGCGGGGACTACCAAAGTTCCTGGGGGCGTGTCGGAGGCGTAGCGAAGGCGAGACTTGGGCGTGTCTAACACACGGGCGTCCTCGACCCATAATCGAAAAAAGAAGGGTGTCCCTGATGAGCACTTGGACGACTTTACTTGGGTCCTTTTGCTGTTACTACCAAGCCACGAAAAGGTGCCTGAACTGACCAGATGACCACCGGAGAGAATCGAGGATCACCTCCTGTTACTCCCCCAGTGGTCACTAACCCCCTCCCACCCTCAAAAACATTCTTTAAAAATATTTTTTGCCAGCCTCAGGTTCATTGCAGCAGTATGCAGATCTCTGGAGCAGTTTTAGTGGGTGCAGTGCACTTCAGACAGGTGGACCCAGGCCCATCCCCCCCCCCCCCCCACCTGTTACACTTGTGGTGGTAAATGTGAGCCCTCCAAAACCCACCACAGACCCACTGTACTCACATCTAGGTGCCCCCCTTCACCCATAAGGGCTATGGTAGTGGTGTACAGTTGTGGGGGGGGGGGGGGGGGGATGGGGGGCTCAGCACACACGGTAAGGGAGCTATGCACCTGGGAGCAATTTCTGAAGTTCACTGCAGTGCCCCTTAGGGTGCCCGGCTGGTGTCCTGGCATGTCAGGGGAACCAGTGCACTATGAATGCTGGCTCCTCCCATGACCAAAGGGCTTGGATTTGGTCATTTCTGAGATGGGCGTCCTCAGTTTCCATTATCGCCGAAAATCAGAAATGACCAAGTCTAAGGACGACCATCTCTAAGGTTGACCTAAATTTCCAGATTTGGGCGTCCCCGACAGTATTATCGAAACGAAAGATGGACGTCCATCTTGTTTCGATAATACGGGTTTCCCCGCCCCTTCACGGGGACTTCCTGCAAGGACGTCCTCAGAAAAACTTGGGCGTCTCTTTCGATTATGCCCCTCCACGTTAACTTCCTTACTTACAGCAATGTTCATTTAGGACATGCACCTTTTTTTTTTTTTTTAAATTTATTGAATTTCAAATTATATACATTCAAGAATATTCCTTGAAGAAAAATAAGCAGACATCATGCAATAATACTAATAATAAACTAATAATTGCAAATTATAAAGAAAAAGAAAAATATATATTGCATGTCGCTCATTACTCCTCAACGTTTGAAGGAGGAAAAAGGAGAAAAACAACGGGAGGAGTCAAGATGGCACCCTAGAGAGTAGTCGTGCACAGAGCTCTTTCCTGACATTTTAAAATGCCTAAGAGGAGGCTGAGGAAACCTGCTTCCATGACTGGTAAAAGCAGTGCTACTCCATCCTTTATTCTGCAGAAAATAGAAGCATTTACCTTGCTTCCATCATCCAGGGCAGTCTTGCTATGAACATATGAAGGTGAACAGACGCCCTTCACTGCTACTGGGAAGTAGCATTTTGCTATCCTCCAAGGAGAGAGAACCACCGGACAAACCTGCCTTGCGGCAACAAGAGAGCTCTGGAGTTGAGTGGAGCATCTGTTGATGGCGCTCTTGATGGTAACTCCACTGCTCCCGGAATAGTGGAAGTGCCAGCTCCTGTGGCTGGGAACGGCACACGCCAGACGGGGCGCTCTGCCGTTTTAGACATCACAACGAGTGATCTGATGGAAGCAGGTAGCTCTTTGGATCCCAGTATACAGTGTATACTGGAGCCACAAATTTCTTTTGAACCAGTAAGACCAGCCACATTTACTCTGGAGGAAATATGGAAGACAACTGTTTCCCTTGGTCAGACCTTAACATCACAGATGGCTATACAAGCGGGTAAGATTTTGATGTCAGAACAAAAACTAGATAATTTTTAAGCTTGACTAACTTTAGCTTCAAATTCTTCCGAAACCCTGTCTACCACTGTGCAACGCTTGGACTCTATCCTGGTGTGGTTGGTTAAAGGACACACCAACCTGGAAGTAAAATGTAAGAACTTAGAAAATCAGATATGTAGCGGAATCTCCGTCTGATAAATTCCCCACATATACCTGGTATTTCACCTTCAGATATATTTAAACATTATGCTACTGAAATTTTGCATGTGTCTACACAATTCATGTCACAAGTTTCTAGGCTTTTCTATTTGCCTTCTTAGAAGGAAAAAAGCCTGTAGATGGGCCTGACTAACTTTCTCCAATTTCTCAAGACAGTTTGAATTTGACTGCTTTTCTTAGAGTCGCTTAAGAAGAATTGGTCATTCCATCAACGTTGGTGGTCATAGGTACATAAGTATTGCCATACTGGGAAAGACCAAAGGTCCATCAAGCCCAGTATCCTATTTCCAACAGTGGCCAATCCAGTGTCACTTTGACACTGGATTATGAGACTCTATTTTAGACAAAGGGAAGCTATCTTCTGTTCCTTGAAAGTAGGAAATTTTTCCTGACACGGCAAAGGTCACTCAAAAACGTCACAAGCAGTTTCTTTTGAGGCAGCCTCGAGTAGTGGCTATTGGCGCTACCTTTTTGTTAAAATTTCCTTGTAGATGTGTAATAAGCTATAATAAGGAAGTGCACCTTCAGCTAGAATAAGTAATAATAGTGTGAGTTACTTTTATTGCAGTTTCAACTTTATGTATGGCATCTAGTTACTAACAACACACGTTAACAGCATTAGCTATGTTAAGGTGGTAGAGCATATTAGTAACTGTAGAAGCATATCTGCAAGCATGAACAGAACTGGGGAGGTACAGCAAGAACATAAATAAGAACTAGTGCTATCACATTTTCAACAAATGCAGATTTATCACTTAATTTGTACTTCATGCCTATCCTCTGCATATAGAAAAGACTAGAGAACCAATTTACCTACACTAGAAAGGCAAATCCCTTCTCTGGAGAATATGCATATTTTAAGGTACTTTAATTCCTCCACTATATTTATTGTAAAAATTTTGAATAGTCTATTTTAGGATAGCAATAATGGGTTACTATAGCCACATAACACATACTGTACATGTTTTCTAGGATTTTGGTAATAAAATATCATTGGCATTATTTACCTGTTTCCACATCTCACCAGTTCTTTCGATCACAATGGTTTGTGTGTCTTTGACTGGTGAAGAAGCATGATAATCAGAAAGGAGCCGCAAGATAGGGTACTGGTTCCTGTACCTGTGCAAAAATGAAGAATTGTATGCTTGAAGTATGAAACATGTACATTTACATGTTAGTTTAACACCATTTGCTCTGTATATTTTTTACATGTCACATAGGATTTACTTTTATGATACTTCAGGAAGAAAGAGCTCCTACTCATATTGGTGGTTATTTTAGAAGCATTCGTGATTTGCATGTGTAAATACTGGCATTTAAACACGCATGTCAAACACAGAAAAGCTGATTTTAGAAAGCTGGGATTTATATGTACAGATGATAGGGGTGTGTGGCCTGGCATGGTTAGGGAGGTGCCAAAACATACACATGTATTCCACATTTCAGAAGGGGAATGCATGTCTATGTGCACCAAGATCAATGTTGGAATTTACATTTGCTTGTGGGCATGTCTGTTTTCACAAAGTTCTTGTTTTAAGCAGTACTTTACAAAAGGGATTGGGGTGGGTGCCCCCTTAATCCCCCTGTATTTATCCCCCCCCCCCCTAAAAAAAATATATATATAATGGTGCTGAATGATTGTGGACTCCGTACCTAATTGGGTGCAAATAAATTTGTAGGTTTCTAAGAAGGCTAACATACATGTCTATATGTTAACACTTGCACATCTATGTTCTGAAATCACCGAGTATAACTGCCAACACTTAAAAGTGTAATTTGCATAGTTGTCACTGTTGATTTTTAGGCACTTATATACCACCTGCAAGCCCAAAAGCTATCAAAACAGTGTACATTATAAAATGGATGTTCCCCATCATATGTTGCTAGCACATACACATCAATTCCTACGTGTATTTTAGAAAAGGCTCTGCATCAGCAAATTCTTTTCTAAAATACTGAACTGTACATGTCCCAACCTAGACGTCTCAAATCCAGTTTGAACTTCTTTCCAAAATCTGTCTTCAGGAGTGGCATTGCATTATACCAACCTTCTGATTTATGCTTTTTACTGTACCATTTTACTCAAGCACATGATCTGTATTTATTATGGGGAAATACGGGATATTACGTTTTTAATTCCTAGAAAAGTACAATATATGGCCTAGAACCAGCAATAAGACAGATTTAGAAATAGCCTTGAACCACTATTTCAGATAAGCAAGGATTCCTTGGTGCTGAAGCAATTATAGTCTAGTAGCTTGGAGATGGCAGTCTGTGGGTATTAGAAGGAAATACAGACTCTACCTCTTGAGATCATGCTTGTAATACAGATGCCCAAACAGAAGAGGGTGCAAGAGAGAATGCAACCACAAGTGCATGGGCCTTAAATTCTCTAATAACAATAAGCTCATAAATATCTATTTTCCCTTCTTGGTGGTGCTTTGAGCTCTTAGCTTGACACAGCTCTCTGTGAATAAGTAGGGCTGAGCCAAAAGCAGAGATCTTAGAGAACAATATTTAATGAACCTGCTTGTGATCAAATATTTTACTTCACTAATTGCTGCTCCACTCTGTGAACGTACTTGAGCCCATATTCAGTCATCATAACTCACAATGCAGGATCCAAATGTGATCCTATGTTATTCTCATCCCAGAAAGTCATGAAAATGTAGCAGTGAATGGTGAACAATTTCATACCATCCACTGGATGGCTGTGATCACTGTTCATCTCATACTGATTTTGGCCCTGCTTTTGAGTTTTCTGACTTTCCCTAATTTTGAACTCTGATAAGGATGATATTTTATAATTACTTCAGTCCATAAACAGGTTTACATTACTTTTTGGTGATGATTGCCTTTGTGACACCTTTAGACTCTCTTTCCTGACGAAGTCTGAAGAGTTCCTGGCAGAGACAGAAAGGAAAATCCAGTTTTAGTAAGGTAGCAAAAAAAAAAAAGAAAACCCCAAAACCAAACCCAAATCCACATACACTCAAAATTTTCATCATTATATGAACTGTTCTGAGCAAACAAAACTGTTCATGTTCTAACTGGTTGCTTTTCATGACACTATTCCAGCAAAATGCAGTTATGTCAAGTGCCATAAGTATGTCCCCTTTTAGACAAGTAGAATCTAGGAATGATTATTCATTCATTAGTAACTACTCAGACTGACTACTGCAATTCCCTGTACCAAGAGCTGCCAAAAAAAAATCTCATCACTTGAGTTCCTTCAGAACACAGTGATGAGATTGCTAGTAGAGGTAACCCCAATGATCAGTGTTCTCAAGGAGCTGCACTGGCTCCCAGGCTTAAATTCCAAATACTAATCTATAGTTTTTAAATCCCTTCAGATGAGTCTGGAATATTGTTCTTCCTGTTTAACTCAATGTTCTCTCAAACAAGGGACATAAAGATTATCTCACAAAGATCTAATGGATACCAGGAACAATATTTAGATTTTTTTATTCTAGTTCTTTGAAATGAAACTCTCCTGGTCGATATGGCAATTATTCGGTTAGCAGGTACTGCTAACTGGATAAGTGACAGCTACCAGAATATTCCAGAACAATAACCAGATAATGCTGCTGAATATTCTCTCTGACCGCCTCGGAACTATCCAGGGCAGTTTATGGGTGAAGCCTGAGGGTATCTGGTTAGTAAAATGGCTGTCCTAACTTAATCTGATTAGCCATTCGGTTAGCACTCTGAATATTGACGCTAACTGTATAGTGCTGCCAGTTTGGGGGATGCTCGAGTCACCGTTAGCATCTGTGTCCATAAATAGCTACCGCTGAACTTACCGAACATGGAACAAAAATCAATGCTCAAAGGAAACCACATGCAAATGAGATACACGGAAAGTCAACGTGCAGCCCAGCAGAGACAGTGCCTAGCACGTGCTCTAAACAGTCTCACAATAAGTGTCAATGTTCTGTGCATGCCCATTAAAAAATAATAAAAAATAAAAATAGAACAACTGCGTCTTAGACATAGTCACTATTTACTATTCCATGACACCGCTATGTGCGGAATACACATACATATAATACATGCACATGGTATATTTCCTTATAGACAATAAATGGACAGGACATTTCCCACATAGGTGCAGATACGATTAAAAAATAAAAAAATGCAAGCACAATGTTTTCCCAATGGGAGGAACACGCACATATAAACAAACATAAAAATACACACAGATGGCATATTTTCCAACACACGTGCATACAGATACTATTAAGAAATGCTGCCAGACTACTCCACTGAGAAGCTGCCCTCACACAAAAGCTCAGAACATTACAGGTACGTGTTCCTTTCCGTGCTTTGCTTGGAAACATCTGTGAATCACACGAAATGCTCATTTGAATACTAGAGCTCTTTTTCATAGATATGCATATTGCTTTCATTCACTGCTTCTGTGAACGTTAAAAGCATTACATGCACAATAATGTACAGACTAAACTGGCTTAAACCAGAAATGCTGCAAGCCCAGTTTGCTTTGTGCATCCCCATTCAGTGCTGGCTGGTACCCAGAAACCAGTGCTGAATATCCAGCGTTTTTTTGCCCACAGCAGATAGTGTTTTAATAAACGCTGACCACCACAGACTTCATTTATAATAATAATTTTTAAAAAGCCTAGCTGTATACTGCATTTTTTATTTAATTGGTCTCCAGTACTCAAAACCTAGTCTGACACATTTGTTTTAACTGTTAATATTGACAAACATGACCAAACATGAAAAAGTCATCCATCTTATCTGGTTTTCATTTTACTGTATATGTTTACATGATATGTAATTCTAACTATATGCATTTTACATAAATTTTTTCTACTTCAGGGCACCATGAAATAACTAAGCAGAATATCAACTCTGAACAAATAAGATGCAAGATCTATCAATACACTCCCACAACATGACCTGAATATAACATGCTGCACGCCCTAGGTAACGTATCACAGAGTCTGTATGCCCTGTACAACACTCAGGGGGGCATTCATCAAGTGGCGTTAGGGCCTTAAGTCATGTTATTTGACTCTTAATGCGACTTAAATATCATCGTGTTATCTTTTGTCAAGTGGCCTTAGGATTGTTTAAGTCACCGTGAGTTAGGCAGTAATAAGATGCAAAACATGCAAATACATGCTTTGTATCTTATTGCTATGTAAAAACCAGTGCTTACTTACGGTGATACACTGATACACTGCAAGTTGTGTTAGGGTCCAAAAATCACAGTAAAATAAAATTTCACCACCCAAGAGAATCGAACCACAAAGTCACAGCCCGATGCTTCCGAGCAGGGTCCCCCTGCCCAGCTTCAAGATCTCCCCACCCCTAAAGGGGCTACTTTTAAAATCATTGGGGGTCTGGGGAGATGTGTCTTCTGACAAAAGCAAGGCCCAATAGTTTATAGTTTATTAAAACTTGTTATACCACCTCAGATAACTTGAAGATCTATGTTGTTTACAAATTAAAATCAAATTTAAAAGTAGGAAAGCAACTACAATAAGAGACAGAAAAGAACAACACACTCATCCTAAAAGCAATCAGACTCAAATTTTAGCATCATAATAAAAAATAGGTGGGAGAAAAGGAAAGAACAGAGTCAGGAAAGGTAGGTGGGGAAAAAGGTAATGGGATAGCAGTGGATTCAGCTGTAATGATCCATGTGGGATCTTATATAGAGCTGAAAGCTTGATGAAAAAGCCAAGTTTTTATGGCGGACTTAAAATTTTCAAAGACAATTCGGCAGGGACATTCAGGGGAAGGGAGTTCCGAATGAAAGGAGCCGTGAAGTAGAAGGCGTGTTGTCTGGTAGATTCAAGCTGAGCAGATTTGGGACTGGGAAGAACCAGACAATGATCATTGATGGAGCGAAGAAGGCAGGTAGCGAAATATGGAATAGTATGAGTTGCTAGATAATGGGGGAGTTCAATCCTACAGTTTTAAAAGAAGTGTCAACAGTTTGAATATTATTTGCTACTCAATAAAGAGCCAGAGACGATTATGAAGTAATGGGGAAACATAATGAAATTTCTGAGCAAGACATAATAATCTAATAGCTGTATTTTGTATAGATTGGAATTTTTATAAAATTAGCATGAGAACCTAGATATACGATATTGCAGTAGTCTAGTCTAGTGACTAATAGGTCCTGCCCAGTCCAGTGCCTCTAATAAAGTGACATGACTACCACTAGGGGTCATCTTTCATGAAGCCAGGGTTACGGGCAGGTTGCTCTAAGCTGGGGGGGGGGGAAGAGAACGACTCTGCTCTGTCTGCTCATTTGTAAGTAGTGCTATTCTTTTGCCCCGGGATTCACCAATCTGCAGTACTGGGATCCCACAGGTTGCTAAATCCCCCAGCTAATAACATTTGAAGACCCATTTTCAAAAGGTCATTGAGATGAGATGTCCATGTTGGGACATGCTCAGTTCTCCCTAGATTTAAAAGAAGGCTTTGTAAAATAGAGCACTGATGGCACTCAAATGTGAGTTAGTTTTGAGGCCAGAATCTAAACGGTGGAGGAGCTATTCCACAAGGGTAGGGAGAGAGTTCATAGTAGGATCGAGTTCTCGGGCTGCACACCAGACAGAAATCTATGTAAATCGAAGTTGTCAGAAACCAAGCTGTTAGAGCTAGAGAGGGTTTGGATGGAGGAGGGACCCTTCGTTCTGTGTTATTAGGGTTGGAAAAGGATCTAACTTCAGTGCTTCCAGGAGAAGATGGAACCAGATTTGACGTGGCCAGTAGATGGTTATCAGAATCACGGTACCCTGGTCTCAATGCAGTTCGAGAAGATTTTTCCCTAAGAGAGGTAGTGGGGGAAAATGGTCCATTCCCCAGTGGAGCAAGAAGGCATCAGGGGCTGTACAGTTAGGATTATATATTCTGGAACAAAAGCGGGGAAGCTTGTTGTTCTGAGGAGAAGCAATGAAGCCTATTGCTGGGGTCCCCCACTGTTGGAATATTTGATGAATTACAGAGGTGCTGAGGGACCATTCATGAGGCTGAAGGACTCTGCTCAGTTTGTCTGTTTGCAACAGTGAACTGAAATCCTCACTGGGCTCAGTGAATGATGTCACCCACATGTGAGAATACTATGCTTGCTTGTCCTCAAAGAATACTATTGTCATTCAAAGCTTGAGCTAAACAAAAACAGAAAACAGAAATGTTTCGGTTCAGACTTTGAATATGAGGTACAACCCAGAAATATATAGCAGAGACACGTCATTCCAGGTCTGCAGATTTTTGGGCTCTGTCCTCACCTAAATATAAGAGTACAATGACTCTGGACTTCAGTACTATGGCATTTATAAAGTGCTACTGGGACAGCTGACTTTGTGTTAAATTGTGTTTTCATCTTATAATAACCTCAAGTTAGTACAAATAGCAATGTAATCCAGAAATCGATCTGAAAATAAAGCTGGAAAAATATTCTCATAGCAAGAAAATGATTTTTCTGAGGGCTTTGACAAAACAATGCTCTTATGAACAGAATCAAAAACCTATGAGAGTTTATTGTAATAAGTGTAAGGGAGCATGCTAGAATAACCTTCAAATACAGGCACAGAACACATTATCAAATGTTACCTCCTGCTGTCGCTTAATCAGGGCCTCCCGCTCTTCCAAAGAGGAAGTCAGCTCTAGCAGCCTCATCTGAAGGTCACTGCTGCTACCTTGTCTGGCTGACATATCACTCTGGTACTTGGTTACTTGACTCTAAATGAAAAAAAAAAAAAAGTAGAAAAAAGGTCTGAGAAATATACAAATCAATGGGTAGTATGGATTTCTATTAAAAGTCCCAATCTTTAAAATGTTCAGATTGCAAACCAAAAGCATACGTCTTAGACTTTGGGGGCAGGAGTCGTCGTGGTAACCACTCAAGGGTGATACTAATGGCCAAAACAGGGCATATGTTGCATACCCCAAGTAAGACATCGTTGTCATGACCAGATTAGGTACCTTGGAAAAGGGGGGGAATGCCAGGGTGGTGTAGATTAAAAGATATGGAAAAAAAATCCCTGGGTAGCAAGACCTCATGGCATCAAGATTCCAGAACTGGTTCCGACTGACTTGGAGGCTCAGAAAGGAACTGCCAGGTCATAAAAATTCAATAAATTAGAATTTAAAAAAAAAATAATCAATAGTTTTTTTACTCCCTACACTCCAGGGAACGAGGAAATATTATTGCAATGAAAATGGTTGAATACTGCAGGCTGTCATGTAGTGCAGAGGCAGGGCATCACCTAAAACCAGAAATGAAGGGTATGTATGTATGTATGTGCGACATGAATGATCCCACACAAATCTGATATTTCTTATGAAAAAAACCCACATTATCCCAAACAAGTTTGAGTTGTGGTTTACAATAAACAGTATAGGATACATAACAAAGAATAATGCATAAGAAAGTAATTTGTTATAAAAATCCAATTTTACAATACAGTATCATAAACACTTATTTAACATACATTCACAACCATATTGGCACCAGTGGCATAACTAGCTGGGGCGCAGGGGGAGCGGTTGCTCCCCCAAACAGCTGTTTAAGAAAAAATGGCGCCTATGCACCTCGTGCCAATATTTTTGTCTGCTCCCTCCCTCCTGAGTCTTTAATCTTTTCCAGTCTCTTTTGCCCGTCTCTCCCATCCGCGTGGTCACTTTTTATTTCCCTGAAGCTTTCTCCCTCCTGCGCAGCACCGGCGATTCACAGTCAGCATTCTGCCAGTGTCAGGGCCTCTCTCTCCTCAGGCGCGTCCCACCTCTATGGAAAACAGGAAGTTGCAACAGAGTAGGCGGGTCGCGCCTGAGGAGAGGCCCCGACGCTGGCAGAACACTGACTGTGAATCACCGGTGCTGTGGAGGAGGGAGAAAGCTTCAGGGAAGTAAAAAGTGACCACACAGATGGGCAGAAGAGAAGGTGAAAAATGCAAAGCTTGGGGGGGGGGGGGAGGGGGGCTGGAGAAAGCTGCCCAGGGGAGGTTTAATTGACTGGAGTGGAAGTGAGCCTATCTAGTCCACTTAACAAGGAAGCCAATTTGGGTAATACTAATCTGTTTCCACCTCCCCCCCCCCCCCGGCAGCTGTCGTTGCCATTCAGTTTAAAGCAAGAAAACTTATGATCTGCTGCATACACATTGTCGTTCTTTATTGTTGGTCCATCTGTAACAATGCTAAAGCTGTTTCAGTTGGATAGGCAGTGCCTTAAAAGCTGGAGAAGTAAAGAAATAACAGTTGAAGATCACTAAAACAGCATAAAAAATTATTGTTGCTGGTAGAATATGGTAATACTAGGGCCCAGCTAAGGAATACGTTATTTTGAGTTAGTCTTCACTGGACCAAACTTGCTTTCCTTGTGCCATCACTATCCAGCAGGATAGGCAGTGTCTTGAAATGTGGAGGATAAAGGATTTTTAAAAAACATATTTATATCATTATCTCAAGCAAAGTCAAATTCAGTGTGGCTTACATTTGAAAATACAGTGAGACAGAATAATAGAATTTAGTTATATCATGGGAATACATAGATGGATATGTCTGAAACATTTAACAAAGTTGAGATTAGCATATATACCCAACTGGGCATTTAAAAATGTGTCCTTTATTGATACCACATGTTCAGAAATCATAGCCTTAAGTATAGACAGTTATTCAAAGATTATCACATGGGAGGGGAAGGAGATAGGGAAACAAAGAGGGTACTACTGAAAAGGGGAGGAGGAGATAGGGGCACCACTGGAATGGGGATATGGGGACAATGGTGAAAAACGGGTGAGATGGGGACAAAGAGGTAATGCTGGAAAAGGAGGAAGATGGTAACAGGGGTAATACTGGAAAAAGGGGGAAGATGGGGACACAGAACAATGTTAGAAAAAGGGAGAGGTGGGGACACCAGGACGGCAGATGCTAGAAGGGGGAGATGAGACCAGGTAGGCTTGTGCTGAAAAAGGGGGGAGATGGGGACACAGAAAGGGCAGATGCTGAACTTGGGGGTAAGATAGGGACAAGGGACACAGAAGGGAGATGCTGGCCAGGACAAATAGTGGTGCAGATTAAAAAAAGGATGGTGCACTTGGAGACATAAGAAATGTCAGATGGGCAAGAGACCCTGTAAAGGCAGAAGAAACAGAGAAAAACAGAAGAGAGACAGTGGGACCAAAGCAAATGAAAAAATAAATTGTTCAAACAACAGTAGAGGGTTCGCATGCATTTTCTTAAGTCATTTTGGATGTATTGCAGCACAGATTTTGATGGGTAGAATCAGGGACTGCAAATCCCACATGAATTTGGGGATGAGTTCACACTAGGACTGGTTGAAAAATCTCCCTTCTGGAACTGAATCACTTGGCAGCTCTATACACAGCTATTTGATAGTGGGGACATAAAACGAAAGATCAGTGCCAAACAGATGTAGAAAAGGAAATGAAGACAAGAGGCGAGAGAAGAAATGGAAAGGCCAACCTGGAAAAGAATTTGTAAGGCTGACTCATGGAACATGGAAAAAAAAAAGACTTGGACCAGCCAAATTCCCAGATAACAAAGGTAGAAAAAAATTATTTTTATTTAATACTTTGTAAGGACAGCGAATGATACATACCTGTAGCAGGTGTTCTCCGAGGACAGCAGGCTGATTGTTCTCACGACTGGGTTAACGTCCACGGCAGCCCCCACCAACCGGAACAAAAACTTCGCGGGCGGTCCCGCACGCAGGGCACGCCCACCGCACATGCGCGGCCATCTTCCCGCCCGTGCGCGACCGTTCCCGCTCAGTTGAATGACAAGCAAAGGAATGAGTAAAAACGCAACTCCAAAGGGGAGGAGGGAGGGTAGGTGAGAACAATCAGCCTGCTGTCCTTGGAGAACACTTGCTACAGGTATGTATCATTCGCTTTCTCCGAGGACAAGCAGGCTGCTTGTTCTCACAACTGGGGTATCCCTAGCTCTCAGGCTCACTCAAAACAATTGAATCTCGCAACGGCGAGGGCATAACAGAAATTGACCTACGAAGAACAACTAACTGAGAGTGCAGCCTGAACAGAACAAAATCGGGTCCTGGAGCGTGGAGTTGGATTCAAACCCAAACAGATTCTGCAGCACAGACTGCCCGAACCAACTGTTGCGTCGGGTATCCTGCTGGAGGCAGTAATGTGATGTGAATGTGTGGACAGATGACCACGTCGCAGCCTTGCAAATCTCTTCAATAGTGGCTGACTTCAAGTGGGCCACTGACGCTGCCATGGCTCTAACACTATGATCCGTGACATGAGCCTCAAGACCCAGCCCAGCTTGGGCGTAAGTGAAGGAAATGCAATCTGCTAGCCAACTGGAGATGGTGCGTTTCCCGACAGTGACCCCTTTCCTATTGGGGTCGAAAGAAATAAACAATTGGGCGGACTGTCTGTGGGGCTGTGTCCACTCCAGATAGAAGGCCAACGCTCGCTTGCAGTCCAATGTGTGCAACTGACGTTCAGCAGGGTGGGTATGTGGTCTGGGAAAGAATGTTGGCAAGAGAATTGACTGGTTAAGATGGAACTCCGACACCACCTTTGGCAGGAACTTAGGGTGAGTGCGGAGTACTACTCTGTTATGATGACATTTTGTATAAGGAGCATGAGCTACCAGGGCTTCCAGCTCACTGACTCTACGAGCTGAAGTAACTGCCACCAAGAAAATGACCTTCCAGGTCAAGTACTTCAGATGGCAGGAATTCAGTGGCTCAAAAGGAGGTTTCATCAGCTGGGTGAGGACGACGTTGAGATCCCATGACACTGCAGGAGGCTTGAAAGGGGGCCTTGACAAAAGCAAGCCTCTCAAACGAGTCCAGAGTGCGAGACTCCCGCCCCGGGGGCGCCGAGGCGGTATCCCTCGAACTCCGTGCTCTCTTGAGAGCAGAGTCCACGACCGCCGAGTCATGAGGCAATTGGGGCCGCATCAACTCTGGGTCAGAGTGGATCCTGTATTGGGACTCCGCTTTCTTGGGAATGGTGGTGTTAGATAAGGGCTTCAGCCAGTTCCGAAGCAGTGTCTCTTTGAGGACATTGTGCAACGGCACCGTGGAAGACTCTCTAGGTGGTGATGGATAGTCGAGGACCTCGAGCATCTCAGCCCTCGGCTCATCCACAGAGACCACGGGGAAGGGAATGAAAATAGACATATCCCTGACGAAGGAGGCAAAGGAGAGGCTCTCAAGAGGCGAGAGCTTCCTCTCCGGTGAAGGAGTGGGGTCGGAGGGAAGGCCCTCAGACTCCTCTGAGGAGAAATATCTGGGGTCCTCCTCCTCCCCCCAAGAGGCCTCTTCCTCGGAGTCAGACATGAGCTCTTGCAGCTCAGACCTGAACTGGGCCCGTCTCGACTGCGAGGAACCATGTCCTCGATGATGGCGTCGAGCGGTGGACTCCCGTGCCGGCGGGGATGAAGCCCCCTCCATCGACGTCGACGGGGATTCCACCTGCCTCGGCATCGGTATAGAGCACGCCAGTGCCTCCATCAATGGAGCCGGGGGCGCAAGCACCCCCGGTGCCGGCAAAGCTTGGCGCATCCGCCCTTCCAGAATCCCTGGAAGGATGGCTCGGAGGCACTCGTCAAGGCCCGCTGTCGGGAAAGGCAGGGGGGCCGGTGTGGGTGTCGGTGCCGGAAGATGCTCGGGTCCAGGAGACGGTAACAAAGTACCCATGGACTGACGCAGCGACACCTCTTCAACCGAGGGGGAACGCTCCTCTCGGCACTGCCGCTTCCTCGGCGTCGAATCATCTCTGGAGGCGCCGGAGCTGGTAGTCCCGTGCGCCGTGGGCGACCGATGACGATGCTTTTTAGTCTTCTTTCGGTGCCCGTCATCAGCGCTCGGCGGTAGAGATGAAGAGGAGGTAGAACCCCCCCCCCCCCCAGCCTCGAGGGATCGTGTCTGACAGGGTTCGGTCCCGATGGCCCTGGGTAGAGGGAGGGGCCGATTGCCTGCGCGGCCTCTCACCCCCGCCGTCGCCGGTGGACCGGCGGGCCAACAGTACCTGTACTCCTGGGGTCGGTGCCATCGTCGGTGCCGATTTCGTCGACACCGGTACCAAAGATCCGGCCATCGACACCGATGCCGTCGACGTCGAGGGGCCGGCGCAAGTTCCAAAAAGACGGTCCCGAAGAACTTGCCTTGCCACCTGTGTCCGCTTCCGCAAGCCGAGACACAAGGTGCACGTCTTGGTATTTTGCTCTGGCCCAAGGCACTGGAGGCACCAAGCATGGGTATCGGTTTGCGAGATCTGCCAGCCGCACTGACCACACTTTTTGAATCAGCTCGGGACCTTCGAGGACATCGATGGAAAAATCACGTCGGCGAAGTTAAAGTCGTCGATGGTGGTGGTGAAAAGCACACCCGAAAAAAGAAACGACCGCGCAGCCACAAGGCCGCAACGAGGCGCCCCCGCGGCTAAAGACGACGGGGGGGGGACAAACTTCTTTTTTTTTTTAACAAAAGAAGAAAAGAAAAAAGCCGCGAACGCGCACGAAAAGAGAGAAAAAAAGCTCGTGGCTAGGCCGCGATCCGGTTTCCGGGGCTGACAGAGAGAGCCGATAAGACGTCTCTCTCCAGCACGGAATCGAAAAAAACTGAGCGGGAACGGTCGCGCACAGGCGGGAAGACGGCCGCGCATTCGCGGTGGGCATGCCCTGCGTGCGGGACCGCCCGTGAAGTTTTTGTTCTGGTTGGTGGGGGCTGCCGTGGACGTCAACCCAGTCGTGAGAACAAGCAGCCTGCTTGTCCTCGGAGAAGTCAGAAATACGCATTTATAATATTCTAAAAGTTATGTGTTTGCAACCTGCTCATGCACCACCCAAATTCTTCCTACGTGTATGCTCCCCGTCAAATATGTGCTATGTAAGATGTGTGTATGTACAGAATAGCACCTTTTCGGCACTTGATTATATGCTAGTATTCCAGTAATTGAAGCATGCAAATCAGCACATAAAATGAAGATACTTACCTGTAGCAGGTATTCTCTGAAGACAGCAGGCCTTATATTCTCACAATTAAGTAACACGGCGCCAAAGTGAAGATACGTACCTGTAGCAGGTATTCTCTGAGGATAGCAGACCTTATATTCTCACAAACCCTCCCACTTCCCCTAGGAGTTGTCTCCTGTATTTTCTTTTTTATGCTCTAGTATTTAACTGCGCTCCTGTGGCGGGCGGGAAAGCACCCCCACTTGCGCGGTGGAGTGTGTCTCGCACTCCATAAAGCTCTGTTAAGCTTGTCATAAGTTCCAAAGCAGGCAGTGCGGCGCCGTGTTACTTAATTGTGAGAATATAAGGCCTGCTGTCTTCAGAGATTCTCCAAGGACAAGCAAGCCATTAATTCTCACAATTGGGGTATTCCTAGCATCCAGGCTCACCGAAAACAGCAAACACTGGTCAACTGGGCCTCCCAACGGCGAGGACATAACTCAGTTTAACCTGAAACTATATACAAACTGAATAAGAGTGCAGCCTGGAACAGAATAAAATGGGCCTAGGGGTTGGAGTTGGAATCTAGACCCCAAACAGATTCTGCAACACTGTCTGCCCAAACCAACTGTCATGTCAAGCAGGGCTTTTTTTGAGGGGGTACTGAGTACCGGCACCTTTTCCATTGTTTGCTAAAATTGACCCATGGCCACAGGTTTTAATAAAAGAGCTCAGGCTCTACACAACAATTCTGCCTTGTCATAGATTCTGTGACTGGTTGCAGGGGGTCTGGCTATTATGGGGTGGGTCCCTCATAATCACTCCACCCCTGAAGAGTGGCCCAGCATTTGAGTACTGGCACCTTTTTTGCTAGAAAATATGCACTGGTGTCAAGTATCCTGCTCAAGGCAGCAATGAGATGTGAATGTGTGGAATGAAGACCACGTCGCAGACTTGCAAATTTCTTCAATGAAGGCTGACCGCAAGTGGGCTACCAACGCAACCATGGCTCTGACATTGTCAGCCTTGACATGACCCTCCAGGGTCAGCCCAGCCTGGGTATAAGTGAAGGAAAAGAGATCTGCGTTTCCCAATGGCGACCCCCCACCCCACCCCCCATCCTGTTGGGATCAAAAGAAACAAAAAGTTGGGTGGAATGTTTGTGGGTCCCAGTCTGCTCCATGTAGTAGACTAATGCTCGCTTGCAGTCCAAGGTGTGCAAGGTGCTCTCACCAAGATGGGCATGAGGTCAGGGAAAGAATGTTGGCAAGAAAATTGACTGGTTCAGATGGAACGCCGACACAACTTTCGGCGGGAACTTAGGATGTGTACAGAGGACTACTCTTGTGATGAAACTTGGTATAAGGTACACCAATACTACAACCTGAAGCTCACTGACTCTACGAACTGAAGTAACAGCCACCAAGAAATGACCTTCCAGGCCAAGCGCTTCAGATGGCAAGAATTCAGTGGCTCAAAAGGAGCTTTCATCAGCTGGGTGAGAATGGTGTTGAGGTCCTTTGACACAGGCAGAGGTTTGACAGGGGACTTTGACAAGAGCAAACCTCGCATGAAGTGAACAACTAGAGGCTGTCCAGAGATGGGCTTACCCTCTACATGTTGATAAGCACTAACTGCACTGAGGTGAACCCTTACAGATTTAGTCTTAAGACCAGACTCGGAAAGGTGTAGAAGGTATTCAAGCAGGGTCTGTGTAGGGCAAGAAAGGGGATCTAGGACCTTGCTCTCACACGAGAAAGCAACCCTCTTCCATTTGAAAGAGTAACACCTCTTGGTGGAATCTTTCCTGGAAGCCAGCAAGACCTGGGAGACACCCTCCAACAGACCCAAGGAAGCAAATTCAAGGCCCTCAACATCCAGGCTATGAGGGCCGGAGACTGAAGTTTGGGATGCAGAAGAGATCCCTTGTTCTGTGTGATGAGGGTTGGAAAACACTCCAATCTCCACGGTTCTTTGGAGGATAACTCTTGAAGAGGAGGAAACCAGATCTGAGGCCAGTAAGGCACGATCAAGATCACAGTCCCGTGGTCTTGCTTGAGTTTCAGCAAAGTCTTCCCCACAGGAGGAACGGGAGGATACGCATGCAGAAGACCTGTCCCTCAATGAAGGAGGAAGGCATCTGAAGCCTGGAACAGAAGCGAGGGACTTTGTGATTCATTTGAGTGGCAAAGAGATCCAATGATGGGGTGCCCCATGGTCAGAAGATCTCGCGGGCAACACCCATGTTGAGGGATCACTTGTGCGGTTGCATAACCCTGCTCAGCCTGTCAGCCAGACTGTTGTTTTTGCCCACCAGAAAAGTGGTTTGAAGGAACATGCCATGCAGCTGTTTCTCTCCCAAGAAGGTTTCTTTTTGTTCCTTTATTTTTTTTTTCTTTTACTAAACCACTGAGCAAGATCCCTAAAGGGAACCTGTAAACCTAACTACTACTACTATTTAGCATTTCTATAGCGCTACAAGGTGTACGCAGCGCTGCACAAACATAGAAGAAAGACGGTCCCTGCTCAAAGAGCTTACAATCTAATAGACAAAAAATAAATAAAGTAAGCACATCAAATCAATTAATGTGAACGAGAAGGAAGAGAGGAGGGTAGGTGGAGGCGAGTGGTTACAAGTGGTTACGAGTCAAAAGCAATGTTAAAGAGGTGGGCTTTCAGTCTAGATTTAAAGGTGGCCAAGGATGGGGCAAGACGTAGGGGCTCAGGAAGTTTATTCCAGGCGTAGGGTGCAGCGAGACAGAAGGCTAAAACCAAGGGGCCAAAACCGGCGCATCCACCAAAAACATGGAGCAGGGGGTTGCACAGCACCTACCTCTGCTGGGAGACAGAGAAATACTGAGGTCAGGGTTGCACAGTCCCTTATTCAGGAGCGCTGTTCAATAGGAGAGCATATTACCCACTCATAGGGAATGGTCTGAACAAGACGATAAAGAATGAGAGATTGGACATTGGGCAAAAGTTAGCAGAGACGAACGGATCAAGTTGTGGATTTTAAAGGAACAGGAGATTAGTGCATGCTTGTGTGAGTCTACTATAAATGAGTAGAAGAATGAGAAACCTGGGGGGGGGGGGGGGGGGAAGGAAAAAGTTACCAGGTGAGATGGCCAAGGTTCCAAGGGAGAGGAGAAAGGGTTCACAGGCTTTACAAAGTTAAGAAAATTGGAGAGGTAAGATTAAAGGTAGGCCACATGGACAGAGGAAGGGAAGAGGAAGGAGGGAAAGTGGTTAACTGTGATCGAGGAAGAGGAATCAGGATGCTGAGTAACATAAAGGAACCCAAACTGTAACTACATGATGCAAGGTTACTCATTAGGAGTTGCTGCCCAAGAAAAGGATTTAGGTATCATTGATGATACACTGAACTTTCTGGTCAGTATGCAGCAGTGTCTAAGAAAGCAAACAGAATGTTAGGAATTATTAGGAAAATATGGAGAACAAAACTGAGATTATTATAATGCCTTTGCATTGCTCCATGATGTAACTGCAGATTGAATATTGTGTGCAATTCTGGTCCACACTTAAAAAATATACAGCAGAATTAGAAAAGGTACAGAGAAGGGCGACGAAAATAATAAAAGGTATGGGACGACTTCCCTATGAGGAAAGACTAAAGAGTCTATGGAACTTCAGCTGATGAGATGGTTGAGGGGAGATATGACAGAGATCTATAAAATCCTGAGTGGAGTGGAACAGATAGACATTAATCCCCTGATTACTCTTTCCAAAAACACAAAGACTTGGGGGCATGCAATGAAGCTATTAAAGCTCTGGAATTCACTGCTAGAGAATGTGGTAAAAGCGATTAGCGAAGAAGGCTTTTAAAAACAAGTTTGGACAAGTTCCTAAAAGAAAAAAGTCCATAAACCATTATTATGATGGACTTGGGAAAATCCACTGCTTATACCTGGGATAAGCAGCATAAAATCTGTTTTTCTCTTTTGGTATCTCACCAGATACCCATGACATGGATTGGCCACTATTTGAAACAAGATACTGGGCTCGATGAATCTTCAGTCTGTTCCAGTATGGTTATGTTTATTTACTTATATACTTAAAGCTGCCAGCTTGGGGTCACATTTAAAACCCTTGATTGCAGGAGGAATGTTGCAGTGATGAACAGAATAGGTATATTGTTAGCAATATAAAAACACCAGCTTTTACAATGAGACATATTTACACTGTTTGATAACCTGTTAAAATATACGTACTTAGTTCCTGGCTCTAACAATTTTTGGGAAGTAACTTACCCTTAAATTGTGGATCTCTCGGTCCTTCTCCTCCTTCAGACTGTTGATCATTTCCATGTAATGTCTGCTGATCTCATCTGTTTTAGTCTGAAGTAATGGGCTCGTACAAGTCTCAGAGATCTGTGGAGGACAAAACAACTTTTCACCTATCCTTTTCTCCCAATGGACATGTCTCTGTCCCAAGGTAAAAATCCACTAATTTTAGGAAACAGGACCCAAGATTGTGTTCCTTTTTACAAATTGTATGTTTTAAGAGACAAACTGAGGAGGCCCAAAAGTCAACTGGTTCCCAAGCCTCATATTCTACAACAATACAATAAGTTAACAAATTCGGTTGGTATAGGGCCAAAAATATGACAATGGCCTGATAAGATTTGTATCTTAAAGGCCGGCTTGAGATGGAGCAAGGTCAGGCCAAAATATTATCCAGATAGCACCGATATTCAGCCACTATTTGTATAAGCTTTATGTTTAGCTTAAGCTGCAAAATAACAGGCCTATAGAAAAAGGATAGTGCTGGCGTATTAACTGCACTATCTATATATTCAGCCTTGCTGCCTACATATATAAATCAATTTAAATGCCAGTTGGTCACCATGTTGGTCCTATAGTCCTTTCTTTCTATAATCTAGCAAAGAAAGGAAAAAAAAAAAGAAAAGAAAATGCATGGCAACAGTGGGTGGTATGAGGGCAGTAACACAATACCTGTGTTCTAAGATTCTGGCTCTCTTGCTCCAAGGTTTGCTTGCTGTATTCCAGCTCTTTTAACCGATAATTTTTATCAGCATCTGCATTCCGCAGAGAACGAATTGTTTCTTCCAGTGTTTGAATCTTTAAGGCACTGTCTTTGAGCTGTTGCTGAAGTAAGCACAGAAGAAAATAATTTTACTCTTGGCTGTGGACCTAGAATACACTTTTACTGTGTGGTAAATGTATTTACTTAATGGTGAAATATATAACATACAAAAAGGCTAATACAAATTAGAATTTAGAGCTTGATATTCAAAGTTATTTATCTGGATAGCAGCACCTGCTACCCAAATAAGTAGCGTTGACCAAGGCCAGTCAGTAATTTTCAGCCACACTATTCTGATAATGCAACTATGGCACCGAGATAGAGCTGGGATTTATCTGGAAGCCAGCGATATTAAGCACTGGTATCTGAATAAGTATCTGGATAATTCAGGATAAGAAAAAAGTTGTTCTAAGGTATCTAGATTTATATCTGGGTACCAGTGCTTAATATTGCCATTAATATTCAGATATTGGCAGCAATCAATGCCATACCCAGATATTCAATGCTGATATCTGGATATTGGCTGGTGCTGACTCTTTGGACATGTCTAAATGCTGTGACTGGTATATATTTTTTTATTTTACATTTAGTAGGCACAATTACACAACTATATACTTGTTCAAGAAACATTTAAAAGATCGTAAGAATAAGCAAAATACGAAAAAAAAATACAATCATCACAATCTTAAACCAAAAACATTATACACAATTAAAATTAGAAGGTGGATGTGAGCATCATTGGAGATATCTAAGAAGAACATATTAAATAAACAAAAATAACAGGAATAGGCTTAGTTGAAACCTTCCTGATTAACCATTTTTTTATCACTTCAGTCGTTGTAGTAGCTGGCGCAACTAACATCTTTTTTCAAATCAATGAATAACTATAAGTGACTAACATTTAAAAGAAATGCCAACCAAGGAGTTTAATATTGCTCCTCTATTTTCTTATAGTCATATGAAATTTAAGCTATCTATACTGCTCTGAATGTTGTTCATCATCATAAAAGACAAGTAAATATACATACCAAAACACAATCAAAACAAAATCAAGCTAAAACAAATAAAATACATCAATAAATATCAATCATTAATGAGGTTAATAAATCAGCCACAGTTTATCCAAGTAGCTTTAAATGATATTCAGAAATGTATCTGGTAAGTCACTGCTGCTGAATATACCAGACAGATTATCCAGTTTAAATTTAGACCAAATATTTCTGTGGCCTAATTTTAGTATTTTTATTGATAAGATAAGATGCAGAGGACCATCAACCTCTCCACTATGGGTTGGACAAATTATTATTCTCTTAACACTGAAAACTAAATAGATTAAAAAATATATAAAAACAATTCAAATCGTAAATCTGATACATGCTTTTATTCTCCCATCCTTTTTTCTATTTGACCTAGTACCCCCAGCCCCAGTATCCCATTTGGCCTTCAAACATTCACAATCACACCTTCAATTTTCAACCTTATATGCAGACCAATTTCCATTTGTTTGCTGCTGCTGCTCATGGAATGGTTAATTGGTTAAAAGATGGAAAACACAAAGTAGGACTAAATAGTCAATTTTCTCAGTGAAGAAAAGCAAATAGCAGGGAAGAAGTGACGCCATCCCCAGAAATGGAAGCTTAAGCCACGAGCTCCGGGACTTTTTGGGGACAAGACATGTAAAGTGCACTTTTACTTCTGCATTTCACTGAGGTACGGTGCTGTGCGATGCAGGACCTTGCTGACTTTGGATGTCCATCCGTTGGCATCTGATGTTTGTTACATTTGTACCCCGCGCTTTCCCACTCATGGCAGGCTCAATGCGGCTTATAGCAGAGAATGTAGCTGCGATTCCGTGTTCGAGAGCAGGCTCGCATATGGCCGGCAAAATAGCGGTGAATGGAACCTCGCAGCAACTGCAGATATACAGTTAACGTCCCTTTACAATGAAATGCGAAAGTGGTTTCAGAAGATAAAATCGGATATCACATCCGTGCGCTACAAACTTCAAGAAACTTTAGAGGCGCTGAAAAAGGACGTGAATGAGGTCGGCAGACAGGTGGAAGAAGCTGTAGTGCTTCTGGAGTCACACAGAGAGTATCTTGAGCGGCTGCAAGGTCAGGTGGCACAACTGGAAAAGCAGCAGCTCTCAAAACAAGAGGATTTGGTCTAGCAGACTGCGTCTGCAGGGATTGCTGGAGACAGTTGCAGAGTCACAGGTAAAAGAAATTGCAGGTCTTATATTTGCTAAAGCTCTACAGATAGTGGAAGCATCCGCTCCGGTACCACCACCATTGTTGGAACGGGCCCATAGAGTGCAAGGGGGGGGTAATTGGCCCCATGATGTGTTAGTCCATTTTCATAAATATGAGGATAAAGACAAGATACTGCGAGGTGTCCGCCATAGAGGTGGAGCAGTCATGTGGGAGGAAGCGGATGTGGAAATTTACCCCGATATTGCTCCTGCAACTTTGGCACATCGAAGAGACTACCGAGACCGGACACAACTACTTAGGGATCATCAGGCATGTTACCGATGGCTTTTCCCAACTGGCCCAGCCTTTACTTAGGGAGGTAAAACCTACTCTGCTGTATCGATTACTGAAGTTAAGGATAATTTAGTGGCAGCTGTATTGCTGTCTTCAGATGTGCCTGGACTAGAGATTTGCACGGGGACAGAAATGCGACCCGTCCCCGCCGGAATCAAACCCGTCCACGCTCATCCCCGCCAGAATCTAACTCGTCCCCAACCCATCCCCGTGAGTAATCTCCTCCGTCCCCGCCCGTCCCCTTGAGTGATCTCCTCCATCCATGCCCATCCCCATAAAAAAAGGAAGTATAAAGTACTGAGTGGAGTGGACAGGGGGCACACAATACAGAGTAATACATTTAAAACGAATCAGAGAAAATATTTCTTCACTCATTAATATACTGAATCTTAGAAAAAGGGCAATAAATACATAAAACAAACTGAAGTTTTTTCCACACTAAAATAGAGAGAGGATTATTGGTCACCCAAACAGCACAATGCCCTCAACAAAAGAAACAAGTGGGTATGATAATGCTTTAGCTGCAGTAAAACAGCTCACAAACAGCCAGTTCCCACCATGAGAGAAATAAACTGCCTATACACATATAAAAAATAAAAGTAGTCAGCTGAGCTCATCTCTGTGCAGTTCTCTTCTGTGGATACCGAGGTCTGGCAGTGCCTGGAAGACTCACTATATACAACTTGAGCAAATCTCCTGATCGTGTTGAACTTGAGTTGAGACAGAGAGAGACCCGGGTGAAAACGTGCAAGTGCTCGTCAGGGAGCACCTTCTTTTTTTTTTTTTTTGAGATTATGGATGAAGGGCGTCTAATTGTTAGGCGCTCAAGTCCCACCTCCAACACCCCCTTGAAATTTGGCTGTACCTGCGATGGAACAGTTAAGGACGGCCAAAATGGACGTTTCTCCGAGAAGGACATCCACGTCTTTGCTCTTCCCGACAACCCCCTTGGTATTTGGCCGTCTCCGCGATGGAGCAGTTGAGGGCGTCCTTTTCGTACTGGAGGTGAAAACGTGCAAGTGCTCGTCAGGGACATCCTTTTTTTGGATGAAGGACGTCTAAGTGTTAGGCGCTCAACTCCCACCTTCGCTATGCCTTCACCACCCCCTTGAAATTTGGCTGTCCCTGCGATGAAGCAGTTAAGGACGCCCAAAATGGACGTTTCTCAGAGCTAATTCCACCTCCAACACCCCCTTGAAATTTGGCTGTACCTGCGATGGGACAGTTAAGGACGGCCAAAATGGACGTTTCTCCGAGAAGGACATCCACGTCTTTGCTCTTCCCGACAACCCCCTTGGTATTTGGCCGTCTCCGCGATGGAGCAGTTGAGGGCGTCCTTTTTGTACTGGAGGTGAAAACGTGCAAGTGCTCGTCAGGGACGTCCTTTTTTTGGATGAAGGACGTCTAAGTGTTAGGCGCTCAACTCCCACCTTCGCTATGCCTTCACCACCCCCTTGAAATTTGGCTGTCCCTGCGATGAAGCAGTTAAGGACGCCCAAAATGGACGTTTCTCAGAGCTAATCCACTCCTTTGCTCTGCCCGACACCCCCCTTGAAATTTGGCCGTCCCTGCGACGGGGCAGTTGAGGACATTCTTCTTTTCGTACTGGAGAAGGGCTTGGTTTCCGCCCACTAAAACAAAGGTATGTGCGCGCGTCCCTACAGGAATCACGTCAGAACATCCTCCATCCCCACGGGAATCCCACATGTTTATTTCCGTCCCCGCAGCACTCCCGCTGACCCGGAGGGGATTCCCGCGCAAACCCTGTTCCCATGCAGACCTCTAGCCTGGACCATTGACCCCCATCAACATTTCCAAAGGCATCTGGTAAGGCGAGATGGCGCCACGTGGCAAGATCTGGGAAGGCTTCCTGAATTCGTTGCTGGACTAATTACAATGGTTTATTTTTGCTACAACTTTTGGAATTGTACTGATGATTAGCTTCTATTGTTAACACAGCTTGTCAATATGTTTCTCTTGTTTACAGGATGCTCCTGGGAGTCTGGGTTGTAGGGTGGTGGGAGACGTATGGATGGGGAGGTGTAAGTGGAAAGAGTGTATATGTAGTGTGCCTGAGCTTGCGGGGGAGAATATAGTGCCCTGGGATGAGAGTGCTGTACAGTTTCTTTGAATGGTTCTGGTTCATTTCACATTTTAAGTCATGGGCTCCTTACATTTTCTCACCTATAATGAACGGGGCTGAACTCCCCTCAAAAAAGGAGCTTATTTTTAAGGAGGCAAATAGGGCAAAAATAGATGTGGGCTTTGTGCAGGAAACATCTGTTACCGTCCCGTGTTTCCTTATTGCAACATGCTGATTGTCCTGTGGTGATTCAGGCCCTAACAGGATATGTAAGAAAACTAATGGCATATGGATTTTGATTTTGGTGTCTAAAACAGTTTGGATCGTCCTTCAGCATACTGTAGCGGACCCTGGGGCTGTTATATTTTTGTGAAGGCAGAGTTAAATGGGCTGCTCTATACTCTAGTGAATGTTAATGCTCCTAACGCGGGACAGGGGGCTTTGTTTTCAGTTGTTGGTCCCTAAAATTCTCTCTTTTAGAGAGAGCATTTTTGTCATGGGAGGTTATTTTAATCTCACCTGCCATCCTCTGTTGGATAATTCCTCTCTCAAAAAATTCAATATGCAAAAAAAAGACTGTGTGTAGCTGTGTAGCTTTATGGCTCATTTAGGATTGGAGGATGTTTCGTGTCTTTACCATCTGGGAGAACGAGATTATTCTTTCTATTCGGCTCTGCATGATTCTTATACACACAGTGACTTATGGCTGATGGAGAGAGGTCATTGCCTGTTGGTCTCTCAGGTAGTTATTGAACCTAGGGTGTAGTCTGACCATGCCCCGGGTCTCTCTGATCATTAATCAGTCTTGGGGCAGAAAGGTTATGAGATTCTAGCATCTTAATGATTTAATGTTGGTGGATCCGCAGCTTCTGTGGAAGTTGGAGGTGGATTTTAAGGAATTTTTTTCATTTAATTCAAATACCAGAGATATAATACAATTTTAGCATACGCCTAATAAGCATGCATTAGAACATTCAACTAACATAGATATGACGCTAAAGATTAAGGAAAGGAATAGAAAATAAAACTGAATATCACTGCACCTATGATAGATTCAGGGTGCAACCATACATTGAGTATCGGTGCAGTTCTGGATGCCTTGCTTCAGAAAAGATATAGCGGAATTAGAAAAGGTTCAGAGAATTGTGACAAAAATGTTAAAGGGATTACAATGACTCATATATGTAGAAAGGCTTAAGACGTTAAGTCTCTTCAGCTTAGAGGAGAGATGGTTGAGTGGAAATATAAGATGCCTATAAACTCATGAGTGGAGTGGAATGGGTAGATAGGGAACTGTTCATCCTTTCAAGTAGTATTAAGACTAGGGGGACAGAGGCCACACAGTCTCTGTGTGCACTAGTCTATCTTCAATGTTAATCAAAAACAGGCCTCGTTTGACTGGCCTTTAGGATTAGGATTTCACAAGGTTCCAAGGTAAATTAGGCCTACCTGCATTAGGTTTCTGCTGTTTGCACATCTGTGGTGATGAAGACATATGCTGAAGGACTGCTCTTGTTTTTCCTGGGGCTCCCTGGTCTGCCTGTACTCAGAATTTTTATCTGGCTGCCTGAACCACACTCTCTCTGCTCTGCTTTGACTGAGCCTAGTGTTTCCCCAGACATGCCCTCCTTTACAGGGGACTGTTGGGGGTCTGAGTGGTTTTTTCCAGCCTGCCCGTTTGTCTGGGCAGGTTGGCCTCTCTCCTACCCCCTGAGCCTCAGGGTGTCCCCTCCTTGAATGTACCTTAACACACCCTGGTGGTCTAGTGGCATCTTTGGGGCAGGAAAGAACCCCTTGCTTCTGCCCAGTACCGCTGCTTCTTCAAAATGGCTGCCGAGACTTTAAGCGGCACCCTCGTGAGACTTCTGCAGAAGTCTTGTGAGGCCACTGCTCATTTTGAAGAAGTGGCTACAGCAAACAGGTCAGTGGCAGCGTGCAGGAAAGAGGGGTTCTTTCCTGCCCCAAAGAGACCACTAGACTACCAGAGCGCATTAAGGTATGTTCCAGGAGGGCTCCCCGACTCAGGGCAGGAGGGGAAGTGGATAGATGGAGGGAGGGAGTGAGGGAGCTATAAAAGATGGATGGAATGTGGGTGCAGGGAGGGGTGCTGGAAAAAAGACAGGCGAGGGGACGTACATGGCGGGGAAGGGAAAAGGGGGAAATACAGCATATGGATTGAAGGGGATGGAGAGGAGAGGAGTACATGCTGCTCATGGATGTTTGCTTATTTGAAAATGTACATTTTTTCTAATTCTTGGAGGCAGCGATCCCCATATGCTGCCCTGCCACCAGCACCGGTGTCTCCTCTGTACTGCAGGCCACATCTCTAACTTCCTGTTTCCTCAGAAGCAGGCCACAGTACAGAGGAGACGCCAGTACCGGTGGCAGGACAGCATGGGGATCACTGCTGCCACCTTTTGAAAACAATAAAAAAAGAAGGTAGACTCGGGAAGGGGGGTTGATGGAGGAAGGGAGAGATGCCACACTGCAGCTGGGGGGGGGGGGGGGGGGGGTTTGGATGGAGGGAGTTGGCAGAGAGAGTGTGGAAAGATGTTGGACTCGGGGCAGGGGTGCCTTGTCATCCCTGCCTCAGGCGACAGATTGGCTTGGGCCACCCATGGGTATAAGTTACAGAATGCTGCTCAAGTGAGGACTGAAATCTGATGAAATTGCTCATGGAGCTCAAATGTACATTTAGTTATTTCAGACATAAAAAGAGTCAGCTTGCTAAAACCTGCATAACATGCTGATTACTGTATGTTTGTTACTTGCCTAAGACTGTATAAAATATCTGGGTTATGTACCTTTATAAATAAATCTGAACTTACCTGCTGCTGGCGATTATTCTCCCTCAAAGATGCTAAGATTGTTTCATACTCCTTTACTTGGGATTCCTTAAAGGCCAAATCTCTCTCAAGTATTTGCTTGTCATCTTCCAATTTCTATGGAAACAAAAAGTGCAATTTCTTTTTAATTCACCATGTGAATATAGTAGATCCAATGTTTCCCTGCTTGTTGACATAGGGGTGGGAATTTGATAAATGGCACCAAAAGTTAGGCGCCGGGATGATGCCTGTTAAGCTCGTGTTCTGAAAAGGGTGCTCTGCGTAGAATGACCTTTACAGAATACTAGCTTAGTGTGTATTTTACACATAACTTTGGGTGTGAGCATTTATGCCTTCCAAAGGCTGGTGTAAATACTGACGGCCAACTAATTGCAGATAGGCACTACTCTAACATTGAACATAAATTCTGGAATGCTCCTGACCCACTCATGCCCCTCTCATGGCCATGTCTCCTTTGGAGTTGCATATTATAGAACAGGATATACAGCAGAGTACTTGTTAGCGCTTAATTAGCTAATTAGTTTACACTCAGATCTGTGAACTGTGCCCAACTTTGGGTAATCTAAACAAAATCTACTGTAGAGCCCAACTGAACCCAGGATCTTCGGTTTCTACCAAAACTGAATCTGCGACTGAAACTGGTTGCTCGGTTTCAGTAGAAACCGTACACGAAACTGTCCCCCCCTCCCCACTCCATCCCCTCTAGACCATAAAAGTCTACCCTGAAAGTGCCTCCCCCCCAACACAATCACTTTCCCATGCCCCCTCCTGGGTGGCCCTGGTGGTCTAGTGGCTTCTTCGGGGGCAGGAACGGACCCCATTCATTCCTGCCCTGTGCCACTGCTCAATCCAAATAGCTGGCAAGACTGCTACAGGAGGTCCCAGCAGCCATTTTCTGAATGGAACCAGCACAGGCAGGAATAAGTCCCTCCCGTGCTGGTTCCAATCACAAAATGGCTGCTGCTGCTACCGCCTGCAGCTGTCTCATGAGGCTGCTGCAGGAAATCTCAGCAGCCATTTGGATTGGAGCAGCGTATGGGACAGGAATGAGTGGGGTTCGTTCCTGCTCCAGAAGAGACCAATAGATCACCAGGACTTCACTAAGGTAGGCCCGAGGAGGGCCTATGGGTGGTTGGGCGGGAAGGGGGGAGGCACAGGAGAAAAGATCGCTGGGGGGCAGGGGGGAGAGGCTCGGTTTTGGCCGATAATGCACAGGCATTTCTTGATGAGGTCTGCAACCTCCTCCATCTTGTCACCAAAAACGTTGTCTCCCTGGCACAGAAAGTCTGCCAGCTTCTCCTGAACCACTGGTTCTAGGTCTGAGGTGCACAGTCAGGCGAGTTTGCGCAACCCCATACCCATGGTGGAAGCTCTGGACACCATATCAAAAGCATCCTAGGTTGCCTGCTCCATGTACTTTCCACACTCCTGGTGCTTGTTCCTAGTTGACAGAGTTTATCAGCCTTCTCCTGAGGGAGAGTATCTGCAAACTCTCCCCCACTGCCCACAATGTTCCACAAGTGCATGCTCATTAAGCACTGGTAAGAAGCTATGCGGGAGGAAGAATATTGTTCTGAAAAATCTTCTTCCCAAAAGACGCCAAAGTCTCACTCTTTGGTATCCCTGGAGAGGGAGTCTTGGAACTCTTTGATTCTTTTGAAAGCAGATTTGACCACCATTAAATGGTGAGGAAGCTGGATCTTCTCAAACCTTGGAGTCTTATTTACATGCTGTACGGGGGGGGGGAGGGGAAAGGGGGGCTCCCACTACTTCATCTGTATAAGCTTAAGGATTCTGTGCAAGGGCATTGTTACATCTTCCATCAGAGGAGAATCAAACTGAATGATGTCCAGCATCTCTGCCCCAGGCTCATCCTCCGTTTCCAAGCCATATTTATTTATTTATTTATTAGGATTTATTAACCGCCTTTATGGAGAAATTTACCCAAGGTGATGCATAGCAAGTACAGTTTAACATAAAACTTACAATTTTGTTAACAGCGTAACAGCAAAAATGACCAAATATAAACAAATACAATAAATGAGGTAAAATTGAGAACAGTAAATTATAACCTAATAGGACTATCATGAAACAGTATAAAAATATACACATTTAACAGCAATGAAATTCAAATAACAGAGATATAATACAACGTCAACATTAATGAAACATCTAATAAACACGCTTTAGAACATTCAAATATCATAGATATGATGTTGTTTTCTACAATACAGCTTATCATGTAGCCGAGGGACCAAGTGCAGATATATAGTTGGGGTCAAGATGGGTGATACAGAGTTATTTGGGATAAATAGATGGGTGGCTAAACTGAAGGCAAGTTTTTTGTACAGTTAAACAAGATATAAGGTACTGATCTAAGTTACAGTGTGTGTAGCAAATTAGTCCAGGTGCAGAGTGGTATAGTCAGTTACCCTATGTATTAAAGGCCTGGGAGAAAGCCAGGATTTCACCTGCTTCCTGAAATGAGGTGGTCTCAAGTTAGACATAGTAAATTCCACAGTTTGGGGGCTACTGCTGAGCAGTCTCGCTGGCGGGTATCACGTCGTACAATTTCTTTGAATGAAGGTACAGAGTGATGCGCCTTCAGAGGTCTCAAAGATGTGTAAAAGGCTAACTTATTCTTTAAGTATTATGGCCCATTTTGTCTTTGACAATCAAACAGAGTTTTAAATTTAGCCCTGTAAGATAGTTTTTTTGTAGGAAGGGTGTAATGTGGTCACGCTGCTTGCAGACTTCTATCATTCATGCTGCAGCATTCAAAATTAGTTGGAGCTGATGCAAACTCTATTTGGTAGTCTAGTTGTGATGTTATCATGGCATGGACCACTATGCTCAGATTTGTCTTATAAATATATGGAGAGAAATTTCATAGCTTCTGCAGGTGATAGAGACAATTTTTAAAGGTTCTTTGAATTTGTGGGATCAGAGTGAGTGATCAGTCTAGCAGTATCCCAAGATTCCTGACCTGTGATTTTAGGGGGAGTTCATACTTTCCAAAAGGTATTTGTCCACTTATGCGCTAGGTACCCAAAGAATCTGGGGCAGACCTAGCCAACTCCCTGATAAAAACAAAAACAGAGAGCTCCTCTGGAGGACTTTCTCTTTTCATGTGGAGGCGAGAGTTCTCAGGGAAGACCAAAGGACCACTTCTATCAGAAAACCTCTGGTGTCTCACAGATGTAATCACCAGGCGACATTTGAGCCTCTGCCTGCCTTGCACATGACAGGTGGTTGAAGCCTGGGCTGAGGAAGTCAAGGTACTGGGGATATCCTTGTCCCCAAGGAAGCTTCCCTCTCTGGGGCTGGAGACTGACACTGGTTCAGTGCAGACTGGCTCCGAGGTCCCTGAGGACATGGTGTTGATGTGCTGGCCATAGGCAGTACATAGGTCTCCAGGATGGGTTGGTGAATCCTGAGAAGCTGATATTGATGCCCTCAATGCCATAGCCTCATACTGGGCCAAAAGGTGACCCATCTCTTCTCCTGAAGGGCTGCTATCAATGAAGGCTTAAGCTCAGCCAGAATGGTCATGTCCTTCAAAGTTATCCGAGTCGTATCAGTGACCTGGACTTGACTAGATAGAGGCAGTTGTGCCACACCAGTTCTGGGGAGGGTGAGCAGCCCTTATATTGGGGCACTTCAAAGGTATCGATGACCTTGATACCTTGCTGGTGGGCCTTCAGGGGGTCTGAAGCTAATGTTTCTTAGCCTCCACACAATGCATGGCATTGGAGTCCCTTGGCGTTGATGAGGATGACGACAAATCCTTCCACGCCCTTGGGAGGGAATTAGAGGATGCTTGATCCCAGTGGTTCAGGCTCGATGCTCAATGTTGAATAAAGTGGAGGCTCTCTCATTGTCGATGTGTCCCCAGTGTCTGATGCAGCTCCCAGAGCCGTTGAGAGAGATGGCACCAATGCAAATGTCTATATCAATGGACCAGTCTTCTCAACACCAAAAATTCATTTGCATTGCTTTTCTTGACCTCTAACACCTCTTCCTGATGCTTGTGAACAGAGTTTACAAGATTATATCAGCCCCAGACACCACTGGCACCAATTATAGGACAAGGTCCTGCTGCACTGGGTGTACTTTTTAAAACCACTGGGAGTTTTCCAGGACATGTCAGTAAAAAGAGCCAAGGGAAAATCAAACAGCTTGATTGTGAAAATATCCCTGACTGGGCACTGAAGGCCCAAGAAGGCCTGGTGAGCTGCAGAAAAAAAAGAAAACTTAAGT
The DNA here is from genome assembly GCF_901765095.1 of Microcaecilia unicolor. Taxonomy (NCBI): domain Eukaryota; kingdom Metazoa; phylum Chordata; class Amphibia; order Gymnophiona; family Siphonopidae; genus Microcaecilia; species Microcaecilia unicolor. The sequence goes on from NC_044037.1 coordinate 57,623,353, forward strand.
GTGCCAAAAAACCTAACCAAAGAAATAAAAGGGAAGTTGAGAAAGAAGACTGGCCCCATGCAAAACACTCACAAACTGCATGTAAGAGAACATGAACCATGAGACAGAATGAGTAGAGATGAAAGACGAGGAAGAAAAAAACAGGACTGGCCTTAATGCACAGGAAAGTCCCACATTAATGGGCCCTAAGGCTGAATTCTAGTATGATTCAATAAAAGAGCCCTTAAGATCATACATTTAGGAATTTAGCCCTAGTAAATTATCAACAAAGCCAATTTAGGAGCCTAAAACCCTTTGAATATCAGACTTATAAAGATTTCATGGAAAGTATGCCTTGTATTTCTTGGTTCCCAAAGAAATGGAATTAGTCATTACTGGAAAAAAGAAATGCCACAAATTTTTATTTGGTATTAAGCTATAAATGGTTCTTAGTTGTTTCAGTACTCGATGCAATGAAACAGGATATATCTTTACAACTTCTGAATAAAAGTTATGAGAATGGCAGATTAAATGGTAATACAAAATAGCAACATACATTTAAGTCATCTTGGAGGTGGCTAAGGTCCTCACGGAGGCTGGCGAAAGTAGAGAGCACAAGTCTCATGGACTTATCTGACGTCTGTCTCATCTAAACAAAAAAAAAAAAATTAAATTAATTCAGTTTAAAGGTGCTCCAGAGTTACCTGCACTAACCGATAGGCTATTCCTCCACTGTCTATTGACTGCTTATTTTTTGTTTGTTTACAACAGTCTTAGAAATGGCATGCATAAGTTTCAGCTTTTAATTGCTTCCTTTCCTCAGTGTACATACAGCTACGTCCACAGGTCTGGCACATCTTCAGGACATAATTAACAGTTGGCCATTATTCTCTCCCTGGTACATTAATTCAATGACTAACCTTTCCTTAGTTTGGTTACTCATTTTATATTTACTTCTCATTCATGCCAAGTTTCTTCCTCCAAAGTACAAGTTTATCTCATAAATGCTTTTGTTCAAGGAAGCTTGTTTTGATTCCAGTTCAGAGAACTATTTCATGCCCTGGGATTTGTAGTATGAAGTGTTACCACGATTTGGGTTTCTGCCAGGTACTTGTGACCTGGCTTGGCTACTCTTATGTTCTTATTATTAATTAATAATTCAAAGCAACACTTACTCCACATACAAAAAAATGGGGCTATTTTTGTTTTGTGGAACTAATGTAAACATTTTCACACAACATGGACATTGAATCTCAGTTATTCTTTGTGATCCTGGTAAAAACATTCTTTAGCTTTCATGAATTCAGGTGTCTGCATAGCTCTTTCCATCATTTTTTCGTGTTCACACCTGCAAGAGATAGCGAATCTGCTGTTTTGTCAGCTCTGATACCCCTTTGGGGATTAGGGACTCAATCTCCATCTGCAAAAAATACAGATAATGATTAGATTTGCTTTCCCATTCTTTGAGCTACTTTCACCTAACCCAAGCTGACCCCCTTATGTAGTTTTATTTCTTGTCTTAAGCAAAGAAAAGGTTATTTGTTTAATCTTTCAACTGTTAAATATTTACCAGGGCTTATACAAAAGCTGCTCTGTGTAGTTTAGGTGTGCAGTGATGTACACTAATACTGGGTAGTGGCTATTATCTACTGAAATCATCTGCTGCTACCAATACTCTAGAAATGAAATCCCTATTTTTCTTTTATTTCTATTTATTACAATTTAAAGTAGACTAACACAACAATCATACTACTTTCTCCCTTTGGAAAATGTCTCTATATATTATGCATTAAAGTAACCCCTCAGACTTTGCATTCCAGACACAGCTGTATACATCTTTCTAAAATTATTAGAAATATAAATGCAAGTTTGGATCTTTTGTTGATGCAAGATATTGCATAAATTTCCCGATCAACGGTTCCAAATAAGGTAGAAACTGTTCCAAATCTTTTCTACCATGCTGTTGCTATATATTCCAAAATGGGTGACTTTTGCCCCACTTGGAGCCCATTGATAGGGTAAGTTAAGTGGCACAGCCCAAGTGGATGAAAACCCATGTTTACCACTTTAAGTGGCAGATTTAAATTTTTTTTTTTGGTGAGGGGGGGAGGGGGAAGAGGGTACCAGCATTTAGAGTACACTTATGAAACATATGTATAAAAGAACTGCCTCTACCAAAATGAAACAAACTGTTCTTTCTCCCTCCCCCCCTGCATACTCCTAGCATTTAATTCAGCATGCAATTCTGTAACTTCTTGGTTCCCATTTGTGTACTTACCTCATAGTCTGAAGAAGAATCCAACCGCTGTCTGTTAAAATAAATACATTTGTAAAAACTATTATGCTGATCACAGAAGAAATGAATAACACTTCTAAACAAGTATTGAAGATATGGATCATCAGGAGCTTAACCGAGATTGGATAACAGAGCCAGTAGTGAGAGGCGGGAATAGTGTTGGGCAGACTTATACAGTCTGTGCCACAGCCGATGGTGGGAGGTGGGGATAGTGCTGGGCAGACTTGTACGGTCTGTGCCCTGAAAAAGACAGGTACAAATCAAGGTAAGGTATACACAAAAAAGTGGCACAGTGGGAGGTGGGGCTGGTGGCTGGGAGGCGGGGACAGTGCTGGGCAGACTTATACGGTCTGTGCCAGAGCCGATGGTGGGAGGCAGGGATAGTGCTGGGCAGACTTGTACGGTCTGTGCCCTGAAAAAGACTGGTACAAATCAAGGTAAGGTATACACAAAAAAGTGGCACATTTCTTGAGCAGACTGGATGGACCGTGCAGGTCTTTTTCTGCCGTCATCTACTATGTTACTATGTATGTATGATCCTGCATTATTTCAGATATTGTCTAAAATTAAGGCAGACAAGAGGCATTTCTTTACATCAGAAAGAATCATTAAAAAATGATCTTTTGTGAAACCTTGTTCTGCCTAGCAGCACTTACAATACCCACTATACATAATGCAGATCTTAGCAATATGAGAATAAAATAATGGCCTTCATATTAAGCCTACCCTGAAACCAAATGGTGATTAACAGAACTACCGTATATCACATTATCCTGAATTGATTTATTTATTTCACTAAGGGGTCCTTTTACAAAGCTGGCCTTAGTGCACCCTTACACTGGTCTTGACCGCTCACTAAAGGCCATTTCTACCACAGCTGGAAAATGGTCAATTTTCCAAATTAATAGTAATGTGCTAATGTTACAGTTAGCGTACAGCTATTAACAAAAATTAGCAAGTGAGATCTTGCCACCACCTATTTTGGAAGCGGTAAGGGCTCGCGCAGTAATCCTGTGCTAATCAGCATGTGGCAATTCCGAAGCACTAACTGATTACTGCAGAAATGCCCACTCTCTGCCCCAGAATGCCCTCTCGGCCCAAAATTTAAAAAAATATATTTTTTTAGTGTGTGGGTAATCTGTGCACATTTGAAACTTACTGTGGGATGCCTCAGTGCACCCCACGGTAAGCCTTGTAAATTGCGATAGCCAAGCATTAGTACTTACCACAGCTTAGTAAAAGGACCCCTTAGGCTATTACAATTCCATCTATATTGGTATTTCAGAAAAATTGCAAAGTAAGCTTCAACTGTTACAAATCACAACAGCTAGAATGATCTCTGAATAGACCAATTTCGATTCACACTTTCCATTCCCGAGATCGTAACTTACTTAATTTTCCATCTATTGAGTCCTTTACAAGAAGCAGCTAAATAGTTCCATTCTTTTTCAATCTGCATATCTATGAAATAGTCTTCCTTTGTAAATAAAGCTCTTATAATTCATTTTGTAAGTTGCTGAAAATGTCTTTTTTTGTAAATTTTTGACTCTGTAATATGATTTTGTATATTCCATTTAGATTTAGATCATTCCAAAGTAGTTTTGCTTTTCTTCTAATGTATACTGCTCAGGACCAATTGGGAAATAAGCGGTTTATAAAAGTCTAGAATTAGATTAAAGTTTACTGAATTATTCATGGACATTGATAATTCAATAAAATAAGAAACATAAGGACAACAGGTTGGGCTGATTTCCAACTATGAAAAGAGAAGTGTCATAGCAAAAATCTAAAGAGTTTTCATACCCTCTTCCCTTCTCACCCTCATCAGCATTCACCTATGTCTGGTTTCCTTTCATTTGCATCTTTAGTTGTCCAGAGGTTATATCATTCATTTTAGAAACAGAGTTATCGATATTCAAACAATTTATCCTGTTAACTTTGGGAGTTAAACAAATAATGTCCATGTTTTATTCAGTCCCATAACTGTTTATCTACCTTGGATAGATTGTGAGCTCTGTCTGTGTACACTAGTGCGTACACCTAGTAACGCAACAGAAACAAGGGTAGCAGTAAATCAAATCATTCTTTAAAAAGTCCCTGGTTCTGCTGGATGCTTAAATATTATCCAGACAACTCGTCAGGATAAAAGTTTACTGGTTAAGTGAAGAAAGGGCAGGAAGCATGGCTATAAGTTATTTGTATATATTGTCAATATTCAGTGCCCTCTTATTAACTAACCTGTTAAGTTTGGTTTAAAAAAAAACCACACACTCACACACACCCCTAGTCCTAAACTTTATTGGGTAAAAATTATTCTGTAAACTTTAACCAAGTATTTTCAAAATGACGGCTGTGTAGCATAATTTTGTACAAGACTTCTGGGTTGTAAAATAGCCATTTAGGTCTGTGCATGCAAAACTGGGAGAGTAGTTTATAAAAAAAAGAAGGCTTGCTGGAAGCAGAGCCTTTTACAAAATGCATATAGCACCATGGAAAAAACATAGCTATGTAAAACAGCAGCATGTACAGAAGAAGCTACCATTTTACAAAAGAGAAATTCTCAGGCATACATGTATTGCCATTAAGAAACATGGGATACTCGTTGACTTAAAAGTCCTGCCTAAACCACATCCACAATATGCCTCCTTGAAATTTGTGCATGCTGCTGGCATATACATATAGGTAGTGAGTTTTCTAAAAATGTGACCTATGTATATATGTAAATCCGTACTTTACATGTGTAATGGCACCTAATCCTTCTACAATCATCATCTTGCTATAAGAATATATGCATTGCCATACTGGGGCAGACTGAAAGTCCATTGAGCCCAGTATCCTCTTTCTAACAGTGGCCAATCCAGATCACAAGTATCTGGCAAGATCCCAAAAAAGTAAAAATGGATTTTATGCTGCTTATCCTAGGAATAAGCTGTGGATTTTCCCAAGTCCATCCTGATAACGGCTTATGGACTCTTTTGTAGGAACTTGACCAAACCTTTTTTAAATCCTGCTAAACTAACTGCTTTTACCATATTCTTTGGCAATGAATTCCAGAGTTTCATTGAGGGGGTGCTAGCCGACACCGGCGTCCGTGGCTGCACCGTGGGCTGATGGCCAGGAGGGGCCGCAGCGGGAGGTATGGCAGGCACTCAGTGAACAAGGCCCGGATGCACTCATTGAGGGTCGCCATCGGGAAAGACTGCGGGGTCAGGTGGAGCGCAGGCTGCAGAATCGTTGAGGCTCGTGCGGGAGCAGGATGTCGGCTGCTTGGAGACGCATGCATTGGCACCTCCTGAATGAAGGGGGAGTGGTCCTCCTGGGTGCCGAATCCCTCGGTGCCCCGGAGCTCCCAGCACCAAGTGTCGATGGAGATCGGTGACGGTGCTTCTTGGCCTTCGCCCAATGCACATCACCCATGCTCTTCAGTGCCGACGAGGACGTCACCTCGGGGGTTAGGTCCGACATTGGACGGTCCCGGGGGGTCTGCACAGGAGGCGGCTTCAAGACAGGTGGAGACCCACTCGACACCTCACTGCTCCCTTTGTCTTGGGGTTTTGAAGCAGCTATTCCTACAGTGACTCCCAATGCCTATTTTGTAGGTGCTAAGGGCTCCTGCAGTAACCCCATGGTAATCAGGCAGCAGGCAGCAATGTGCCTGCACTACCCAATTAGCACAGGGCATGCCTACTCTCCAACCAAAGTCACGCCTCCTGCACTGAAAAGTAAAAAATATTTCCCAGCGCAGGATTAGTGCGTGCTGATCAGCACACTACTGTGGGACCCCTCAGTGTGTCCCACAGCAGTGCTTTTTGGCTCACGATAGACACAAACTAGTGCCTACCATGGCTTAGAAAAAGGGCCCCTAAGTAAAGAGAAAATGATAGGACATTATAAGTGTGGTGGCTGTCAGACTTGTAAGATTACAGTACTGTTGAAGGAATGTATTAATCCCAGTGACAAAATCAATTCTACAAGTTTAAATCCTTTACAAACTGTAAATCTAATTATGTGGTTTATGTTATAAAATGTAGCTGTAATAAGTTAAATGTGGGTAAAAGCATTAGACCCTTGTGCTTTCGCATGAATGAACACAATTCTAAAATCAGAAGACACAAATTAAATGTCACTTTAGTGTCACATTGCAACAGATTACAGCATAAATTTGAAGATCTGGCTGTTTCTGTTATTAAACAGATTGCACCTCATATTTGGGGGGGGGGGGGAAGATTGTGATAAGAGACTTTTGCAACGGGAACAATAGTGGATACAGCAATTGAACACTTTAGAACCAAATGGTTTAAATGACGACATTGAATGGGCAGTGTTTTTGTGAAGAATCAGTTTATTGCAGCCTGAATTTATGGATTATTATGGGATAGCACACTGATGATGTCAACACACACAGTGTTATGATTACTTTAAATTATGCACTTGGAAAGCTTTTTGCATCACACATTACTAAATTTTTTTTTAAAACCCAGGAGGTTTTTCAGACCGATAAATGAGATGGGAGTCTAAAAAGGCAGCAAATTCAGTTAGACACAGTCAATGTATTGTGACAACATATACTGCGTGCTGTTGACTGCTGAAGTCTTTTCTTCCATGCACTATGCTGCCATTGGTACACAGCTATTAAAAAATTTGCTGTGTGAGCTCTTACCATTACCCATTTTGTAGGTGGTAAGGGCTCATTTGTTATTTGTGTGTTAACCAGTTAATGCATGCAAACAGCACTGGAATGCCCACTCTCTGCTCCTAGAAGTGACCCCTCCAAAAACATTTTTTGTTGCATGTGGTTAGCGTGTGCACAAATCAAGGTAAGGTATACACAAAAAGTAGCACACGTGAAATTATCTTGTTGGGCAGACTGGATGGACTGTGCAGGTCTTTTTCTGCCGTCATCTACTATGTTAATCTACTATAATAAAACTCACCCTCAACATTCTGAAGACAACGTTCTGAAGTCACTCAGTCACTCCCTGAAGGGTTCGTCAGTTCATGGTGGTGAAGCCACAACACTGACCATATCTCTCTGCCCCGCCCTCGCATGACGGACCAATCAGAAAAAACACCCTCAACGTTCTGAAACACAAAGGACCATCACAAAACCGTTCCCAAGCAACACTAGGCGACGTAACACGGACCTATCAGAGGAAACTACATGGCAATAAGGGAGGAGCATTCACCAGCAGAATGCTCATTATCTGTGCAGCACCACCGCTTGAACGAGAGAAGAATATTCCTGCTGTGGGTATGTGCAAAAATAGACCGGGGGGGGGGGGAGGAGAGAAATTTTTAAATGCCTAATGCCGGTACTGAAGAGTGCCTGAGCCTGAGGGCCTATAGCACAGACTATATTTGGGTTCGCTTGACGTGGAGTCGGTGGAGCCGGAAAACAGCGTGCCCCTCACCATCTGGGACGTGGGCGAACAGGACAAGCTGCGGCCCAGCTGGAAGGATTACCCGTGACCCAGTCAGCAGCAAACAGCGACCAAGGAAGGGGAATCGCTGGAGACTGGCTGCCAAACTAACGAAACAACCGCACACCGACACACCACCTCCATCATTCGAAAGGCATCCACTCTTTCTTCAACAGAAATGCAAACTAATAATACAAAACAAACAAAGAATACTCGGTTTCTCACACAGCTGCAGGTAACTCCCCACCCCCTTCCTCTTTCCCTTTTGCCGAAGCGGCCAAGGACGTGCCCAACCATCCCCAACCTCAGGCAAGCCGTCTCCCACCTCGGGGATTCCCCGAGCACCCAGAAAAAGACGGCGCTGCTTCCCGCAGCGCATAAATGTTCCAGCATTCCCCTGCAGCCGGCCTGAAATGGACCGAACATACCGGATCACCCCCCGACGGCCCGAGACCGTGCTCTTCTCCCTTCCGCCAACTTAAAACAACCATCCCCGTCCTCAGGCAAGCCGTCTCCCACCTCCAGCATGCCCAGAACCCCAGCCCAACGGAAAAAGATGGCGCTGCTTTCCACAGCACATTTCTCTTCCAGCGTTCCCCTACAGCAGCCCCGAAACGGCCCAAAAATACCGACAGACTAAGAACGTGCTCCTCTACCTTCCGCCCATCTAAAACAACACTGCTGCCTCAGCACAACACAAAAAAACCCAGAAAAAAACAATCCACCACTCAGCAAAGGCTGACCCCCCTACAACCACATTTACATTTCACCAACAGAAAGACCCCCCCTCCACAAACCTCCTTGATAGACAAAGCCACACAAACACAATACAACAGAAACACACCCTCAAAGCCACACACCAATCAATCCCACTTTGCCAGCACAGCACATCCCCCAACCCCCCAAGCAAAAAACAAAACAAAAAGACACACATCAACAACCTGCACACACACCCCACCCTCACACTCACATACACACACACACAAAATAACTCTGTGACACACACACACACACAAAAAAAAGCCACATGCTAGCGCCCTTTTCATTGGTTTCGGAAACGGGCCTTTTTTACTAGTATGTTAATATGTTTGGCAGTTAACTGCAGGATGCTTGATCGTGTCCCGTAGTACAACATTGTAAGCTGCATTAGGCGCTAACACAGTTTAGTAAAAGTGCCCCATAATTAAGTAAAGGATTTGCCATTTACCTGGGCATTATTGATTTTGAAAAGGTATTCACAGTTTACTGCATGAATCTCCAAGTTTGAACCTAATTAATTTAATTATCAAGCTTTTAAACAGATGGAAAGACAGATCAATAGTGGAATTGAACTACTGCGTAAGTGCTTTTTCAGATTTGCTGAATAACAATTTAAAAACACTTACTTTTTTTAGAGATGTAAAACATCTGCAAACTGAGATTTAAGTGTTGTGTACCATATTATTTCAGCTACTGACAGGGTTAAATCATTTGCAGCTGAATTCCTTATATGCTGGGAGTCTAATGCAGTTTAAACTTGACACACGCTGCTCCAGAACAAGAAACAGCATTCCAGTCCAGAAGTGCAAAACATGCAAGATAATGGAATTCCTACCTGCCACCAATCTTCTCCACATGCTGCAACAAACAGCTGTACAGGTCATTGTTCTTGCGGTTCAGCTCAGCAAGAAGTTCCCCAAAATATTTTGGGTCCAGCTTGTCAACACCATAGTCCTCAACCTGTTTTTGCTAAGAGAAGATATATTGAAGTATGGTTAACAGGAGAGTTTCTTCGCTGCAATAATCATAAAACAGATCCTCTTACCAACAAACATGAGGTCTCTACCAAACCACCCCCACCTCTCCCTCCCCTTGTCCGTTCCCCTATTTCCTCAACCCCTCCGTCATTTTCCTCCTTTCCTGAAGTCACTGATGAAGAAACATCACATCTTCTCTCCTCCTCAAAATGAACTACCTGTTCCTCTGATCCCATTCCTACCTACCTTCTTAACACCATCTCTCCTACTCTCACCCCTTTTATCTGTCATATCCTCAATCTCTCTTTCCACTGTGGCCATTCCTAATGCCTTCAAACATGCTGTGGTCACATCACTCCTGAAGAAGCCTTCACTTGACCCTACCTGTCTTTCCAACTATCGACCCATCTCCCTCCTCCCCTTCCTTTCCAAGTTACTTGAACGCGCCGTTCACCGCCGCTGTCTTGACTTTCTCTCAAGCTGTTCTTGACCTACTCCAATCTGGCTTTCACCCTCTTCGTTCAACTGAAACTGCACTTACAAAAGTTTCCAATGACCTGTTCCTGGCCAAATCCAAAGGTCTCTAAACTATCCTCAACCTTCTCGATCTATCCGCTGCTTTCGACACTGTTGATCACAGCCTGCTCTTTGATACGCTGTCTTCATTTGCATTCCAGGGCTCTGTTCTTTCTTGGTTCTCCTCCTACCTCTCACTTCGCACCTTTAGTGTACATTCTGGTGGATCCTCTTCCACTTCTATCCCTCTACCAATCGGTGTACCTCAGGGCTCTGTTCTCGGTCCTCTCCTGTTCTCCATCTACACTTCTTCCCTTGGTTCTCTGATATCAACCCATGGCTTTCAATATCATCTCTATGCTGACGACTCCAAAATCTACCTCTCTACCCCCGAAATCTCAACCAGTTTCAGCCTGCCTATCTGATATTGCTGCCTGGATGTCTCAACGTCATCTGAAACTCAACATGGCCAAAACCGAGCTTCTCATCTTTCCCCCTAAACCTACCTCTCCTCTCCCCCCTTTCTCTATTTCTGTGGATGGCACTCTCACTCTCCCTGTCTCATCAGCTTGTAACCTTGGGGTCATCTTTGACCCCTCTCTCTCCTTCTCTGCTCACATTCAGCAGATTGCCAAAACCTGTCGTTTCTTTCTCTATATCATCATCAAAATCCGTCCCTTCATCTCGGAGCACTCTACCAGAACCCTTATCCACACTCTTATCACCTCTCGCCTTGATTATTGTAACCTGCTTCTCACCGGCCTCCCTCTTAGCATCTCTCTCCTCTTCAATCAGTCCAAAACTCTGCTGCGCGACTCATTTTCCGCCAAAGTCGCTATGCTCACATTAGCCCTCTCCTTAAGTCACTTCACTGACTCCCTATCCATTTCCGCATTCAATTCAAACTTCTCTTATTGATCTATAAGTGCATTCACTCTGCCGCTCCCCAGTACCTCTCCACTCTTATCTCTCCGTTCTGTAGATAAATCTCTCTTATCTGTCCCCTTCTCCTCTACTGCTAATTCCAGACTCCGTTCCTTTTATCTTGCTGCACCTGACGCCTGGAATAGACTTCCCGATAGCCCCGTCTTTGGCCATTTTCAAGTCCAAACTTAAAGCCCACCTCTTTACCACTGCTTTTGACTCCTAACCACTACTCACTTGCCCTGTCCTTTTATCCTCACCTCTTTATTCCTGTCCTCTTATCCTCACCTCTTTATTCCCTTACCCTTAATTGTTCTGTCTACCTGTCTTATCTAGATTGTAAGCTCTTTGAGCAGGGACAGTCTTTTTTGTGTATGGTGTACAGCACTGCGTATGCCTTGTAGCGCTATAGAAATGATAAGTAGTAGTAGTAGTAGTAGTAGTAGTCTTGTGTTTCTGCTTTCAGTCCCTCGAGGGCTGTGTTTGTGAATGGAAGACTTTAGAGCACATCATGACAAGGGTATGTGGGTAGGATCTCAGACTTTTGAATTTATAAATATCATTTTAATACCTGCACTGGGTCAAAGATAGCCTCCTTCTAGAATTCAGAGAATATTTATTTATTGGGATTTATGATGGGATTCACCAAAGGCAATGTACAGCAGGTACAGTTTAACATAAAACTTACAATTTTGTTAGCAGCACAACAATCCCTTCATAAAGGCGGTTAATAAATCCCAATAAATAAATAAACAATAGTAAAATGACCAAATATAAGCATAAATACAATACGAAACCCAGTAATATGAGTGTCTATATATATATATATATATATATATATATATATATATATATATATATATATACACACACACACACATACAAGCCCTACTCGCATTTGAGACATACATTAACTGGCACTTATTCATTTGTCTTCCACAGATGTCTAAGTCCTCATTTTACAAAGCTGGGATATATAGTCTCCAACCCAACTTTAGGTGTAATTTATAGAATACGCCTGGGGAGCATTTTGTTTGGCGCCGATTTTTAAGGCGCCATATATAGAATCTAGCCCTTAAGCGCTAACTGGGAACATTCAGAGGGAGATAACCGGCTATCTCCCGCTAAATATTTGTGGATAGCCGGTAAGTGCTATTTAACCGCTAAATACTGGGGAGTAAACGTCTATGTACTAAAAGATCGACTTTGGGAGTAACAGCTGCTACGAAGCAGGTTTAGCATTTGATAAACAGTTGCTATTGAGCAGTATGCCACTGGAGGGATTAAAGGTTGGTCTCTCTTGAGCCCCTTAATGGTTTTTGTCCGTCTCCCCCCCCCCCCCCCCCCCCCCCCAAAATGCCAAATCAACAAGGAAAACCGGTCTCTTTGACAATGTTAGGATAATACATGGTTATGTTTCCAAAGTCGCAAAGATATAGGGTATGTGCTAGTATTATACAAACCAACTCGGGAGATGGTGCTGGAAACGTTTTATTAATAGCTTGTGTAATGGACCTGACACGGTCCGTGTTTCAGCACAATAAAAATGCTTGCTTCAAGGGTCACAGGTAATATTCATAATGTGTGCAAACTAAGAGTGTTGCCACCAAACATACGCGTTGTGAGCTTAGGAAGATAATTCTCCCTGCAAGTATTAACTCAGAGGATAATGCAAACACAATGTGCCATCAAGAAACCAGTCTCTCTTTTTGTTAAAAATGAAGGTTACTGTGGAACACAAAGAAAAAGGTTGGGAGGGATGTGAAGGAGAAGAAACAACTATTTTTTTTTTTAAGACCACCTACAACTGGGTTTCAGTATGAAATATATTGCCAATGACAGTACAGAAATAGCCTGACCACAAACTACTACTACTTAACATTTCTAGAGCGCTACTAGGGTTACGCAGCGCTGTACAATTTAACAAAGAGAAACAGTCCCTGCTACTTATTGAAGTACCTCAACAAGAATCATTGAGGCCTACAAGTTGAATTCCTGGGCAACAACATTTCTAGCCAAGGTTTGGCCAGGTTAGTGCAATACTGGGCAGTATGTTGAACAGCGGGGAAAAAATAACCTTGTTGGATGCACTGGTTTATAGGGAATGCTGGTCATCTAGCAATAATCCATAAGCTCATAACCAAGTATCACCTGGCATGTGCAGGCCTAATGGGATACACTTCTCTGAGAAACCTAACAAAGAGGCTTCACTATCAGTGTGTGCCCTATATAGGTGCCATACACTGATAGTGTCGGGCAAAGGGGTGGATTTGCTCTGAGAAACGTCCATTTTGGGCGTCCTTAACTGCTCCATTGCAGGGACATCCAAATACCAAGGGGGGTGTCGGGCAGAGCAAAGGCGTGGATGTGCTCTGAGAAACGTCCATTTTGGGCGTCCTTAACTGCTTCATCGCAGGGATGGCCAAATCTCAAGGGGGTTGTCCGGCAGAGCAAAGGCGTGGATGTCCTTCTCGAAGAAACGTCCATTTTGGGCGTCCTTAACTGCTCCATCGCAGGGACGGCCAAATTTCAAGGGGGTGTTGGAGGCATAGCGAAGGTGGGACTTGAGCGCCTAACACTTAAGACGTCCTTCATCCATAATCTAAAAAAAAAAAAAAGGACGTCCCTGACGAGCACTTGCATGTTTTCACCCAGGTCTCTCTCTGTCTCAACTCAAGTTCAACACGTGCAGGAGATTTGCTCAAGTTGTATGTAGTGAGTCTTCCAGGCACTGCCAGACCTCGGTATCCACAGAAGAGAATTGCACAGAGGTGAGCTCAGCTGACTACTTTTATTTTTTATATGTGCATAGGCAGTTTGTTTCTCTCATGGTGGGAACTGGCCGTTTGTGAGCTGTTTTACTGCAGCTAAAGCATTAGCATACCCACTTGTTTCTTTTGTTGAGGGCATTGTGCTGTTTGGGTGACCAATAATTCTCTCTATTTTAGTGTGGAAAAAACTTCAGTTCGTTTTATGTATTTATTGCCCTTTTTCTAAGATTCAGTATATTAATGAGTGAAGAAATATTTTCTCTGATTCGTTTTAAAATGTATTACTCTGCATTGTGTGCCCCCTGATCACTCCACTCAGTACTTTATACTTCCTTTTTTTATGGGGACGGGTGGGGATGGAGGAGATCACTCACGGGGATAGGCAGGGACGAAGGAGATTACTCACGGGGACAGGTGGCGACAGGTTAGATTGTGGCAGAAATGAGCGGGGACGGTTTTGATTCCAGCGGGGACGGGTCGCATTTCTGTCCCCGTGCAACTCTCTACTTTAAACCAAACCACAGCAGTTTGGTTTTGTCAATATTCAACTTTAAATATTGTCAATGCCCACCAGCTTTACAGTCACAGTGATGCACGGAACTTATAAATATTCTGTAAATTTTGTGCGTAAGTGGGAGCAATGCCTAAGTGCTACCTATGCTTTGCCATGTGTATCCCCCCCCCTTGCATATATCTGCTATGCAAGAAAGGTAGAATATTGGCATAACCTGTATATATATGCTAGTATTCTACACCTTTACATAGATAACATGTCCATAAATGTTAGTGCCTAGTTTATACAATTAGCCTTATTATGTAGTTAGTTTAGACTATTATGATAAATTAATGCAATTAACAAGTACAGACCATGTTAAACATGATGTGGTCTGAAAACTGATGGAGCACAGGTTACCAAAATTATGCAGTTGGCCATGTTGTGCACTTCATCTTTGCTCTATATGAGCTACCTCTAAGGATAAATTCAGTCTGCAGGCCTGTGCAAACTTTACTAAAATAAAAATAAAAATGTATCACTAATTTGATACCATTATTGGCAGTCTCAGCAATAAGGACACTTGTCCACTATGAATGGAACAAACTGTCAGCTCATTTTATACAATCTAACAAGCAGCTTCCAAATGCTCACATCCATTCTTAAATTAGACTAGAGAAAATGTAAAACTGAAAACCATGCAAATCTTTTGAAACTCCCAAGTCACTTGCAATCTAAAAGTTTGATAAGCTTATTACTCATAAAAGGCAATTTTTAGCTATTTCACCCAGGTAAAATGGCTTCTGAAGATTGCCTATCCCTTACCCAGGTAAAAGCATTCATGGTGATCAGCTATGCATGCATGTATTGTCACCTGGATAAGGAGCAGACATTCCCAGGGGTATCTGCAGTCAAGGGATGAAAAACATATGGATTGCATTTTCAAGTCTATGAACATAATTTTCAAGATAAAAAGCAACCCTAGAAAAATTATTCACAGATCTCTGCAAGTACTTTTTCCTGATGCAGTTTTGAAAGGAACAGCATGGTCATACATTCCCTTTGAGAACTGATACAAAGCCTGTAGGTAAAAGTACATGTGGACTTTGCATCAGTGCAGGTACTTTTAAAAATTACTCCCAAAATGTGCTTAGGATAAGGAAGGAAATGTTTTCATTACAATAAAACTGGTTGAGCAGGGAGAGGGGGAATAACCCCAACTTTGGTAAGAGACATGCTCATGCTGGACAGTTAAGAAGTTGAAATTGACATCTAGTCTTGTTTCATTCAACCCATCTATATACTAGAATGCAAGTTCCTTTGCCCCAATAACTAACAATAATGCACTTTAATATCTCATCTTCAATTCCTGTAGTAGATTATTTTTCTTTAGTGCCACTCCCTGTGTGCTGTTTCAACTTGCTCCTGACTAAAATTCAATGAGCACCTAAGAAATAATCAGAGAACTTAAAATGTATATGCTGCGTCAGTACACTAATTAAATGCACTAAATCAAGATATGTAGTATTTCAGCATGGTTCCCTGAGGCCTCTTGATGAAAGCACTGCAAATCAGCTTCTTACACTTTGCAGGGAAGGCTGAACTTAAAAATGACGGCAGAATTACCTAAAATAGACTCATTCTGTTTTCAACAGCAAAGTTTGCTGAGAATACAAAACTGCTTGGGCTTTGTGGTCTCCTTTGATATATGCCTCCCCAGGATCTCAAGAAATGGAGTCACAAATCCATGTAGAGTCTGAGTTCAAACGCCACACTTCAGGCAAAGCCAGCTATAGGTTAACAAACACCCTCCTTTTGATGGTGGTAGCAGTGGACTAGAGGTCCTGTCTCCAGTAGTGGTGTTGGCTGAAGCACAAAATCTCACTTTTTCTCTCCTTCTGCCCAACTCCCTCTCTTTCACTCTTCCCATATGATGTGGAAAGGTTCAGCAAGGACATGGGGGAAAGCACCGTAGTGTCCCCTTGTGCACAGCACTTCAGATGGCTACACAGGTCACACACCCCAAAAGCAGGCTGTTATCTCACATCATCTTTAAATTCTGTGGAAGTCCGCAAATATATAGTATTATAGGGGTGTCCCCAGTATATCAGCTTTTGTGCAACTGAGCCTATGAATCAAACTCTGACTAGGCCAGAAACCTGTTTTTTTTTTTGTTGTTTTTTTAAGGACAACACAGTTATGGTTGCCTGAATGTTTCCTACATTTCTACACTGCCTTCCCAGCTCAAGGCCTCAATGGCATTCCAGAGCAACTGCACTTCATCTTTGGGTGTGAAGTTTGTAACAAGACAGATTTACACGACAAGTATGAAATAAGGCTTGTGAGCCTCCTTGGTTGGCGTCGATACTCGAAGGGAGTGTGTCAATCAACTATGGAAATCACTGTTCTCCAGGCCTGCATTTCATCTGTAAAAACATGAGGAATGCATGTTATCCGAGGATAAGCAGGCCATTAATTCTACAAATGGGTAATGTGGCACCCTGTTGCCCAGTCAGGGCTTTATAACAAGCTTTAAGAGCTTTGTGGCACGCACGACACACTCCACCACACATGCACAGGTGCCTTACCGGCCGCCACAAGGGCGTGGTTACCACAGTTTTTTTCTACCGCAGTGAAGAGAGAACAGAGTCTGTACATTTTCTTCAAGACTGGTTTGGAAGAGCTTCTTTTTGTGTGATTTTTTTTTGCTGTGCCTTGTCAGGCTTTTCTACCCTTCTCTTCCCGCACATTTTTTGTTATTTTTTGTCGATTTTAAGTTTCCTTTATTTCCCGTGAAGTTTTCTGGTGCCTTGCCTTTTTTTCAGGCACCATCGCGTCTTTTGATTTTGCTTTGGAGGTTTTTCCTTCCATGTCCACTAAAATTCCCAGTGGCTTTAAGCGTTGTTCCCGGTACAATCAGACAAACTCTGGCAAAGACACCTATTCTTGGTGTCTTCAATGATTAGGGCCCGACCATAGCCCTGCCAACTGTGTCCTTTGTGTTCGGATGAAGAAACAGACCCACGTTGCCAGAGAGGCTCAACACGAGAGGAGTTTTGGAGCCATATCCAAGTCCTTGACATCGGCACGGTCCATATGGCTGCTTTAAGATCCATTGACACTGGGAGAAGTGGTGCATCTTACCAGCTCTTTATGAGCGTGTACTTGCGGGACTCGGTGCTCAAGCTGATGGACTTGGCGGACTCTCTCCCACCAGAGCAGGCAGAGTTAGTGTGCCAGCTGGCCAAGCAGCAGAAGGCGTGTCGTAAGTTCTTGGCCAAGGGCACCTGTGACACCTTTGATGTGGCTTCCAGAATCTCTGCTCAAAGTATAGCAACGCGTAGACTCTCATGGCTGCATGATTCTGACTTGGAACAGTCAGTTCAGCAGAGGTTGGTGGATGCCCCTTGCTGGGGGATAACCTTTTTGGAGAGAAGGTTGAGGAGGTTGCTGACCAAATCAAGAAGTACACTGATACCATCTCTTCTCTCTCCTGCTGGGCGCATTCTTCTGCATCAGCCTTCACCTCTAGGAGGTCTTTTGTCACGTCCATGGGGGATGTGTCTAGTACTCACAGAGACATAGGTTTTGAATGCCTTGTCTACCAAAATTCATACTGAAATTAAATATTTGAGGTTTCGGAAATTATTTAAATCTTGGTTATTTACTCGATATTATTCTTAAGTAGTATATCATAAAACTATGGTATTCTTTTTTATATTAAAGCATGCATATTATGTTCCTTCTTACTGCAAACCATTCTGAGCTTTTCGGTGAGTTACAATATATAAGATTTGATATGTTATATAGATTTAATATGTTAATTCTTATTCAGATCTTTGGTGTAATCCTAGCAGTATTTATTTTGTGTGCTTGCTTGCCATTTCACTAATTATGGAGTGGAGGAGTGGCCTAGTGGTTAGAGCACCAGTCTTGCAATCCAGAGGTGGTCGGTTCAAATCCCACTGCTGGTCCTTGTGATCTTGGGCAAGTCACTTAACCCGCCATTGCCTCAGGTACAAACTTAAGATTTTGAGCCCTCCTGGGACAGAGAAATATCCAGAGTACCTGAATGTAACTCACCTTGAGCTACTACGGAAAAAGGTGTGAGCAAAAATCTAAATAAATAAATAATAAATATTATTCTATAGATATATATATTTTCTTGGCATATTATATTGCTTCATTCCATTCTACCAATGTGAAATGAAACCTGTAGTACCATTCCTTAGACACATGAGAACAGAAAATTGCAATACTAGGTGAATTTTTTACTAAGTTCTGCGATTATCTGTTTTTTTTCCCTAATCTTTTCCTCCCTAATTAACTACAGTATCAGTGGTGTGTCTTCTAGGACTAAAGAATAAGCCACTGTTAGCTGGAGGTACATAAATTCATCTTAAACTCTGTTTTATAATACAACTGTGGGGAGGCCACTGCTGCCCTCATATATGACCTCCCCCCCCCCCAAAAAAAAAAAAAAAAGTAAAAACAAAAACAAAACAGCTGCACACGGTTTGTATCTGGTTCTTTGCATGAATGTGAAAAAATATAGCCAATTTTATTTATTTCCAGACATTTGATATAATAGATAGAGGTAGATATAATAGGCATCTCAGAGACTTGGTGGAAAGAAGACAGTTAATGGGACACTGTGTTAACAGGGTAAAAACTGTATCGCGATGATAGAGAGGATCAAATTGGAGGGGGGTTATGCTATATGTTAAGGTAAAATTATGTATCATACCTGATAATTTTCTTTCCATTAATCATAGCTGATCAATCCATAGACTGGTGGGTTGTGTCCATCTACCAGCAGGTGGAGATAGAGAGCAATCCTTTTGCCTCCCTATATGTGGTCATGTGCTGCCGGAAACTCCTCAGTATGTCGATATCCAAGCTCCATCCGCAGGACTCAGCACTTAGAGAATTACACCCACAAAGGGACACTCTGCCCAGCTCACCACCGCCGAAACGGGGGAGGGGAATTAACCCAGCTCATCCCCACACAAGTGGGGGAGGGGAATCCGTCCAGCTCATCCCCGCGGAGCGGGGGAGGGACACCACCCCGCCGATGCGGGGGGATCTGGCTTATCTTGCAACCGCGGGAGGAGCTGACTGACCCTAACACCGCCGAAGCAGGAGGGGTACAAAGCTGCCCTACAGCCGCACGAAGCGGGAGGGAGCGCCGGCAGAATTTATGTCTCAATCCAGCCCCGTAAAACGGACGGGAGAGGAATGCAGCAGCTCACTGTAACACAAACTCGTCTCAACTCTTGAAGAATCCAATTGAAAAAAACTTGAACACGAAGTCCTCCTGAACAGGAACTGAAGACTAAACTCGAACCTGAAATTCAACTAGAATATAAACAGTACAGATATCTGGGAGGGGCTATGGATTGATCAGCTATGATTAATGGAAAGAAAATTATCAGGTATGATACATAATTTTACCTTCCATATCATCATGCTGATCAATCCATAGACTGGTGGGATGTACCGAAGCAGTACTCACCCAGGGCGGGACATTGAAATCCCTGACCGCAACACTGAAGCTCCAAACCGGGCCTCCGCCCGAGCAGCCACAGTCAAGCGGTATTGCCTGGAGAAGGTATGGGCCGATGCCCAAGTTGCCGCCTTGCATATCTCTTCCAAGGAGACGGACCCGGCCTCTGCCATAGAGGCCGCCTGAGCTCTAGTGGAGTGAGCCTTCAGCTGAATAGGCGGCACCTTCCCCGCGGCCACATAAGCCGCTGCAATGGCTTCCTTGACCCATCTTGCCACTGTAGGCTTAGCAGCCTGCAGACCCTTACGAGGACCTGCATACAGGACAAACAGATGATCCGATTTCCGGAAATCATTGGTCACTTCCAAGTATCTGATGATGACTCGTCTCACATCCAGATATTTGAGAGCAGAGTATTCCTCTGGGTAGTCCTCCCTACGAAAGGAAGGGAGACAGAGCTGCTGATTCACATGGAAGCGAGAAACAATCTTGGGCAGGAAGGAAGGCACTATGCGAATAGTCACTCCTGCCTCAGTGAACTGCAGAAAAGGCTCTCGACATGAGAGTGCCTGGAGCTCGGAAACTCTTCTGGCTGAAGTGATAGCCACCAAAAAGACTGCTTTCAACGTCAGGTCTTTCAGAGATGCCCTCGACAAGGGTTCAAAAGGCGGCTTCTGCAAGGCTCAGCACCAGGTTGAGATTCCACGCAGGCACCACTGAGTGCAGAGGAGGGCGCAGGTGATTAACTCCCTTGAGAAAACGTACCACATCTGGCTGCGAAGCCAGGGAAGCACCCTTCAGGCGGCCCCTGAAGCAAGCCAGAGCCGCTACCTGGACTTTAAGGGAACTGAGCGACAGGCCTTTCTCCAGACCTTCTTGCAGGAACGCCAGCACTGAAGAAATTGGAGCAGTGAAGGGAGAAAGTGAGCCTGCTTCACACCACGCTGCAAAGGTACGCCAAACCCTGGCGTAAGCAGTAGAAGTAGAGCGCTTCCTCTCTCTCAGCATAGTGGCGATGACCTTGTCTGAGAAGCCCTTCTTCCTCAGACGCTGCCGCTCAATAGCCAGGCCGTAAGACCAAAGGGGGAGGGATCCTCCATCACCACGGGACCCTGATGCAACAGGCCCTGCTCCACTGGCAGCCGCAGAGGGTCATCCACTGAGAGCCTGATCAAGTCCGCATACCAGGGACGTCTGGGCCAGTCCAGACCCACCAAGATTATCCGGCCCGGATGCTTTGCCACCCGGTCTAGTACCCTGCCCAACATGGGCCAGGGCGGGAACACATAGAGAAGCTCCTGTGTCGGCCACTGTTGGAGAAGAGCATCTACTCCCAGAGATCGAGGATCCCGTCCTCTGCTGAAAAAGCGCGGCACTTGGCAATTGGCCGATGACGCCATCAGATCTAGGCTCGGCTGCCCCAGTGCTTCGTGATGTCCAAGAACGCCTGAGCCGATAACTGCCACTCTCCGGGATCCAAGGTATGGCGACTGAGAAAGTCCGCCTTGACATTCATGACTCCGGCAATGTGGGCCGCTGACAGCTGTTCCAGGTTCGCTTCCGCCCACTGGCATAGATTCATGGCTTCCTTGGCTAGAGGGGCGCTCTTGGTACCTCCCTGGCGGTTGACATAGGCCACAGCCGTGGCATTGTCCGACAGAACCTGTACTGGCTTCAACGCCAGTACCGGGAGGAACTCCAAAAGCGCCAACCGAATGGCTCTGAGTTCCAGGAGGTTGATAGACCACTTTGCCTCTGCAGGAGACCAGAGCCCCTGCGCTGTCCTTCCCAAGCAGTGGGCTCCCCAGCCCGTCAAAGAGGCGTCCGTCGTGACGACAATCCACTCCGGGGTCACAAAAGGCATCCCTGCAGACAACTTGTCTGTCTTCAGCCACCAGCTCAGCGCCTTGCGCACTGCTGGGTCCAAGGGAAGGCGCACAGCATAATCCTCCGACACCGGAGTCCAGCGCTGCAGCAGAGAGTGTTGTAGTGGTCTCATATGAGCCCTGGCCCAGGGCACTACTTCCATCGTGGCCGTCATAGAGCCCAACAGCTGCACATAGTCCCAAGCCCGAAGCGGAGAGGCTACTAGGAACTGGTCCACCTGAGCCTGAAGTTTGACAATCCGATTGTCCGGCAGGAACACTCTGCCCACTTGGGTGTCGAATCGAACTCCCAGATACTCCAGGGACTGAGTCGGGCGCAGCTGGCTTTTCTCCCAGTTGATGATCCACCCCAGGGAGCTCAAAAGAGCAATCACCCGGTCCACAGCTTTGCCGCACTCTGCATGAGGGGGCTCGGATCAACCAGTCGTCCAGATAAGGATGGACTTGTACTCCTTCCTTTCGCAGGAAGGCCGCGATGACCACCATTACTTTGGAGAAGGTCCGCGGAGCAGTAGCCAACCCAAACGGGAGGGCTCTGAACTGGAAGTGTCAGCCCAGGACTGCAAAACGCAGAAAGCGTTGATGAGGAGGCCAGATGGGAATATGCAAGTACGCTTCCTTGATGTCCAAGGATGCCAGGAACTCCCCTGCCTTCACTGCCGCTATAACAGAGCGGAGAGTCTCCATGCGAAAGTGCCGAACTTTCAAGGCCCGATTGACCCCTTTGAGGTCGAGGATAGGCCGGACAGAACCTCCTTTCTTTGCTACCACAAAGTAAATGGAGTAACGTCCCTTGCCAAGCTGATTTTCTGGCACCGGAACGACCGCACCCAGGCGGATGAGATTGTCCAAGGTCTGCTGCACTGCCACAGCTTTGACCGGAGACTTGCAGGGAAAGAGTACAAACCCGTCTCTTAAGGGTCGGCAGAACTCTAGCTTGTAGCCGTCTCTGATGACTTCCAGCATCCAAGCGTTTGAAGTTACCCTGGTCCACTCGCCCAGAAACGAGGACAGGCGTCCTCCAATCTGCACTGGGCCATGGACCAAGACCCTGTCATTGGGTACGAGACCCTGGGGGAGGACCGAAGGGCGCACCTCCGGGACGGCGGTCTCTGCGAAAGGAATGCTGCTTGGGGGAGAAGTTCCTCTTGAAGGAAGAGGGGGCAGAGGAGCCCGACTTGCCCGGGCGGTACCGACGGACTTCCTGAAACCGTCCTCTGGAGTTACCGTGGCGAGCACTGGCCCGAGCCCTGACCTCTGGTAACCTCTTGCCCTTAGACGTGCCGAGATCGGTCACAATCTTGTCCAGCTCGACCTCAAAGAGCAGCTTGCCTTTAAAAGGCAACTTAGCCAGGCGGGACTTAGAGGCATGGTCAGCAGACCAATGTTTCAGCCAAAGCCAGCGCCGCGCAGAGACTGTCTGAGCCATACCTTTAGCCGAGGCTCTCAAGACATCATACAGTAAGTCTGCCAAATAAGCCAAGCCCGATTCCAGGGCCGGCCAATCAGCCCTCAAGGAAGGATCCGAGGGGGAAGCCCGCTGCACAATCGTCAGGCACGCCCTGGCCACATAGGAGCCGCAAACTGAGGCCTGCAAACTTAAGGCAGCCGCCTCGAAGGACGACCTTAAGGCCGCCTCCAATCTTCTGTCTTGGGCGTCCTTTAGGGCCGTGCCACCTTCCACCGGCAACGCCGTTTTCTTAGTCACCGCAGTGATTAAAGAATCCACGGTAGGCCAAATAAAGGCCTCCCGTTCACTTTCAGGCAAAGGATAGAGGCGGGACATAGCCCTAGCCACTTTGAGGCTCGCTTCCGGGACATCCCATTGAGCCGAAATTAAGGTGTGCATGGCATCATGCACGTGGAAGGTTCTAGGCGGGCGCTTCGTCCCCAGCATAATGGCGGAGCCAACAGGGGCTGAGGGAGAGACGTCCTCTGGAGAGGAAATCTTCAAAATGCTCATGGCCTGCACTAACAGGTTGGGCAAATCCTCTGAGCGAAAGATCCGCGCTGCAGAGGGGTCATCAGCTCCATCCGAGCGGGAATCCGTCTCCTCCAAGGAATCCCCAAAGGACCGTTGGGAGAACTCAGATACGCTGCCCTCATCTACATCAGAGGAGACAACGTCCTCTAAGGCCTGGGAATCCACCCGAGGGCGTTTACCTCCGGGGGCCTCAACCCCTTTATCGGACAAGGGAGAAGGGGCAGCGTTTTGCATAAGGAAGGCCTGATGCAGCAGCAAAATAAACTCGGGGGAGAAACCCCCCAGACTGTGCACTTCAGCAGCCTGGGCCACAGCCCTAGACGCACCCTCAACCGGCGCTCGCAAGAGCGGGGGAGAAACATGCTGCGCATCCAAGATGACGTCCGGCGCGACACTCCGCGAAGGAGCCGCGCGGGAAGAACGGCGCTTAACTTTAGCCGCTTTTTTGCTGTTGCCCAAATCAAGGGCGGCCATGGCATTAACGTCTCCCAGCTCAAGGGCGGCCCAAGAAGAAGCCGTCCGAGCAGAGTGGCCGGCCAAGATGGTGAAGGCGAGCAGCGGGGGATGGGCGTTTATGGCGGGAAAAACCGCCGCGCCGGAGGAAGACCTGGGACACTGACCGGCCTCCAAACTGACACCCAACAAGGGCGAATCAGACTTTAAGACCCCCGCATCCCCGCTAGAAGCGCACACGCGGTCCGGGAAGCAATTCTTCGCGCCCTCGCCCTCCGACGCCATAGGCCACGTGGAAATCGATCGGGGAACCCCCTGCCCGCTATAAAAAGGTAAAAATTACCTGCTTCTCGCTCCGAGCTGTAACGAACTGGTGTCCCAGTGAGTAGCTGCAATAAACGTTTAAATAAACGTTGAATTAAACGCCCTTAAGGACGTCCAAATTTTTTTTTTTTTTTTTTAACGGAGCCAGCGGGAGGGGAGAGAAAAGGAGGAACCTGGCGCCACCAGGTTTGCACTTGGCTCAAGAAGAGCCCTCAACCCCAGGTACTCAACAAAACCTAAAAATTAGGCTTGGAGACCTAGCCAGAGCTGCTGCTGTGTGTGACCACCACCTGTTGAGATAGAGAACATACTGAGGAGTTTCCGGCAGCACATGACCACATATAGGGAGGCAAAAGGATTGCTCTCTATCTCCACCTGCTGGTAGATGGACACAACCCACCAGTCTATGGATTGATCAGCATGATGATATGGAAAGAGGGAATTAAGACAAATGAAATAAACATTCCATATGAAACAGATAGCAACGTCAAATTATTATGGATAGAAATTCCATGTGTGAAGGGAAGGAGTAGTCTTGTACGGCTGTACTATCATTCATTGAGACAGAACAAACAGACGGATGAAGAAATGTTTACAGAGATTAGGAAAGCTGACAAATTGGGCAACGCTATAATAATAGGTGATTTCAATTACCCCGATATTGACTGAATAAATGTTACATCAGGGAGTGCCAGAGATATACAATTTCTAGATGTAATAAATGACTTCTTCTTTAAGCAACTGGTCCAGGAACCAACGAGAGGGGGGGCCATTTTGGATCTGGTATTTGGTGGCATGCAGGGCCCTGGGAAACAGTGATCATAACATGATCAAGTTTGAGTTAATATCTGGGATGAACCTGCAAAGGAAATCTACTATACCTGCATTTAATTTTTGAAAGGATGACTATAATAAAATGAGGAAAATGGTTAAAAAGAAACTAAAAGGATTGGCTACTAAGGTTAGGACACTAAATCAGGCGTGGACATTATTCAAAAATACAAGCTTGGAAGCCCAGTCCAGATGCAAAGGTGGAAAGAAAATGACAGCCATCATGGTTAAAAGGTGAAGTAAAAGAGGCTATTACAGCTAAAAGACTGTGCTTGAAAGAACGGAAAAAAGATCCAAACGAAGAAAATAAGAAGCAACATAAGCATGGGCAAGCCAGATGCTAACCATTAATAAAGAAGGATAAAAGAGAATATGAAGAGAAACTTGCCGCAGAGGCTAAAACTCGCAGTAACAACTTTTTCATGTACATCAGAAGTAGAAAGCCTGCGAGGGAATCCATGGAACCATTAGATTACTGTTAATATATGGCCTAGCTTTAAGGCTACCACTGGAATAGTGATGGCCAGAGCTATGCAGCCTATGCAGCCTATGATAACTTGAAAAGTACTGATTAGGCCAAACAATAAGCAAGTGATTTAATATTTGAGAATCTGCAAAAAGCAGGTCTGAACAATGAGTCCTGATACAAACTGGTACAACTTTTAAATCAAATATAGCACCTGTAATGAAAGATCAGATGAATAAAATGGAGCTTATTAGTTTTGGTATACAATGATACAGAGGTAATACAGAGTTCATGAAATGGTATGAAAGGTATGAAAAGTATGAAAAGTATTGCAGCCGGAAGATGTGAAACTGTTATCTCAACGCTTCCCAAAACATGTTGATAATTAGCAGTAGCTGAGAACGGAAGGAGGTGGGCACATCAGATAGCAGATCGCGTGGGAAAGTATGATCTCAGAAAGTGAGAAAGATTAGGAGCAAGGTATCTCACCATTCACTTCTATGGAGAGGATAGAGTATAAAAGATGGAAGATTTTGGCTTAGTTGGAGAGTCCTCTCCAAAGCTTCTGTCAGACGGCGAAGCCCTGTGCGGCTGAAACCAGAATCTGATGTCTGTATTTGTATCAACTTGAAGACTTGTCTTTGGGTAAGAAATAAAATGTATCTATCTATCTAAACCTATCTCTGTCTTTATTTTTATTGATTCTATCTTCTCTTTACCTAACATTTAGTCTACAAGGTAGATCACATACAAGTGACACTCAGTCTTTGCAGAAACTTAGACAGATGTTTAATAAGATTTAGGTGGGAACATAAATGGTCCAGAATATACCTAGATCTAGAAAAACAGAAAGCTGTAGTTATGGGAATTAGTTTTCAATTACGGCTCTTAATGCCACCCCAGAACAGACCCCCTTATGATTGGGTGACAATGGAGGTTAGAGAAACTATACAGAACCTGATATATGAACTAAGTACCTTTAGCCCCCCATGTGACGGAGTCAGAAAGAGGTCTACAAGAGGGGGTATTTAAAACAGAGGTGACCAGCCGTACGCTGCCCGTACTCGCTAACCTTCTTTATCTTCTTTTGAACGCAAGAGGGGATACTTTATCTTGTGCGTTCAAATGTTCTCTTTCTCTCATACTCGGCTTCCTCTCCCTGCCGTTACTTTCTGTCCTTCTGCCTCACACGGACATTGTCCATTAGAGGGGTATTGGGCACCAATGTTCTGTTCTTTCTCACCCTCTTTTCTCTCTTTGATTTGCGTGATGTGCGCAAGAGTGTGCTTGTTGTGTGAATGAAGCATAACAACGAATCCAGGCGACTGCGATTTGGGTTTTGCTGTAAGTTTATTTCAATGTTCAAAATCTTTGGATTGGTCTTTATGCTAGCAATTCTCGCTTAACAATCCTTAGAGATTGCGCATTTTCTGCTTCCAATCCCACCCTGTGTTCTGTCTTAATCCCTCCTTTTCAAATCCCTGTTCCCCTGTTCTTATCATGTATTCTGTTCTTTCTTCTTCTGTCGACCTTACTTTCCTCCCCAATCCCTTTTCCTGTTCTCCTTCATCCTAACTTCTTCTACCTATCTCTCCTATTAGTCCCCTGGGTCTAATCCTGCTCTTTTCTCTTCTGTATGTTCCCGTATCGGGGGAAGTCCCTTTATTCTAGGAGAACAGCACGCTTTCAAATTGCTCTCTCCCTGAAAATCCTTTTGAATTCTCTGTTCTTATAACCACTCTTCAAAACTGACAGACAGCCCCCACCTTTTCACATCTGCTATTGCCTTCACTCTGTGTGTGCGACACATACTTTTGCTCTTGTGCTGAAACAGTTATCCACGAGATTTTTTTTAATGTCTCGGGACTGTCCCTTTTACTTTCTATGACTTTCTTTCTTCTTCAGCTGACAACAGTAATTACGATGTTCAGCTTTCTAGCTGCTTATCGTCGTTCAACTGCTGTTTTCCCCTTATCTCTCTAAGTATAATCAGTTCCTTCAGTCCTCTGAACTATGCTTTTTCTCTAACTACTCAGCCCATAGCCCCCCCTTCCTGTCCACATTTCTCTCGGCTATTTTTCCTTACGCTACATTACAACCTCTGACTTCCGTTTCTCCTTACAGATATATACTTTCTATCTTATGCTCCTTTGCTATCTTTTCAGCTGTTACACACATTTCCTGATCATGTATGATTATCTGTTATCTCCCCTTTTTAACTTCTGTAACAATATATGGCCGTCTTGTTGTTTGGGGGCGTGTCCGCTCCTTTTTCTTTTGCATCTTTGTGTGTGTCTCTGCACTCCGTCTGATTTGGATTTTTTTGTGTGAACTATACTGTTCCGTCTCTGCTTTTCTTAGTTCTTATCTCTGTATGCCGCTGTCATACAAGGCACCGGTTTCCACCTGTCAAAATTTGGCCTGGCTTTTTCACTTTGAAGCGCATTTCCTGTTCTTTATTATTTGCAGCGTAGTTCAACTGATTGCTCTTTTTCACAGCTGCTCAGTTCTGTGCTCATACCCCACCCCCAAAGCCATTTTTATTTCCTTAATTTCAATCTGAATCCCTTTCTCTACAACATTTTGTTCTTGTCCCCCTTTTTTCTGCTACAATAATCCTCCCTGCCCTCCTCTCTGATGCTTTACCGACTCCTACACCATATGTCTGTGGTCCGTGTAAAATTTATAAGGGTGTGGCCCGCACGGTACCATTTGGGGTTAACTTTACACACCTTATAACCTTTTTGGCTTCTGGTGCAAACTAGAAATCATTTTTTTTGATTCCCTATAAAACTAATCTTTTTCCTTCTCAGTCCCATGTGCTGTGAGTTTTATTTTTCTTTCCGGAACACAGCTTACTACATTACTAGTAACTGTCATATTTGATATATATACTCCCTCTGCCTTTGTAAATCTATTTAAACTTGCCCGACGAGCTGTAAGTTCTACACCCTTTTTCTCACATTTTTTTTAATATCCTTATTCAGGCTTCTGAAACTGCCATTTCTTTCTGTAGCTTTTAAAAGGTTTTCCCTAACAAGTGCTGTAGTCCACTATGTCAAGGACATGAGAATCTGGGAAGCTTGCCCACTTTAGCTGCCTTATCAGTCCAGCACTGCTTCGGCAGAGGAGGCTCTACAGTTCACTTTTAAAAGCTCAGAAAGTGATTTTTTCTTTTCCCCCTTTTCCGTTCGTTTTTTTGTCCCTGTTCTATACTGAAGTGGTACAAGTTAAACAGTCATTTACACAGGTATTCTTTTTAACCTCTCACTGTCTATCTTCTGTCAACTGTATTGCTCCTAAATCCATCTAACTATAACTCCCTCTCTCATCTTTTTCGTATCTTTCAAATCCGGTTTCATTTCTCGAAACTGGTAGAACTTTTTTTTCCAACATATTCGCGACGGTGGACTTATGCAAGGGTCAATCCCTAGTGCATTTCTTTGTTTTTACCTTAATAGATATGCATATAAAATATGTTTTCCCTTTTCTGTTGAGAAGATGATGGCTGCGTGCCATAAGAATACAGCGTTGCTTCACTTCTTCAGTTATTTCCTGTTGTTTCTTTATAACCCAACCCACCTTCTCTTTCCTTCTAATGCTGCAGCTGTTCTGTTTGTCATCATTTAGACATATCATTTCAGTCACTGATTAGTATGTATGTTTTATGCTGTATCATTGGAAGTTCTTGGTGTAAGAATCACATGTTTTAATTTGTTTTTTCCCCTTTTACCTGTTTAGCCACAAAAGCTTCCTGCCATCGCATTGGGGTTTATTTTGTTTATTATGTTCCTTTTCTGAATGTATGAGTATTAATTTGTCATATTTATGGGTATTAACTTGTCATATTTGCACCACGATTCTAGTGTCCTGTTTCACAATATATTGAATTATATGCTTCTCTTATATTTTCCTGTTTAGATGCTACTTCCAACCTATCCGGTACCCGCCCCAGAAGCATTTAATATGTATTTACCTTTATTTCATTTATTCGGACTACACATGTTATAATGTCTTTGTTAATATACATTTTCTTGCCTTTTGTTGAAATCGATGTTCCAGTTACATATATGGTTCTCCCCTGTTACTCTTATTATAGTATGTAGTAGTTTCATGTCTTGTTTAAAGTCTATATTTTGTTTCCATATACAGCTCCCAACCTACCCTTACAGCTTATTTTTGCCTTACATTACAAATTAGGTAGGCCCAGTTTTTATCATATAATATGTACACTTATCTTTCCTAAATAGTTTTCTTCTTTTACTACAGGTATGAATGAATTTATTTGTACTGTTTGCCCTTGTATTGCAGGCTTTCTTATTGTTACTGTTCCGCTCTAATGTTTTTGAGTTTCCTTCTCTTGGTTTGTTGAGTGGAATATATTGTCTAGTGAATGATGAACGTGGAATTTTTCATATTTTTTGTCCTGACTAAGGTGTTCCAACAAAAGACTCTTTTATGGTACCATCCCCCAAGAGCTTACATGTGTTTAGTGTTAAATTTTTCTTTCAATTTTCTTTTAACTAGATTTATTTTTTTATTACTATTCTTGCAGTTTGTTTCAGGGGCTCTTCCCTGGGATAGGCTATATTTTTATTCTACTCTTTATTTTTATTTTCTTATATACCAGTGTCACGCTATAACCATTGGGTTTGATACCGATGTCTGGGACTAACACCCATCGGAGGTGATCCTTCAATGGATGACGGTATCTCAATTATTAGATTTTGAGCAGAATTCCATTCCATTTTCGGAGTGGCCTGCGGATTTGGCACTATTGCCCACCGATGAGTTACTTGTATGGATGACCGCGGGGTTAATAAAGAGACGTCTAACGACTTTCGTTGCGATTGTATACAGGTTGACTCGGGCATTCAATATTCTTGGAGGGTTAGTTTTATACGAGAAGTTTTCCTAACTTTTCAACGTTTTAGCATGGTTAGTCATATACGAGATGTTTCCTAACCACAAAATTTTGAGTGGGTTGTTGTACACGAGAAGTTCTCAAACTACAGGTCCTTTGGGGTGATTAGTCGTACACGAGAAGTTCAAACGTACACGAGAAGTTCACTAGTCAGCGAAAACCCATTGGACCGCTGCTCTTCGACTCATGACACCTTATTCGCTGGTTTCTTGAGTCCTTTTTGGGAGTGTTTGCAAGGTCCCTTTTTGGGGGCTCTGCCATGTATACGGGATAGTTCTTGGTAGGCTGGGAAACTGGGTTTCTTTACGCCTTTAGAAGCACACTCTGGGGAGTAGTTTTTATTAATTTGGGATAGAGTAGTATAAATATATAATAGCTGACACTAATCACCTTCTGCCCTATTTTCTTACACTTTTCACCTTTGTGACCTTCAATTGTCTGTTTACTTAACCTATGGCAAAAGCATTGAGCTTTCCGCCAATTAGTAATTTCTGTTCTAGGTTCCGCCACTGGAACGCTCTTGAAGATGCGTGAGTATGATTGTGTTATGTCTCTGTATGTTCTACTATCAGGATAATGATTGCATGTTTTTGTAACCTATTAGTACATTTTCATTTCTAGGTCTCCTTGCTATCTCTGAAGCTGCCTTTTGAACCACTAACCTTGTACCAGGTTCTAGGTCTGGTCAATATATATATTACTAATCTAGTTCATTTTTCTATAGCAAATTACAGGTCTGAAATTTATTTGTAGATAATCGTGGCCGCCGGTCTCAACCTGAAAAAGGCCCACCCATCACTAATATACGACATAGAGACTACAATTCTGGCCCTAGTCCTGATCGCTATCCAGATGTCCAATGTTATCGCTGTTACCAATACGGACATTACGCACGTAAATGTCCACAACCACCACGGAACAGACCTAGGGATCAATATTGACTAGACGTTACCCCGAACACGATTTGATTTTGTTGCTCTCAGTTACTCAAAACTACTCAGCTCCTCATTTAGTATCCGGTAACCATTTCTCTGTATATGTGTTGGTTTGATGTTTCTGTTTCCATTACAGGTGACATGTCTTTATTTTATTTTTTCTAGGTTTAATGGCAAGTGTATATTTATGGTACCACACAAATGATCTAACTAAGTCAGCAAGGTAATTATTTGTTTCTAAACATACCTTCCCTGGGGAGTTCTTATCAACTGCAGGGATGAGCGATCCCCAGAGGATGTTCTTTTTATGTTTTTTTATATATACCTTAACTGACTTATTTATGCCATTTTACTTTATACGGGATCCCTTTTAAATAAAAGCTATGTATTGCTCATTTTTAAAATATTTACTGCTTTAACTGTTACGCTGTTTAAATTGATGTGACATTCACTTCTTTAGTTTCTTCATGAATATAAAGCCTTCATTTTTGAAATCTCTCTATGGTATGTGTGACATCTGAGAGCTTTTCATTATTTCCTTGTCTAAGAAAGAAGAAATATTTAATAGCCATTATCCATTCTATGGAATAAATGCGAGAAATGTTCCCTTGAACTGGCCATTTGGGGGAGCATTTTGCGCTGATCATAGATTTTATAGTATTCTTGGACTGAGAATTGGTGAAGCTTTCAGACATAAATTGGGAAAATTATACACTCCACTTTCTGATTCCTTTCTATTCAAAACAGCAACTATTACTCTTTTTATCTCTCTGTCTTTCACTGTGAGTGATTGTGAGAAGAACTGGTGTACATTATTTGTGTGCAGCAATCCTGGAATTTATGCTTTGTGTATTTAACTAACACCTTGCTTCAACTAACTCTTACCACGTGGTGGTTTTGTCTTGAAGCGATATGCTTCTCCCTACTCTTTTGACTGATTGAAAAGGGTTACTTAAACTCTATGTGAAGGTCAATCACTGGTGTCTGCACTTTTGAATGTTTTTTTCATTTGTCTTTTTCAAGGAACCTTTTTCTGGCATTGCCTTCTGAATATGCCTTGCTGCAATTCAGATGTATCATATTTTGTTTTTTTATTATTAAGCCTATTTTTATCTTACACCCTTCAGGGTGCTTTTTTAATTTTTTTAATTTTTTCCATTCTCGATGCTTTGTTTCTTACCAAGCCTCTTTCCTGGCCCCCATTTATACCCACGACCCTCCTCCTAGCATTCTGACTTCTTTCAATAACTTAACCACATAAATTACACTACTGGTCTGTTTAAGTTTTGCCTTTCCCCAGATGGAGGAGACGACTGCTAGCAAAGAAGAGCTACCCGATAATGTATCTGATCTGAAGGCTATGTTGCAGCAAAGAATCGCTAAATTAAAAGACAGATGCACAGACCCCAACATTACCTGGTGTGAGAAACGAGACATTATTCAGCGTGAGTTTCGACAGATGCATCAATTGGTCCATGAGCAAAAGAGATAGGCTCTCCACTTGCTGGAGTTACACAAAGCTTTGGCCTCTACCCTTCTTTCTGAATCATCTAACTCGTAAGTCCTGCTGGCCTCCTGCAGCTGAGGGCTCAACCCTTGGTGAATGGTAGTCATCGTAGGTGAAGATTCCATATCTATTGGCGATAGATTGCGACGCATTGCCCTCCATACATCAATAATTGAACATTTACCATCATCTCTAAATTTTTAATTGTTTTTTTTTGTAATCTTCTCTTTTGTTCCATATACCTTATCAATGTTATCTGATCATGTCTTTGTAATAATTACCAATCTGTCTTGCACATTATGCAAGCCAGAAGTGTAGATATATTATGCAAATCCCAATTCCTAGTATTAAGAGGGTTGAAGTTGAAGCTCTGATCCCTACCAATCAGGAGATATAATTTCATATATACTATTGCATTTATGTAAATTGGCTTTTCATTATTGAACCCTTCTGGTTTCCCTTTTGCACTTAATTAGCACTGTTTTCTCCATGTTGACATTGTCTTTCATGTCTATTCAATTCACACTGATTATGCCCACTAAGATATAGCAATATATCATTCAGGCATACAGTTATTTTGCTTATTCCTTTGCCAGCCTCTGGCTCTTGATGGACTAATTATGATGGTGTATGCCTAGAATAAAGACATGAAAAGATCCCACTTTGTACACCACAAGTACGTCTTCAAGATCTATCCTGGCCCAAATGATGTTAGATCCCCCAAGGTTGTGACAATAATCTTTACACCTTGCAAACTACTGGACCACAAGTTTTGGGTCCATGTGAAAGATATACAGATTTACTCAGCCGCAGAACCAGATGTTACAAGCCTAACCATCTCAAGACCGACAACTTCCTTCAGCAGGCCAGCCTGAAAACCCAGCCCTGTTAGATCTTCCAGATCTCCGTCCAGATTCTTCAACGCTTCCACCGCCTCAACCATGATCGATGAAAGAGAATTTAGAACTGATACTTAATTTGAGAATTACTGTTGCTGTTTATGGACATTATAGATTCATATTATGTTTGATTTTCAATTTAGCAGTAATCCTGTCTAGATAGTGAAAAGGTTTTATTTCCTTTATTGTTCTAAATGTTTTTCCAAGAGTTTCCCCGTTATTTCTGTTTATGTAATTTAAATTGAAGTTGATATTGCTCAGATACAAGGGTAACATCAAACCCTAAGATATCATAATGTAGATGTAAACTCTGTTAGTATCAACCAGTTATGCAATTGTTTAACTTTGGTGTAGGCTTACTTGAGCTGCATGTCTTTCTGTAGGTTTGACTAAGCTCCAAGAGGGGTAACGGATATATACAATGCTTCCCATACTTCCAGGTCATTATGCATATGTCAAGATCCATGCATGACCTTGGTTAATATAAATTTTCCTAGGATTGACCATTTTTGCTGTATGAGGCAACCTCATACTTGCTATCCACTTATTAGTGCTCATGATTGGATGCCAATGATGAGTACTAGTAAGGTCCAGGAATCCTGACCTGTTTAAGGATTCTGAATACCTACAACCTTAAACAGCCTATTAGTATGATCCACCTGAAATTACTATTACCCGCATACCTATATTTCATGGGATTTTGTAAATGAGCTCATGGATTAGTCCCATTCATAAAAACATTTCTCGCTACAGGTTTGAGTAAGTCTCAACCGAAAACTAAACAAATTGTACCAGTTGATCTTAAGACTCAGATAATTTTATGGCCTCATAGAATACCTTCTGGAATGGATGGTACCAAGGTACGTTAACCCGGGTGTCACCCTATGGGATAGGGTGAAGAGGGGAATGTTAATATATGGCCTAGCTTTAAGGCTACCACTGGAATAGTGATGGCCAGAGCTATGCAGCCTATGCAGCCTATGATAACTTGAAAAGTACTGATTAGGCCAAACAATAAGCAAGTGATTTAATATTTGAGAATCTGCAAAAAGCAGGTCTGAACAATGAGTCCTGATACAAACTGGTACAACTTTTAAATCAAATATAGCACCTGTAATGAAAGATCAGATGAATAAAATGGAGCTTATTAGTTTTGGTATACAATGATACAGAGGTAATACAGAGTTCATGAAATGGTATGAAAGGTATGAAAAGTATGAAAAGTATTGCAGCCGGAAGATGTGAAACTGTTATCTCAACGCTTCCCAAAACATGTTGATAATTAGCAGTAGCTGAGAACGGAAGGAGGTGGGCACATCAGATAGCAGATCGCGTGGGAAAGTATGATCTCAGAAAGTGAGAAAGATTAGGAGCAAGGTATCTCACCATTCACTTCTATGGAGAGGATAGAGTATAAAAGATGGAAGATTTTGGCTTAGTTGGAGAGTCCTCTCCAAAGCTTCTGTCAGACGGCGAAGCCCTGTGCGGCTGAAACCAGAATCTGATGTCTGTATTTGTATCAACTTGAAGACTTGTCTTTGGGTAAGAAATAAAATGTATCTATCTATCTAAACCTATCTCTGTCTTTATTTTTATTGATTCTATCTTCTCTTTACCTAACATTTAGTCTACAAGGTAGATCACATACAAGTGACACTCAGTCTTTGCAGAAACTTAGACAGATGTTTAATAAGATTTAGGTGGGAACATAAATGGTCCAGAATATACCTAGATCTAGAAAAACAGAAAGCTGTAGTTATGGGAATTAGTTTTCAATTACGGCTCCTAATGCCACCCCAGAACAGACCCCCTTATGATTGGGTGACAATGGAGGTTAGAGAAACTATACAGAACCTGATATATGAACTAAGTACCTTTAGTCCCCCGTGTGACGGAGTCAGAAAGAGGTCTATAAGAAGAGGTAAATAAAAACATTACAAAGGAGCAAAAAGGGCGCTCAGGGAGGACAAGGCCATAGTGGAGAAACTGAATGAATTCTTTGCTTTGGTCTTCACAGAAGATGTAAGAGATCTGCCTGTAGCAGAAATGGTTTTCAACGGTGATGATGAAAAAGAACTGAAAGAAATTTCAGTGAACCTAGAAGATGTACTGAGTCAAATTGACAAATTAAAGAGTAGTAAATCACCTGGATCGGATGGCATACATCCAAGGGTACTGAAAGAACTCAAGCATGAAAGTTCTGAAGGAGGGCATGATCAACCAAGTCGAATCACAAGCTACAATCATAGGAACCAACTTTTAAAAATGATTGGAAGTGCTAAACACAACAGACATTATTCTCCCCCCCCCCCCCCCCCCCAGTCAAGGAGTTTGCTCAATATTGGGGGTGCTCAAGCATCCACACAGCTGGCACCTATGGCTACCACTTTAGCAAGGCATTACTAGGGGGCCACACACATAGCAACCCAGTAGCAAAGTATACGGTTCAGTCACTAGGTTTCACAGCTTAAAAAAATGGTCCAAATATGGGTTATTATACCACAAGTCATGCTACTTTGCACAAAATTGGACCCTGTGCTAAAACAGCATAACTTGTGTCAAATAACCTATCTTAACAAAAGCCCACTTTGATAACTTCCCCCAGTAATCTTAAAAAATGCAGGGTCATGCATTTGGGATGCAAAAATCTGAGGGAGAGGTACAGTATAGGGTAGTGTTTCCCAAATCCAGTCCTGGAGTACCCCTTGACAGTCAGGTTTTCAGGATATCCACAAAGAATATGCATGAAAAAGATTTGATATAATGGAGACAGAAGAGCAGGACTTGGAGGGAGTTTCTTTATGGGTAAAGTAGTCATATCTGATGACCTTAAGATAGCCAAACAGGTAGAAAAGGTAACAGAAAAAGGCCAAAAGGATGCTTGGGTACATAGGGAGAGGAATGATCAGCAGGAAAAAGGACATGATAATGCCTCTGAATAAGTCTCTGGCAAGATCTTGTTTGGAGTACTGTATGCAATTCTGGAGACCGCGCCTTCAAAAAAATAGAAAGAGGATGAAGTTGGTCCAGAGGGCAGATTCTAAAATGGTCATTGATCATCATAAAACTTATGGAGACAGATTTAAAGATCTCAATACTTATACATTGGAAGGTGGGAGGGGAGATATGATAGACATTTAAAATATTCCCATGGAGGGGGAGGAGTCAAGATGGCGGCTCGAGCTGGAGACTCCGCGGTTAGCATGAGCTGAAACTCTGCTGTTTAACCTTATTTTGCTTTTCCATATGCCGCACACTAAGAGGAAGGGGGTGGTAAAGGGTTTACTACCGCCAGCCCGATTACCTGCCCCCGGTCAGCAAACGCTTCTGCGTTATGTCTCCAGCACCCCAGCGAATACCGGTGAGAGGGACCCCGCATTTGGATATGTTGAAGGAGCGACATCTCCATTAGGGGTAGAGACATCATTATCCCCACCGGACCTTAATCCTCCGCTTTGCCCTGCAATCCTGCAGTCAAGTATTGAGGACGCGAAGGAACCGGAAGTTGGTGACCGGAGGCCCTCAGACGGAGGTACTCTGCCCCAGGAAGCAGACGTTACAATCATGGAACATGTGGTTCCCCAAGCGGTAACTCTACAATCCATTTGGTCAGCCATCCAACAACTAACGACTCTGGCTACAAAAACCTCTCAAGTTATGGCTTTGCTGGTAAATAAAATAGATGCTTTAACGTTAGCTCATGAGGATGTAAAAACAGATTTGTCTATTCAAAAAATTGAAATCTCATCTCTGAAAGCAGTAACAGATACTCTGATAAAAGATAAAATCAAGGTTTCCTTAAAATTAGAAACTCTTGAAAACTATAATAGACATCTGAATCTATGGATTTTAAATTTCCCTGTTTCACCTGGAATCGCCCCGATTGATTTCTTGAAAAAATATTTGATGGAAGTTTTGGCTTATCCTCAATCTACAATTCCACCGATAAATAACATTTATTATTTACCTGAATCTAAACAATCCAAGGCGAATCCAACAGAAAAGATACAGACACCTGAACTGAATTTACAAGACTTATCAGCACTGTTGGAGGAATCTATATCAGAAGTATCAACTCGAAGGACGCTTTTGGTGTCATTTGTTTTCAAGCAGGATATGAATGCTTTATTAAGACTTTAAGAACTCAAATAAAGAATTTTGTGGTCATAAAATCTGGATCTTTCCAGACGTGGTTAGATCCACACAAGACCGTAGAAAAGCATTTCTTGCTTACAGAGAGGAGGTTAAAGCAATGGGAGCTTCTTTTGTATTGGCTTATCCATGCAAATGCTGTATTAAATACCTGGGAAATAAGTACATCTTTTTTGAACCAGGTCAGCTTAAAACGTTTATAGATAGTAAGAAACTGTCCAGATAGTGATTGATGAGTATTAAGAAATAGTATATAAAGCTGGGGGTATACGAGCCAGGCCATTTACGTTAATGTACTACTTTTATGTTTCTCCTTTAACTAGATGTCTCCTCTCCCCATATTGATTGTGGTCTAAGAAAGCGATTTATTTCTTCTCTTTATGTTTATTTTACCTATTTTCAGAGAAAGCAATATTAGTTGTGGAGATTAACATTTTTTCCTTTTTGGGTATTGATGAATAATGCTATCTCTGTAATTACTTCGCTGTATTTCCGATTTATAAGTATTATCTTGTAAATTTTGAAAACTTAATAAAGAAATTAAAATTAATAAAAAAATATTCCCATGGTCTAAATGAACAGGAGGAGAGTCTCTTTCAATTGAAATAAAACTCTGGAATGAGGGAGCATAGTATGAAGGTGAAAGGAGATAATCTAAGGAGTACTTTACTGAAAGGGTGATGGATGAGTGAAATAGCCTCCCAGTGGAGGTGATGGAGACAAAGACTGTATATGAATTTAAGAAAGCGTGGGACAAGCACCTAGGATCTCTAAAGGAGAAAAAGAGATAGTACATTTTATGGATGAGCAAACTGAATAGGCCATATGATCTTCATCTCCTATCATTTTTCTCCATTTCTGTTTCTAATAAGAAACTGAAATGCACATCATAATCACTAGGAGTTCACCTAGCAAGTATAAGAGTGTGGAAGCACTTAGAGGGAGTTTCTTTATGGGTAAAGTAGTCAGAACTAATTTCTCCATTTACCCGTGTAAATGCTCTGCAAAACTTCAAAAGTGACCTCCAGTGTACCAAGCAGTAGTACTGTCCACACTAATTTACAGATGTGACTCTTAGGTGCTGTATCAGAGATATTTCAGACAACTCTAGCCATCCACCAGTGCTGCTCAAAGTGACTATTTCTGTAATTAAGATGCTTTGTTTATGGTGGGAAGGTTCAAATTTTTCCCAATATGTAATACTATAGATTGATTTACAATATAAAAAGTAACAAAAACAAACAGACTTAGAAAAGAACTGCAATATGGAACAGGAAAGCACACAGTGAAGCACTAAAACATAGATACAAATACATAAGCACATACCCTGGGTATGCACCAAGAGATTCTTTCACTGGGGGCCAAGTATATCTAATATTCTTGTAAATGTGTCCTTAGTCTTCAAAATAATGGTTACAAATTTTATTATTAACTCTCTCAGTTTTTCTTGGATAACAGGGTTGGGAGAATTTTGGAGCTCTCAAATGGTTGTGCTAAAGCAGGGTATTTGTATAATGAAGTAATATCATCCTACATTATTTAGCTTTCTATCTTTTCATCTGTTTTCCCAGCTCCTTATGAATATTGTACTTGGGCCTCTTCTTAGTTATAGTCTGATGTACCCTTGCAGCGCACAAATAATACTATATACTACTGTTTGTATATTTATTACATTTGTACCCCGCGCTTTCCCACATTCAGCAGGTTCAGTGTGGCTTACATTGTAAAAGAAAGCATCTTACATGGTAGAAAATAAAGTAAAACAAGAAAATGTAGGAAGAGTATTATCAACTGTGATGATCATAACTACTTACATAGTGAAAAAGTATTACAAAGGACATGTGAAAAGAATATTACGAACTGAGAAAAACACAGTGGCAACAGTGCCCAGGAGTATACGAGTTGGAATAGGGAAGGTAGACAAGGATAGGATAGGTAAAAGGGAAGGAGATTGGGAGGGAAATAGTAAAAGGATGGAGGGGAGAAGATAAGGGATTAAGTATA
Organism: Microcaecilia unicolor; assembly: GCF_901765095.1. Taxonomy (NCBI): domain Eukaryota; kingdom Metazoa; phylum Chordata; class Amphibia; order Gymnophiona; family Siphonopidae; genus Microcaecilia; species Microcaecilia unicolor. The sequence continues at coordinate 57,663,359 of NC_044037.1, forward strand.
AGGGGATTTGAGAATAAGGTCAAATGTGTCATTGGGGTCAAAGTTAGTGTCGATGTCATAGCAGGAGTATCGTAGGTGGGCTGGTAGAATTAAGTTTGTCCACTAGGGTAAGCTTGCTTGAAAAAATGGGACTTTAACATTTTCCTGAAAGGTAAATAGTTGTTAATTGCTCAGATGGGCCTTGGGAGAGCATTCCAAAGTTGACTACTCAGGAAGGAGAAACTGGATGCATAGTATGTTTTGTATTTGATACCTTTGCAGTTGGGGAGGTATAAATTGAGGTATGTTCGTGAAGACATTGTTCTATTTCTAATTGGAAGGTCTATAATCAGGGTGCCAACCTTCAAGAGGCAGAGTACCTCCTCCTGGAAAGTGGCAGTCTTCCAACCTGAAGGTCATAGGTTCAAGGTTGGCTTCTACGTAACAGCAATGAACACTGGAAAAAATGCTGAAAATTTAAGAAGCCTGGAACGAAACCTGTTAGGATGACTGGAATGCTCTTTCCCAGGAGTTGTGAGGTTGAAAACATTGAGAGAATTCAAAAAGGCATGGGATAAACACAGAGCTGCCCTATATGGTATGAAATGGAATAAAAGTATAGGGCATTTCCCTCATCTTAAAATAGCTTTTACACTTTTAAAGAGGCATATGGGGGGGGGGGGGGGGGGACGTAGACTGAACTGCACATTAGTTACAAGTGCCCTAAAGACAAGGTAAAATTATGTACCATACCTGATAATTTTCTTTCCATTAATCATAGCTGATCAATCCATAGACTGGTGGGTTGTGTCCATCTACCAGCAGGTGGAGATAGAGAGCAATCCTTTTGCCTCCCTATTTGTGGTCATGTGCTGCCGGAAACTCCTCAGTATGTCGATATCCAAGCTCCATCCGCAGGACTCAGCACTTAGAGAATTACACCCACAAAGGGACACTCTGCCCAGCTCACCACCGCCGAAACGGGGGAGGGGAATTAACCCAGCTCATCCCCACGCAAGTGGGGGAGGGGAATCCGTCCAGCTCATCCCCGCGGAGCGGGGGAGGGACACCACACCCGCCGATGCGGGGGGATCTGGCTTATCCGGCAACCGCAACCGCGGGAGGAGCTGACTGACCCTAACACCGCCGAAGCGGGAGGGGTACAAAGCTGCCCTACTGCCGCACGAAGCGGGAGGGAGCGCCGGCAGAATTTAAGTCTCAATCCAGCCCCGTAAAACGGAGGGGAGAGGAATGCAGCAGCTCACTGTAACACAAATTCGTCTCAACTCTTGAAGAATCCATTGAAAAACTTGAACACGAAGTCCTCCTGAACAGGAACTGAAGACTAAACTTGAACCTGAAATGCAACCAGAATATAACCAATACAGATATCTGGGAGGGACTATGGATTGATCAGCTATGACTAATGGAAAGAAAATTATCAGGTATGATACATAATTTTACCTTCCATATCATCATGCTGATCAATCCATAGACTGGTGGGATGTACCGAAGCAGTACTCACCCAGGGCGGGACATTGAAATCCCTGACCGCAACACTGAAGCTCCAAACCGGGCCTCCGCCCGAGCAGCCACAGTCAAGCGGTAATGCCTGGAGAAGGTATGGGCCGAAGCCCAAGTTGCCGCCTTGCAAATCTCTTCCAATGAGACGGACCCGGCCTCTGCCATAGAGGCCGCCTGAGCTCTAGTGGAGTGAGCCTTCAGCTGGATAGGCGGCACCTTCCCCGCGGTCACATAAGCCGCTGCAATGGCTTCCTTGACCCATCTTGCCACTGTAGGCTTAGCAGCCTGCAGACCCTTACGCGGACCTGCAAACAGGACAAACAGATGATCCGATTTCCGGAAATCATTGGTCACTTCCAAGTATCTGATGATGACACGTCTCACATCCAGATATTTGAGAGCAGAGTATTCCTCTGGGTAGTCCTCCCTACGAAAGGAAGGGAGACAGAGCTGCTGATTCACATGGAAGCGAGAAACAATCTTGGGCAGGAAGGAAGGCACTGTGCGAATAGTCACTCCTGCCTCAGTGAACTGCAGAAAAGGCTCTCGACATGAGAGTGCCTGGAGCTCGGAAACTCTTCTGGCTGAAGTGATAGCCACCAAAAAGACTGCTTTCAACGTCAGGTCTTTCAGAGATGCCCTCGACAAGGGTTCAAAAGGCGGCTTCTGCAATGCTCTTAGCACCAGGTTGAGATTCCACACAGGCACCACTGAGTGCAGAGGAGGGCGCAGGTGATTAACTCCCTTGAGAAAGCGCACCACATCTGGCTGCGAAGCCAGGGAAACACCCTTCAGGCGGCCCCTGAAGCAAGCCAGAGCCGCTACCTGGACTTTAAGGGAACTGAGCGACAGGCCTTTCTCCAGACCTTCTTGCAGGAACGCCAACACTGAAGAAATTGGAGCAGTGAAGGGAGAAAGTGAGCCTGCTTCACACCACGCTGCAAAGATACGCCAAACCCTGGCGTAAGCAGTAGAAGTAGAGCGCTTCCTCGCTCTCAGCATAGTGGCGATGACCTTGTCTGAGAAGCCCTTCTTTCTCAGACGCTGCCGCTCAATAGCCAGGCCGTAAGACCAAAGGGGGAGGGATCCTCCATCACCACGGGACCCTGATGTAACAGGCCCTGCTCCACTGGCAGCCGCAGAGGATCGTCGACTGAGAGCCTGATCAAGTCCGCATACCAGGGACGTCTGGGCCAATCCGGACCCACCAGGATTATCCGGCCCGGATGCTTTGCCACCCGGTCTAGCACCCTGCCCAGCATGGGCCAGGGCGGGAACACATAGAGAAGCTCTTGTGTCGGCCACTGTTGGAGAAGAGCATCTACTCCCAGGGATCGAGGGTCCCGTCCTCTGCTGAAAAAGCGCAGCACTTGGCAATTGGCCGATGACGCCATCAGATCTAGGCTTGGCTGGCCCCAGCGCTTCGTGATGTCCAAGAACGCCTGAGCAGATAGCTGCCACTCTCCGGGCTCCAAGGTATGGCGACTGAGAAAGTCCGCCTTGACATTCATGACTCCGGCAATGTGGGCCGCTGACAGCTGTTCCAGGTTCGCTTCCGCCCACTGGCATAGCTTCATGGCTTCCTTGGCTAGAGGGGCGCTCTTGGTACCTCCCTGGCGGTTGACATAGGCCACAGCCGTGGCATTGTCCGACAGGACCCGTACTGGCTTCAACGCCAGTACCGGGATGAACTCCAAAAGCGCCAACCGAATGGCTCTGAGTTCCAGGAGGTTGATAGACCACTTTGCCTCTGCAGGAGACCAGAGCCCCTGCGCTGTCCTTCCCAAGCAGTGGGCTCCCCAGCCCGACAAAGAGGCGTCCGTCGTGACGACAATCCACTCCGGGGTCACCAGAGGCATTCCCGCAGACAACTTGTCTGTCTGCATCCACCAGCTCAGCGCCTTGCGCACTGCTGGGTCCAAGGGAAGGCGCACAGCATAATCCTCCGACATCAGAGTCCAGCGCTGCAGCAGGGAGTGTTGTAGTGGTCTCATATGAGCCCTGGCCCAGGGCACTACTTCCATCGTGGCCGTCATAGAGCCCAACAGCTGCACATAGTCCCAAGCCCGAAGAGGAGAGGCTACTAGGAACTGGTCCACCTGAGCCTGAAGTTTGACAATCCGATTGTCTGGCAGGAACACTCTGCCCACTTGGGTGTCGAATCGAACTCCCAGATACTCCAGGGACTGAGTCGGGCGCAGCTGGCTCTTCTCCCAGTTGATGATCCATCCCAGGGAGCTCAAAAGAGCAACTACCCGGTCCACAGCTTTGCCGCACTCTGCATAAGAGGGGGCTCGGATCAACCAGTCGTCCAGATAAGGATGGACTTGTACTCCTTCCTTTCGCAGGAAGGCCACGATGACCACCATTACTTTGGAAAAGGTCCACGGAGCAGTAGCCAACCCGAAAGGGAGGGCTCTGAACTGGAAGTGTCGTCCCAGGACTGCAAAACGCAGAAAGCGTTGATGAGGAGGCCAGATGGGAATATGCAGGTACGCTTCCTTGATGTCCAAGGAAGCCAAGAACTCTCCTGCCTTCACTGCCGCTATAACAGAGCGGAGAGTCTCCATGCGAAAGTGCCGCACTTTCAAGGCCCGATTGACCCCTTTGAGGTCGAGGATAGGCCGGACAGAACCTCCTTTCTTTGGTACCACAAAGTAAATGGAGTAACGTCCCTTGCCAATCTGATTTTCTGGCACCGGAACGACCGCACCCAGGCGGATCAGGTTGTCCAAGGTCTGCTGCACTGCCACAGCTTTGACCGGAGACTTGCAGGAAGAGAGTACAAACCCGTCTCTTAAGGGTCAGCAGAACTCTAGCTTGTAGCCGTCTCTGATGACTTCCAGCACCCAAGCGTCTGAAGTTACTTTGGTCCACTCGCCCAGAAACGAGGACAGCCGTCCTCCAATCTGCACTGGGCCATGGACCAAGACCCTGTCATTGGGTACGAGACCCTGGGGGAGGACCGGAGGGCGTACCTCCGGGACAGCGGTCTCTGCGAAAGGAATGCTGCTTGGGGGAGAAGTTCCTTTTGAAGGAAGAGGGGGCAGAGGAGCCCGACTTGCCCGGGCGGTACCGACGGGCTTCTTGAAACCGTCCTCTGGAGATCCCGGGGCGAGCACTGGCCCGAGCCCTGACCTCTGGTAACCTCTTGCCCTTAGACGTGCCGAGATCAGTCACAATTTTGTCCAGCTCGACCCCAAAGAACAGCTTGCCTTTAAAAGGCAACTTAGCCAGGCGGGACTTAGAGGCGTGGTCCGCAGACCAATGTTTCAGCCAAAGCCAGCGCCGCGCAGAGACTGTCTGAGCCATGCCTTTAGCCGAGGCTCTCAAGACATCATACAGTAAGTCTGCCAAATAAGCCAAGCCCGATTCCAGGGCCGGCCAGTCAGCCCTCAAGGAAGGATCCGAGGGGGAAGCCCGCTGCATCAACGTCAGGCACGCCCTGGCCACATAGAAGCCGCAAACTGAGGCCTGCAAACTTAAGGCAGCCGCCTCGAAGGACGACCTTAAAGCCGCTTCCAATCTTCTGTCTTGGGCGTCCTTTAGTGCCGTGCCACCTTCCACCGGCAATGCTGTTTTCTTAGTCACCGCAGTGATTAAAGAATCCACGGTAGGCCAAACAAAGGCCTCACGCTCACTTTCAGGCAAAGGATAGAGGCGGGACATAGCCCTAGCCACTTTGAGGCTCGCTTCCGGGACATCCCATTGAGCCGAAATTAAGGTGTGCATGGCATCATGCACGTGGAAGGTTCTAGGCGGGCGCTTCGTCCCCAGCATAATGGCGGAGCCAACAGGGGCTGAGGGAGAGACGTCCTCTGGAGAGGAAATCTTCAAAATGCTCATGGCCTGCATTAACAGGTTGGGCAAATCCTCTGAGCGAAAGATCCGTGCTGCAGAGGGGTCATCCGCTCCATCCGAGCGGGAATCAGTCTCCTCCAAGGAATCCCCAAAGGACCGTTGGGAGAACTCAGATACGCTGCCCTCATCTACATCAGAGGAAACAGCGTCCGCTAAGGCCTGGGCATCCACCCGAGGGCGTTTACCTCCGGGGGCCTCAACCCCTTTATCGGACAAGGGAGAAGGGGCAGCGTTTTGCATAAGAAAGGCCTGATGCAGCAGCAAAATAAACTCGGGGGAGAAACCCCCCAGACTGTGCACTTCAGCAGCTTGGGCCACAGCCCTAGACGCACCCTCAACCGGCGCTCAAGAGCGGGGGAGAACCATGCTGCGCGTCCAAGATGGCGTCCGGCGCGACACTCCGCGAAGGAGCCGCGCGGGAAGAACGGCGCTTAACTTTAGCCGCTTTTTTGCCGTTGCCCAAATCAAGGGCGGCCATGGCATGAACGTCTCCCAGCTCAAGGGCGGCCCAAGAAGAAGCCGTCCGAGCAGAGTGGCCGGCCAAGATGGCGGAGGCGAGCAGCGGGGGATGGGCGTTTATGGCGGGAAAAACCGCCACGCCGGAGGAAGACCCGGGACACTGACCGGCCTCCAAACTGACACCCAACAAGGGCGAATCAGATTTTAAAACCCCCGCATCCCCGTTAGAAGCGCACACGCGGTCCGGGGAGCGATTCTTCGCGCCCTCGCCCTCTGACGCCATAGGCCACGTGGAGATCAATCGGGGAACCCCCTGCCCGCTATAAAAAGGTAAAAATTACCTGCTTCTCGCTCCGAGCTGTAACGACCTGGTGTCCCAGTGAGTAGCTGCAATAAACGCCCTTAAAGACGTTCAAAATTTTTTTTTTTTTTTTTTTTTTTAACGGAGCCAGCGGGAGGGGGGAGAAAAGGAGGGACCTGGCACCACCAGGTTTGCACTTGCTCAAGAAGAGCCCTCAACCCCAGGTACTCAACAAAACCTAAAAATTAGGCTTGGAGGCCTAGCCAGAGCTGCTGCTGTGTGTGACCACCACCTGCTGAGATAGAGAACATACTGAGGAGTTTCCGGCAGCACATGACCACATATAGGGAGGCAAAAGGATTGCTCTCTATCTCCACCTGCTGGTAGATGGACACAACCCAACAGTCTATGGATTGATCAGCATGATGATATGGAAAGGGGGAGAAATCACACAGAGTCATAGGGTCAACCCCAGACTACCTTTCTGGACAGACTGAATGTACCATGCTGGTCTTCATCTGTCATTTACTGTGTTAATCCTGAAGGGCCTTGTATCAAATGGGTTTTCAGGATATACCTGATGAATATGCATGAGATACATTTGGATACAATAGAGGAAGTGCACGCAAGATTTCTGGCTCTGTTTTAACTCCCATTGCACTACTGAACTTTCACGATCAGATCAACCTGTCCTTTCACATGAAGCTATGGGATCACCATTTTCCTAATACTTATAAAGTATTTACAAGACAACGGGCCTAGGCTTAAAGCTACCACAAGCATAAACATGTGGTGAACGCTGGGTTTACGTGCACGTTATTGTGCTCCAAATACTCAAGAGGGCTTGAGCACGGGTATTAACGTGTGCAGTAAAGATGACCACAAATTGTATTGAAATGTATTAAAATGGATGTTAATGAGGCCTGTATGTATTCCTTTGGAATGCTCAGACAGAAGCGCTGCAATGCACAGAAGAAAATTATGGCCTCTAATGCTGAAAAGATTTTGCTAAGTCAGGGGCAGCACTGAAGGTTTTGAGTAGGGGATTTCTTGTCAATTTTTCAGACTGAACTACCAGCTTTGCCTTCTTTTACAAACAAGAGGCGGCTCCTGCAAGTTTTAAAGGCAGATGGGAAGTAACAAACATGTGCATGTGTCTGAGTGAAACCGGGCTTAGGGTGTTCGTTACATTTGGACATTTTATAGCCATAATGGAACAAAACAAAAACGTCTAGGGCTAAAACTTCAATGTTTTGATCCAGACCTGTTTCTAGAATGAATAAGGTACAAAAGGTGCCATAAATGACCGGTTGACCACTGGAGGGAATCAAAGATGAAACCCCCTTACTCCCCCCCCCCCCCTCTCCTACCCCTCAAAATAAGTGAATAAAAATAGTACTTGCCAACGCCAACCTCTATCACAGCTTCAGATGTTATAGCAATTCTATTACAGCAGCAAGCAGGTCCCTGGAATACAGTAGTGGTCGGTGCAGTGGACTGTAGAGAAGGGGACCCAGGCCCATATCTCACTCTGCCTTTCATACCTTGTGGAAGAAAGTGTGAGCCCTCCAAAACTTACCATAAACCTACTGTACCCACATATAGGTGACCCCTTCACCCATAAGGGCTACTGTAGTGGTGTACAGTTAGGGGTAGTAGGTTTTGGGTGGATTTTGGAGGGCTCAGCAGACAAGACAAGGGGTAACGGTGAGATGTGCACCTGGAAGCTTTTATATAAAGTCCACAGCAGTGCCCCCTAGGGTGCCCCATTGCTCTTCTGGGATGTATGTGTGGCCAGTCTACTAAGATTGTCGGCTCCTCCTACATCCCAATGGCTTGATTTTGTGCTTTTTGCACTTGGACTTTTTTTTTTTTTAATGGACCAAAATGATAAACGCACAGAGCACAAAACCATCTAGCATGTTGCTATTTTTGAAAAAAGATAGATGTTTTGCTGTTTCGAAAATGGCTATATTTCCTATTCGGATTTGGGACATTTAGCGCAAAACGTCCAAAGTCCAACTTGGGCATTTTAATCAAGAAGTTTTAGAAAGATTTGAATACATAATAAAGTTGATATGAAGCAGTTAAACTGAAAAATTAACAATCTAGAACATGAAAGACTGGAAAAAATACAAGAAAAAAATGATTTTTCCAGTAATAAAGAATCTCAACATGTTGTAAGTGCAACAAAGCACTTCCTAATGTAAAATCCAATAACTGCCATATTTTCTGGGCAATTGAATATGCTCTGTTTTGTTTTACTGTATTTGAAGAACAAGCATATTAAACTAGAACCCACACCTTGGACAAGAAATACTAAAGGATTTTCCTATCTCCATCACTGGAAAAAAAATGCTTGCAGTAGGTCTTGCTGGGAAGTGAGAAAAGCTTTGTGAATCAAATCCTTCTTGTAAGATTTTCAATTTGAGAAATGACACCGAATGTAATACTGTGTAAACCAATTACTATAGTGGTTACACCATCCATAATAACATAATAATTTTAAAGGAGCGTTTAACTCCATGCCAAGAAATAAATAATAATCCGCAATGCCTTGAAAGAACAGAACAGAGGCTGCCATTCTTACCTGCTCAGAGCTCTGAAGTGTCACTTTACTCTGTACAGAGATCTGTTCAAATTCCTGCAGAGAGCAGGAATTAAAAAAAAAATAGAATAAAAACAAAGTGAGCTGGCTTGGAAAGAGATGTTCATATATACTCGAAGAGACAGGTTGCACATTAAACGAAATACAATTTATATAGTTTGCCAGCATGCTTTTTAGACATTTCTGTTACAGACTGCTTTGTTATTCTCCCTTATACTTTCTGCTCTGTAGAAACTAAAGCAAAATGAAAATGGTTCTGAAGAAATAACTCTCTCTTTCTTTTCAAACTCAATCAAGTGCTGCAAATTAAAAACATTAAAAATAATTTTCACATGATTTGTAGCATGCACCCACTGGAAACATAGGTGTACGATAACATATTACAAAATTTAAATTCTATAAGCTGAGATCCCTGTAAAGGAGTAGAAATAAAATGTCTCTTGTGCTGTCTTATGTATTGACCGGGCTTGAAAGTATTCCTCTCATAGGTCATGACAAAATGTCCCCTCCACAAGACAGATACGGGGTTCTCAAACATTCTCCTAGAGGCTTGCCAAACATTCTCACATAACCAACAACACTTACTTCTGGTACCACTGACTCATTTTCACACAATGTAGCATATCAAATTTCTAAAACACCTGTAGTAGACGATGGTTGATAAAGACTAATCGGCCCATGTGGTCTGTCTAGATCCTAGTCTTCCTTTCTGATTCTCTACTACTGTAAGCACATGACAATATGAAATCCCATCCTTAAACTAACCCCTGCTTTCTTCCCACACAATGGGGCTCATTTTCAAAGCACTTAGACTCAAAATGTTCCATAGGTTACTATGGAACTTTGTAAGACTAAGTGCTTTAAAAATACGCCTCAATGTCTTTTACCTAGTCTCTCAACCCCATTCCAACTTCTACCCTCTTATCTCTCTCCCAACCATATTTGAATTCTGTTATAGCACTGCCCTCTACCACCTTTGCTGGTAGGTTACATCAGGCCTAATTATCTTCCTATTCAGTTCTAACAAATCCTATACTCAGTTTAACAGCCAGCCCCTCTCGCCCATGTCTCACCACAAACATATTCATTGATGTTATTGTCTTGCTGACAAACATCTAATCAAACAGTGCTCATTCATGTGACACATTTCGGTACCACGTCAACAAACATTCAATGGGATATGCTTGCTATGCAAGCATACCAAGTAACTCATCCATTTTAATTCTCATTCCAAATACTGAGAAAGGTAAAATATAAATGTCCGTGTTACAGTTCACTGTTCAAACATGTATCAAAATTTGTAGGTAAATGAAGAGCGATAAGCCATAAATTATATAGTTCTGTGAAGGTTTTATAGTCCTATCTTTACAAGACTGTTATGTCTACAGAAACTCTAGAATTGCACCCCTCAATATGCGTATACCATGGTACAGTTCAATGTATGTGTTTGCCAGTTTAGTTATTTAGAATTGCACCAAGCATGACTACAGCACTTTGAAAAGAACACTTTTAAGTCAGTCATTATTCAGGCAGTTCCCTTACCTGTTCGGATGACTGAACAGATTCTTTCCTCTGAATGGTCTGTTCTTGCACATCGTTTAGAGAGACAGAACTTATTTCTTTAGCAATCTGGAATTGCTTGTCCTGTGAAGGAGAGAGCACTAAGGAATCATTCAGCAAAATGTCTTCTCCTCTTCCTGCTTATAGAAACAAGGAATTTTAGAACAATGAACTAGGTCTTTTTCAGAAGCATAAGGTATTTAAGTGCTTTGGCTGATACAGCCTCATGCACAGTGGTGATTTTCTGTCTGGTCACTGACCAGGAATTTGTTTGCTTCTTTTGCCCCACTGCAGCTGAAGTGGAAAGTACACAGCTGGTCCCGTCCCATGATCTATATTTTTTTATTTTTAAAGAAAATGACCACTGCTGACATAAATATGAGGGTGAGACTTCAATCTTTATTTAATACATGCTGGCATGATTGTAATACAGTCTAATTATTGTGCAGTTTTGATACATGCTATTGCCTGCTTGGTCCTTTAGACTTCCAGCTCAACTGGAATAGGAGCACAGATCTAACACTAAAAGCCTTTAATTTGCCATTCCCTGGGGTTTCCCCCTGTTTTCTGAATCCACTTTTAACTCATCTAAAATAGTCATCACAATTAGAGTCCTTTACCTGGGGGCCATGTGCCACAATGCTTTCTGCAATTCTAGATTATGGGGGGTATTTTAGAAGCCCTATTTGTGACTTCTAGGTAGAAATAACGATATATATACATACATATCACAAAGAGGACCAAATCAAGGCAGACAGAATCTGTTCCTCCTTTAAGATACCAACAACCAGCTCAGTTACTGACAAAATATGCACACACCAATTGCCTACTAAACAGCTGCCCAAACTACATGATGGAAAACCCATCAAACACTTAACTGAACACTTAGAATACATGTTCTCGAAAGGCCATTTCCCTTCTGACAAGGACATCATACTCACTCCAATCCCTAAAGATGCCACCAGAAAGATCAGTGAACTCACTAATTACAGACCAGTGGCATCAACACCACTGCTGACAAAAACAATGGAGGAACTAGTAGCACAACAATTAATGGAATACCAAATCCACTACTCAGTCCTTCACAGCTCTCAATCAGGCTTCAGACCATGCTATAGCACTGAAACAGTCATAACCACCCTGATCACAAAATTCAGAAGAATAATAAGCCAAGGGCAGTCAATCCTACAATTCAATATGTCAAGCACCTTCGACCCATCAATATTATTCAATGTCCTGATGGCTCCACTTGGCAAGAAACTGGAAAAAATGGGTTTAAACCCATTCACACACGTAGACGATGTCACCATCTACATAACTTTCAACAGCATCACAGAGATACTGGATAAGGCCAAAAAAGGACTCGACCTCATAGAAAACTGGGCCACAACTATAAAACTTAAACTGAACTGAGACAAAACCAAACTCCTGGTTTTATCCAGCCAGCACAATCCCACTACTTACCAAAACCTCATAATAGATCAATAATCTTACACAATCGAAACACAAAGAAAACCTACTACGATCATTTAAGTCTGTCCAAAACACAGCAGCGAGATTTATATTCAAAAAGTCAAAATATGATAGCGCAACCCCACTACTCATAATGCTACACTGGCTCCCGATCAAGGCCAGACTGTTTTTTAAAACCAGCACAATCATCTTCAAAATACTGTTCGGCATGTCACCGGACTACATGCTAGACATCAAATGCAAACCCAGGAACCAGAGGTTACGGGAAAATTAGGTTCTTACCTTGGTAATTTTCTTTCCTTTAGTCATAGCAGATGAATCCATTACGTATGGGTTGTGTCCATCAACCAGCAGGGGCAGATAGAGAGCACTGAAAAACCATAGTGCCTCATGGCCAGCTAGCTTCATCTGCCTCTTCAGTATTTGAAGCTTCCAAAGCAGTGTAACACCGCAAAGTAGCATAACATGAACTTTCCTCACAGTGGATGAACGCCCCAAAACAGGAGCAGTAATTCAAAGGAGGGACAAACTTAACCTCTTGTAACAGAACAGAAATCCTGAAGACTGTTTTCCAACTTCTCCCAATGAGGGAACATATCTACAGGAAAAGCTGAACATAAAACAACATCAATCACACAATGAATCACTGAGGGAGGGCTCATGGATTCATCTGCTATGACTAAAGGAAAGAAAATTACCAGGGTAAGAACCTAATTTTCCCTTCCTTGTCATCAAGCATATGAATCCATTACGTATGGGATGTATCAGAGCAATCCCTATATAAGGTGGGAACAAGCAACACCACGCGCCAGCACTTGTGCTCCAAAATGCGCATCACTCATGGCAGCCACATCCAGCCTGTAATGTCGGGCAAAAGAGAGCTTAGAAGCCCATGTCGCTGCACTGCATATCTCTTGAAGAGAGAGTGCTCCAGTTTCAGCCCAAGAAGAAGAAATCACTCTTGTGGAATGTGCCTTAAAGGCTTCAGGCAGAGGCCGGCCTGACAGCAGATAGGATGAAAAAATAGCTTCTTTGGGCCAATGGGCTATAGTGGCCTTAAGACGCTGGAGACCCTCTGCGCGGACCTGACAACAAGACAAAAAGATGATCAGAGGTCCTAAAAGCATTTGACATGCGCAGATACTGCAACAGAGCCCTTCACACATCTATGAGGTGCAATTGCCCAAAGGCTTCCGGAAACTCTTCTCTGGAAAAGGAAGGCAGGAAAATAGGCTGGTTTAGGGGAAACGCTGAAACCACCTTTGGCAGGAAGGAAGGCACCATACGTACCATAACTCCGGACTCTGAGAATTGCAGAAATGGGTCTCGACAGGACAGCGCCTGGAGCTCAGACACCCGTCTCGCCGAAGTAGTGGCCAACAAAAAGACCGTCTTTAGGGTCACATCCATCTCTGAAGCTCGCCTTAGCGGCTCGAAGGGCGAACACTGAAGGGCCTTTAAAACTAACCACAGGTTCCAGGCTGGACACGGAGCCCACACGGGAGGACAGAGCCGAAGCACCCCTCTAAGAAACCGTGCCACATCCGGATAAGCAGCCAGAGAGAGGCCAGCGACCTTCCCTCGAAAACATGCTAAGACTGCCACTTGAACACGCAGGGAATTATAGGCAAGGCCTTTTTGTAAACCATCCTGCAAAAAGTCAAGTATCGGCGAGACAGAAGCCCACATGGGTGTGATCGCTTTAGAAGCACACCAAGCCTCAAATTGGCGCCCAAACCCTGGCATAAGCCATGGAAGTGGAACGCTTGCGAGTCTGTAGGAGAGTGGAGATTACCTTGTTGGAACAGCCCTTGTCTCTCATTTGCGCCCTCTCAATAGCCATGCCTTAAGACCAAAGTGGCAGGCGTCCTTCATGGTCATCGGTCCCTGTGACAACAGATTCGGTACCAGAGGCAAAGGAAGGGGATCCTCTACCAGCATCCGCCGGAGGTCCGCATACCACGGCCTCCTGGGGCAATCCGGGGCAATGAGAACCACCTCTCCTTGATGTAGCCGAATCCGCAGGAGTACTCGCCCTATCAAGGGCCACAGAGGGAACACATACAGGAGGCCCTGAGGCCAGGGTTGAGCCAAGGCATTCAACCCCGCCGAGCGAGGATCTCTCCGTCTGTTGTAAAAGCACGGGACTTTGGCATTTGCGCTTGAGGCCATAAGATCCGCTACGGGCGTCCCCCACTTGGCACAGATCTGAAGAAACACTTCTTCTGCCAGTTCCCACTCCGCTGGGTCAATTTGATGCCTGCTTTGATAATCAGCTTGCACGTTGCTCTGACCTGCAATGTGAGCTGCTGACAGAAACTGCAGATGTAGCTCGGCCCAGTGACAAATCCGCGCAGCCTGCGCGGCCAGTGCTCTGCACTGAGTGCTGCCTTGTCGATTTATGTAGGCCCAAAGGCCAGAAGCGCCTGGAAAATCGCTTTCAACTCCAAGCGATTGATGGACCACTCCAACTCCTCAGGTGTCCAAAGACCCTGGGCATATCTTCCCCGGCAATGTGCACCCCAGCCCTTCAGGCTGTCATCTGTTACCACCAGGCACCAATCGGGGAGTGCTAGCGGCATTCCTCGCCGCAGCATGCTGTCTGAGAGCCACCACTCCATTCTGAGTCAGGCCGCAGGGAGCCACATGAGTCTGCACTGATAATCCTAAGAAATTGGAGACCATCGTTGAAGCAGGGAGCACTGCAGAGGTCTCAGGTGCGCTCTCGCCCAGGGCACCACTTCCAAGGTGGCTGTCATCGACCCTAACAGCTGGACAATGTCTCAAGCGTGGGGGCGAGGCATCCTCAGGAGCAGACGGACCTGATTTTGAAGCTTGCACCGCCTTTGCTCGGGTAGATAAACAAAGCCCAAGGCCGTGTCGAACTGGACCCCCAAATATTCTAGAGATTGAGGGGGTCAGGTGACTTTTGGCTATATTGACGACCCAGCCCAGAGATTGAAGTACTGAGACCACTCTGGCTGTTACCTGAAGACTCTCCTCTGTCGAGTCCGCTCTGATGAGCCAGTCTTCTAGGTACGGGTGAACCCGAATACCCTTTCGCCTGAGAAAGGCAGCTACTACCACCATCACCTTGGAAAAGGTTCGGGGAGCTGTGGCGAGGCCAAAAGGCAAGGCGCGAAACTGGAAATGTTTTCCCATCACCACAAACTGCAGAAACCTTTGGTGCGGGGGCCAAATAGGAATGTGCAAGTAAGCTTCTTTCAGGTCCAGAGACGTGAGAAACTCTCCTGGCTGTACCACAGCAATGACGGAGCGCAGGGTTTCCATGTGAAAATGCCGCACTCTTAGTGACTTGTTGACTTCTTTTAAGTCGAGGATGGGCCGAAAAGACCCGCCTTTTCGTGGCACCACAGAGTAAATGGAGTAACGGACTGAGCAGTGTTCGGCGGGAGGCACCGGGGACACCGCCCCTAGGTGAAGGAGACCTTGCAAGGTCTCCTCTACTGCCGCCCGTTTGATGGCAGAACCGCATCAGGACTCCACAAACACGTCTCTCACCGGGGCATTGAATTCTATTCTGTAACCATCTCTGATCAGGTCCAAAACCCATTGATCTGAGGAAATCTTGACCCACTCCTCGAGAAAGAGGGAAAGCCGTCCTCCTATTGCAGGAATCGAGGAGAGGGCCGGTGCACCATCATTGAGAGGGTCACCCTTGAACTCCAGGCCTTGAGCCAGTCGCTGCGGAACGCTTGTCTGAATGAAAGGAGTTCCTCTGCTGAAAGCGGGCACGAGAAGTGAATCCAGCAGAATGCCCCGGGCGGTACCTTCTAGCTTCACGGAGGAGGGAACCGCCTGACCCTTGGAAGACGGCCACGGCCTATCCTCAGGTAAGCGCTGGGGTTTAGCATCCCCCAGTGGAGGAGTGGCCTAGTGGTTAGGGTGGTGGACTCTGGTCCTGGGGAACTGAGGAACTGAGTTCGATTCCCACTTCAGGCACAGCTCCTTGTGACTCTGGGCACTTAACCCTCCATTGCCCCAGGTACAAATAAGTACCTGTATATGTAAGCTGCATTGAGCCTGCCATGAGTGGGAAAGCGCGGGGTACAAATGTAATAAAAATTAAAAAAATAAATAAAATAATTTTCTCCAACTCCTCACCAAATAGGAGAAGGCCTTGGAAGGGCAACTTCACCAGCCTTTGCTTAGAGGCCATGTCAGCCGCCCAGTGCCGTAGCCATAGAAGACAGCGAGCCGCCACGGCCATCTGTTTAGTCGAAGCTCTGACCAGATCATAAAGGGTGTCAGCCAAGAACGACAAGGCCGACTCCATCCGCGGTGCCACCTCTGCAAGGGGCTCCGCTCCATCTCCAGGCTGTTCCACTGCCTGTTGTAACAAAGTGAGGCAGGCTCGGGCAGCATAACAGCTGCATGCAGACGCCCGTAAGGATAGGCCTGAAATTTCAAAGGACCGTTTCATAGCTGATTCCAGGCGTTGGTTCTACATGTCCTTCAGGGCAACTCCTCCTTCAACAGGGAGGGTAGTTCTCTTTGTCACAGCCATGACTAGGGCATCCACTTTAGGCAATGCTAAACGCGCTAAATGCTCCTCACTTAGAGGTGTCACGGTTGTGCCCAGGTTCCTTGCTTACAGACACCTCGGCCCCCGGTGGTTAAACCTGGCGGGTGCTGGGAACTGATGGTTTACTGTTTCCCATGTTCCAGAAGATATGCTAGTCCGGTCCGGATCTTCCAGCCTTCCAGAGTGTTTTGGGAGTTTTTTGGAACCAAGCAGTACCCGTACTTAGTGAACTCCCTTGTAGGTCTCCTTTATTAACCACCTGGGTAGGTCTCTAGTTTGTCTTGCAACAGAGGTCCTCAGAGGTGTTTCCTTTGGTGATAGTTGTTGCAGTGCGTCTGTGCTATTTTTTCCCTTTTGTGTCTTTGACCCTGCTTGTCTCCTGGATTATTCTCCTGCCTGCTGCCTGCCCAGACCTGGCTTGTTTCTGGACTATTCTTCTGCCTGCTGCCTGCCCAGACCCGGCTTGTTTCTGGACTATTTGTCTGCCTGCTGCCTGCCCAGACCTGGCTTGTTTCTGGACTATTCGTCTGCCTGCTGCCTACTTGGGACCCCAGCATGTTTCTAGTGTGACCTGCTGTTTTTCGGCCGGCTGCTGTGTCCTGCAGTTCCGCCTTCTTGTCCTGTCCGGTAAGTCCTGCCGGCCGCTTGCAGCCAGGAGCTCAACTCCTGGTGAAGGGCGGCTAAGTGTAGGTGAAGCCTTGCTCCAGTCCACTGTGTTCCAGTTCCGTTTTGCCTTGTCTTGTGTTTGGGTGATTCTCCTGCTGCTGCCGCCTCTCGGCAGTGGTCCAAGGGCTCACTATCCAGAGGTTCGCCGGGAAACCTGACAGAGTATAACTGCCCCATTGCCCTGGCGACTTTCAAAGGCCCCTCGGGGTCAGCCCATTGAGCCAAAATAAGCTCTTGGATGGAGTCATGCAAAGGAAAGGCTCGAGCAAGCTTCTTAGTACTTGCTATCCTCGGATTACCAGAGGAAGCTTTGCCACTCCCAGGATCTTTAGAGAGGGCCTGCAGGGCATCAGAAATAAGCGCTGACAGCTCGTCAGGTGGAAAATCCTCACCGCGGAAGGATCATCTGGATCCGGTGGCAATCCTGCACCTTCCTCTGGCTCTTCAGACCACGAGGGCCTGCCAGACCCCTCAGAATCCTCACATCCCGACCACGGGGGGAGAGAAGGGGCTGTACCACTCTCTGAAGGGGAATTAACCTTTCTGCGCTTGTCTTGCGGCCCGCCGTCAGGGGAGAACACGCCTGACGGCAATCCAAGGCCAGGCTCCACTGGAGGGGGAACAGTTAGCAGGGCCAAATGAGACCCCTGCAGGAGAGCTCTTTTTAACATGAATGCTTTATGCAGCAGTAACACAAATTCAGGGGAGAAGGGCTCACCCCGGCCTCCCGGTTCCAGTCCGGGGCTAGAAGCTTCCCTGTTAGCCTCCACACGAGGCTCCCCTCCAGATTCAAACCCCTCCGCTTCAACGGGGGTCGTGCCATGCTGCGTGTTCAAAATGGCGCCCGCTGCCAGCTCCAGTGAGCGGGAAGAAACATCGCTCGCCATGCTTGGGCCGGCTCTGACATCTGAAGAGCACGATTTACAGAGCCCTGCTGCTGATCTGCGCTTGCCACAACTGGAACAGCGCTTAACAACCTCCGCAGCCATCGCCAAAAAAACGGCGGAAAATTCAAAATGGCGGATTCGAACCAAAAACGTCCCGATCGCGGGCCCTCCCCGGAGGAGCTAGAAAACGCTCTTACCTCTCCAGACCGAGTCCCAGAGCTCCGGTCACGCTGCACAATCAGAAGAAAACCTCTTTTCTGGAATCACAGCGCCAAAGCACGATGCGACTTTTATTTATTTATTTATTTATTTTAACGCTGTGAGGAAAGTTAGAGGCAACAGCAATAGAGGCAAATTTCCAACTCCGGAGGATCAGTAGAAAGGGAAAGGACGAACCAATGTGCCTGCATCCACAAATGAAAGCGTGGGAAAAGACAGGGACAGGGCAAACCTATGTGTCTACATCCACATCGGGTGCCGGGAAAGGGCGAACCTATGTGCCTTTAAAGTGGGCACCATCAGCCACAACACCCCTGCTACAACTGGCCAAAGCACAGGAGCCACCCCAGGCAGATTTCTGAAGGAGCTGAATAAGCTGCGACCACCCTACTGGGGAGTTAGAGAATACTGAATAGGCAGTCAGGCAGATGGAGCTAACTGGCCATGAGGCACTATGGTTTTTCAGTGCTCTCTATCTCCCCCTGCTAGTTGATGGACACAACCCATACGTAATGGATTCATCTGCTTGATGACAAGGAACTACTACTTCACCTGCCCAACTGCAAACATGTACTATACAAGTCCACCTACACTGTGGGATTTAGCTACCTAGGCTCAAAATGGTGGAACTCAATTCCCATAGTCATAAGAAGCATCACGAACTACCTCCAGTTCAGAAAAGACCTAAAAACCAACCTCTTCAGGAAATGTATGAGTAAAATATGCACTAATCATTCTGACACAACAATACACAACACAACTCTAACTGTAACTCATCTTTTTCATTTAATAAATGAACTAAGACATATCTTCTCAAGAAACCCAATGACTACCCCATATGCACTAATAGTTATCTTGCCAACCACTGTAAAATAAAGCATCATAAAACCTTGTAAATGTAATTGAATCAATTTAATCTCTAACAATTGTTAAATGTAAGCCACATTGAACCGAAACTCGTTTTTGGATAATTGCGGGATACAAGCATGAATAAATAAAAATAAAATAAATATGTTAAAACAGATTTCAGAAAGAGCAAAAATACTTACCTGTAGCAGGTATTCTCCGAGAACAGCAGGTCATTTATTCTCACATGTGGGTTAGGTCATCCACATCCCTCAGTGCGAAGCTTAAACAAGCTAATACAGCTTTAAGAACATGTGCAGCATTCCCATCACTTATGCACAAGTGCCTTCCCGTCCACCGCAAGGGACCATCAGTACTATAACATAGTATAAAATCAACTCCAAAGGGAGGTGGGAGGGAATATGAAAATGAATGGCCTACTGTCCTCTGAGAATATCTGCTACAGGTAAGTATCTTCGCTTTCTCTGAGGACAAGTAGGCCATATTCTCACATATGGGAATCCCTAGCTACCAGGCTCCCCGAAAACAAACGCCACTGGTCAACTAGACCCTGCAATGGTGAGGGCAAACAGTAATTAACCTAAAACTATATACAACTATGTGAGAGTGCAGCCTGGAACAGAACAAAATGGGCCTAGAAGAGTGGAATTGGATTCTAGATCCAAAACAAATTCTGCAGAACTGTCTGTCTAAACCGACTATACCGTCAGGTGCCCTGCTCAAGGCATTAATGAGATATGAATGTGTGACTGAAGACCACGTCACAGCCTTGCAAATTTCTTCAATGGAGGCTGACTTCAAGTGGGCTACCGATGCCGCCATGGCTCTGACAGTATGAGCCTTGACAAGAGTCAGCCCAGCCTGGAGATAAGTGAATGAAATGCAATCTTTCAGCCAACTGGAAATGGTGCATTTCTCCTAAGGCGACTCCCATTCTGTTGAAATCAAAAGAAACAAAAAGCTGGGTGGACTCTCTGTAGGGACTAGTCCGTTCCAAGTAAAATGCCAATGCTCACTTACAGTCCACAGTGTGCTTTCGCCAGGATGGGCATGAGGTTCAGGAAAGAATGCTGGAAGAACAATCAACTGGTTCAGATGGAACTCTGACACAAGTTTAGGCAGAAAGTTAGGGTGCGTGTGTAGAACTACTCTGTTATGATGAAATTTAATAAGGTGGATCTGCCACTAGGGCCTGAAGCTCACCGACTCTGCTTACATTTAGGCTCTAAAGTTATAGAATGAGGGGGATATAGGTTTAAAAAAAGTTAGTGTTTAAGTCACGTCTTTGCATGAGGGATTAAGGGTGACATTCAAAATGAACCATGTTAACATTGCAGCATTATTGCTTAATTGGCAGCACTTACACATGTAGGTTTGTAACACAGAGCAACTGTGTATTAAAGTGTTGGTACTTATGCATAAAAGTTGCAAAATTGCCACTTCCACATAGTAAGTACCAACTCCTCCAAGTGGAAGATGCTGGGTTTATAATGTTCATTTTTAAAATGTGCATATTTGTAAAATGGCTGCTCCTACTGCACATGCCTGCAAATACATGTGCACTCCTGCATGTATTTTAGAAAAGGAACTACTTCAGCAGACCTTTTTTGAAAATACCAATGGAACTGAGGACGTCCTGACCTAGATGTCTCAATTCAGGGCCTATGCTCTATGTAAAATGGGGCTTCAGCTTCACATGTCACTGTTGCATGGTGACTGGGACTGCATCATCCCAGGGGCTATGAACACTACCTCTGCAACATCCTCTACCCTGTCAGGAATGTGAAATAAACTCCAGTACTACTCATGGCAGTGTAAAGCACTGCTATTGAACCACTTGCCTGGTTTAATATCCTTGATTTTATTCTACATAAAGGTCCTCTTTTGCAGAACAGAGTAACAAAAATGTGAATAGGAAATGTGTCGGATAAGATATAGCTCAGATTACAGTGGAGTAGTCTAATGGATAGAGAAGCTAGAGTTCAAATTCTCACTTCTCCAGCTGACATTTCTGTCCTTGTGCAATTCACACTGTCTCAGATACAAGTTAGTCTGTAAACCCTCCTAAGCAGGGAAATAAACTACAGTACCTGAACTGTAACGTGCCTTAAAATTGAGATTTGGAAAGAAAATTAAATCTAAAATCCAAAGAATCACATGTTTCTGTACTAAGGAAAAACTATTTTTGTATTCTTTATATTGGTGTAGATTGTGTAACATAGTTTATACCAGGACAATAAAATATAGGAGGGATGAGAAGACATTTCCATAATTTTGGCTAATGAATTCTGAAGAGATGCTATACCTGAAAACTTAGGTCAGCACATAACAGCCATCTCACCTGTTCAGGATTCTGCACTTCAACCCTCCTTATTGTCTTTTCATAGATAACATTATTCCCTGGGATAAAATTCACCCCTTTCAGAAATGGAGACAATGGTGGCTGAAAAAGTATAATAAATAAAAATTACTTTTCTTTTACATACTAGATCTCCAGAAGTATTTTGCTTAATGTCTATATAAAGCTTTCATCCCAGCCTCTACAATGCATTTGCAATTTTTATGGCTGCATACACAAATTAAGGGGTCCCTTTACTAAGTCATGCTAAAAAGTGGCCGGCGATAGTTTCAGCACATGGGTTTCCCACGCACTCCAGCCACTTTTTAGAACGGCTCTAAAATGGCTGAAATTATATTTGTGCCATTAATGGCCACATGCTAATTTCCAAATTAGCGAGCGGCCATTACTGCCCGAGCCCTTATCACCTCCTATTTAGAAGGCGGCAAGGGCTCACGCGCTATATGTGCGGTAATCAGGCAGCGTGCGGCAATGTCTACTCCCCGCCCTAGAAAATAAAATTATTTTCTAATTCAGGGAACAGCACGCAGCAAATGCAGAACTACCACAGGGAACCTGGGTGCACGCAACCCATGCAGTAGCCCTACTGAACCTTTGTAAAAGGGCCCCTAAATAAGATAATAATAATACAACAAACTGACAGTGACTGGTGCTTTAGCCTATTTATGAGAAAACCTGGGGATCGATTTACTAAGCTCTTTTTCCATAGTCACAGAATGGGAGAGAAATCGCAGCCTCAGCACTGGGCAAAAAAAAAGTGGAGTACCATTTTTGTGACATCTGCAGGATAGCTGAAAGGCAGTGCTGGATATAGTCATAATGGAAAACATTTTCAGTTCAATAGTTTCAGATGAGTTGCCCATTTTGATTAATTTCCCAATGCTGAATTATTTGGCTCATTTGTTTCATTCAGATTCACTAAAGTCAAGGGGCAAGCAATACTGCACTCTAATAGTAGGATTTTCCATCCATTTTCACAAAGGCTTTATCCCTGGTAAGCTTCACAGGTACTGCTTCCCAAACACAATAAATGCCCTTGAAATGTGTTAACTTACAGTACAACATGAGAAAGAAGGAAAAATCAACCATACCGCTACCATTGAACATACCTGGACTGGATTCTGGACTATATATGTCCTTACAGTGCTCTGTTGGTAGGGATCCTGTGAAAACAATATATTTTGATTTAAAGACACAGCAATTTTGTCTCATAAGATTTCCCTATATTCTACAATGACGACTTCAGAATTTGCATCCCAAAATGAATCACCACTATCTTGTTTGATCATGTATTAAAAGAAAAGCTGGACATTAAAAGGAAAGATGTCAAAACTTAGAAATGCACAGGCTGATATTTAAACTCCACAGTTGGCATATGTTTTAAATGCCAGCTACAGCTTTGATATTATTCATGGATATTCAGTGCCGCTATTTGGATAGAGAGCAGCACTGAATACCCATAGAGGG
Source organism: Microcaecilia unicolor (assembly GCF_901765095.1). Classification (NCBI taxonomy): domain Eukaryota; kingdom Metazoa; phylum Chordata; class Amphibia; order Gymnophiona; family Siphonopidae; genus Microcaecilia; species Microcaecilia unicolor. Next base: position 57,686,135 of record NC_044037.1, read on the forward strand.
TACGGAGAGCCATAGCTATACGGATAGAAGTGATATGCTGTTATCAAGATAGCTAACCGGATAAAAAATTAGAACAGCAATCTATCTGACCTAACTTCACTATCTGGATGGTCTGCATATTGCTGTTCTCTGGATAACTATTAGCTCCACCCTGGCACTGTCTGAATAGTGCCACTGAGTATCCATAGCCAGCCTTGGCTAAAGCATTAATCTGGATAATGGCTGCCATTATTTATTTATTAGGATTTATTTACCGCCTTTTTGAAGGAGTTCACTCAAGGCGGTGTACAGTAAGAATAGATCAAATATGAGCAATAGGCAATTACAGCAGTAAAATTATTTGAAAACAATACAAAGTATGACATGGTATACTAGCAATGTCAACACAATACGTAATAGAACATTACAATTGGTAGTGAAAGGTAAGGCAAAGTTGTAACATATAGATGAGTAAGAAAGTAAGGTGACTGATTTGAAGAACATGTTTATCCATTCCTCCATTTGCGATAAACATTTTGCTAAGGAAATCAAAACGACAGAAGTGAGAGACAGTCTGCACTTTCCCTTTCCTCCTTCCCAAGGAATCCAGATGAAGGAGATGTAGTCTGCAAAGAATACTGTCTATGAACAGTAGACTGATATCTGTCTTGCAGATATCTGTCTTGCAGTTCTTTTAGCCTGTTCACGGTTATACGTGTCTAGTGTTACTAGGGAAATCAAAATGACAGAAATTATAGCACCACAGAGCAGAGAAGCACATGGGACAATTTCAGGTCTTTTGCTAGGGGAATGGAGAAGAGTCAACTGAACTTGTAAAATAAGACTAGGTTCTAACCTAGCAAGCAACAGAAATGACACTGTCACTATATTTATCACTTCTAACACCTAAAAATTATCAGGTTGATACTGAAACCTGGTGGTCACTATATTTTTTTTAAATGCCAACTTATTTTATCAGATAAATACCTTTGAATATGGGGCCTTTAGTTTCTACTTGCATGTAATATATCCCATCTAGAGAGGACTATGAATAATGCACTAGAGCTCCCAAAACTAAAGTATTCCAAAAATGTTATTTAATCGCAAAATAAAAACTTTACACAACTGCACAGCAGAAAACAGTATTCTCACTTAGGGCCCTGTTTACTAAGCCGTGCTATAGGCAAGCACGCTAACACTAGAGATTCCCACAGGAATATATGAGTGTCTCTAGCGTTTAGCATGCGCTAATTTTAGCTTGCGCTATAAACGCTAGTAACACTTTGTCAAACAGGGACCTTAGTGACTTTATTCCTTAGAAAACCTGTTATGGTTCCCTAAGGGAGTCTTTTACTAAAGATTAGCTCGAGTTATCTGCAGTAGGGCTCATTTTATTCCTATGGGCTTTGCTGCAGATAACTCAAGTTAATCTTTAGTAAAAGACCCCCTAAACCTTTACCTATAAATAACAAGTGTAACATAGATCCACTAATGAAAACTGAACTAATGTTACCTATTGAAAATCCTTGGTAATCTGCCTGGACTGAACTTGTTTTAAGCGCCTTTGGGTATACCAATTTCCTGCTGCTAAGCTTTTCACTTTGGGTGGGGTTACTTTTAATTTATTACAATTGTCAAGGTATGTAAAAGTCATCATTTAAGTGAGAAGGAAAGGAGGTCTAATCTTGTATCAAACACCTATACTTCAAAAATTCAATAAATATAAAAACATTTATACAATACTAGTAAAAAAAGGCCCGTTTCTGGCACAAATGAAACGGGCGCTAGCAAGGTTTTCCTTGTAGTGTGTATGTTTGAGAGAGTATGTGTGAGATTGACTGTGTGTGAGACAGTGAGAGTGAATGTGCGAGTGTGTGTGTGTGAGAGAGAGCGAGAGTGCTGGGTGCGAGTGTGTCTCCTCTGGCCTCCCCTGCAGCCACCGTGCGATTCTCCTCTCTCCCCTGCTCCCCCTCCAGCCACCCAGCGATTATACTTTTTCCCTTGCCCCCCTGCAGCCACCCACCAATGGCGTTCTCTCCCTTGCCCCCCCCCCTGCAGCCAAGCAGCGAGTCTCCTCTGTCCCTTGGCCCCCTGCAGCCACACAGCGAGTTTCCTGTGTCCCCTGCGCCCCCTCCAGGCACCCAGTGAGCCTTCTATATTCCCTGCCCCCCCTCCAGCCACCCTGCATTTGTTGTCTGTCTCCTGCCCCACCTCCAGCCACCCAGTGATTATCCTATCTCCCCTGCCCTCCCTGTAGCCACCCTGCTATTGTCCTGTGCCCCCTGGCCCCCCTGCAGCCACCCAGTGATTGTCCTCTGTCCCCTGCCCCCCCTCCAGGCATCCAGCGATTGTGCTGTCTCCCCTGCCCCCCGTCCAGCCAGCCAGTGATTTTCCTGTGTCCCCTGCCCCCCAGCAGCCACCCTGCGATTTTGGTGTGTCTCCTGCCCCCCCCCCCCCGTGCAGCCAGCCAGCGATAATATTGTGTCCCTGCCCCCCTGCAGCCTCCCTGCGAATGTCCTCTCACCCTGCCCCTTTTGCCACGCCCCCCAGCATCCGTCACCGTTGCCTTCCCCCCCCCCGATGTCTCTGTTGCCAGTGCACCCCCTTCCACCCCCACCCATGTCGTCGCTGCCGGCGCTCCCCCCTCTCCGAAGGCCCCCCCACCCCACTGACCTGGCGAAACAGAAACAGACGATTTTAGCGTGATGTCAATGCCCCTGCAGTACGAACCCATACAGTAACGTCTGCCCCGCCCTCGTCATCGCGTTTTGACGCGAGGACGGAGCAGAGCTACAGTGCAGTAGAACGTTGGAGGTGAGAATGTGCTCCGCCCTCAACGTCATAACGTTTGACGCGAGAGCGGGGCCCAGAGACTGTGATTTTCGTGGCTTCAGAGCTTCGAACTTACGAACCTGGCTTCAGTGACGTCAGTCAAAATAGAACATTGAGGGTGAGTTTTATATATATAGATAACTTCTTGGTGATGATCTAAGTCTAGGGAGTCTTTTTACTAAGCTGCAATAAAAGGTGGCCAGCACTATCCCCAGCACAGGTCTTTCCCATTCACTGAGGCCAATTTTAGCACAGCAGTAAAATGCCCGATTTTCGATTAGTCCCATTAATGGCCAACATGCTAATTTTCCCATTAGCGAGTGGCCATTAGTATGTGAGCACTTACCTACACTTATTTTCTAGATTGTAAGGGCTCACGCGCTAACCACGTGCTAATCGGTTAGCGCACAGCGATGTAACTGCAATAACCAATTAATATAGTACATGCCTACTCTCTGCCCCAGCACTAAAAAATAAATAAATTCTATTTTTTATTGCATGGGAAGCATGCACCAATCCCAAAACTACCATAGGACACATAAGCATGTCCCTCAGTACTGGATTTAATCTGCTAAAGCATGCATTAGTGCATACCGCAGCATAGTAAAAGGGCCCCTAGAAGTTGTTTCTATAAATACTCATACTGGGTAATTTTTATAAAGCATTTTGCATGTGAAAGCATATTTTACATGTGACAAACAAATAGTATAAAACTGCATGGGTGTGTATGTACATCAACAGCAGCAAATATACTTTTCTTACACTAGACCAATGTGTAGGTTCTCCCAGGGATACCCTTTTCTTCTCAACCTTGCCCTTTCAAGGGCCAGGCCGTAAGACCAAAGGGGGAGGGATCCTCCATCGTGACTGGCCCCTGCAGCAGGAGACCGTCCTGCGTCGGTAGCAGAAAAGGACGATCGAACAGAAGCCTGATCACATCTGCATACCAGGGTCGTCTGAGCCAATCCGGGGCCACTAGGATCACTAGACCGGTATGACTGGCAATGCGAGTCAGTAACCTGCCCATCATTGGCCACGGGGGAAAGGCATAGAGCAGGCCACTGGGCCAAGGTTGAAGAAGCGCATCGATGCCTTCTGAGCCCAGCTCTCGTCCCCTGCTGAAGAAACGGGGAACCTTCGCATTGAATGCGGTGGCCATTAAATCCATCTCTGGCATCCCCCAACGGGCAGTTATCTGATCGAAGGCCAGAGGGAGAGCGTCCACTCCCCCGGCTCCAACTGGCGGTGACTGAGAAAGTCCGCTTGCACATTCTGTGACCCTGCTATATGAGCCACTGTCAAGAAAGAGAGATGAGTCTCTGCCCAACGCCAGATGAGAGCCGCCTCTCGCACTAGGGGTGCACTCCTGGTGCCCCTCTTGACGGTTTACATGGGCGACCGCCGTCGCATTGTCTGAAAGAACTCGAACTGGGCAACCGTGGAGAAGAGACAGAAACTCCCAAAGGGAAAGACGAATCGCTCATAATGCCAAGCGGTTGATGGACCATGACGCCTCCGTCGAAGTCCAAACAACCTGGGCTGTCTGCTGCAGGCAATGAGCCCCCCAGCCAGACAGTGACACATTCATGGTCACTATCTTCTAGTCTTCAGTTGTCAGAGGAATGCCCGACACCAGATTCTTTTGAATGAACCACCAGTGCATGATTGTGTGAAGACAGGCCGAACATGGCACCCGAACTTCGTAATTCTCCGAGAGTGGAGGCCAACGGCTCAGAAACTGCCACGTCCAAGGTGGAGGCCATGAAACCTAGAACTTATACATAGTTCCAAGCCCGTGGGTAAGGAGTTTCAAACGGCGCTCGAAACTGAGCCCGTAACAGCTGTGCTCGAGCTGAAGGAAGAGAAACTATCCCTGTTCGGGTATCGAAGCACACCTCCAACTATTCCAGCGTTTGGGAAGGCGTTAGGCTGCACTTTGTGAAGTTGATCACCCAACCAAGCGACTGAAGCAACCCGACCACTTTGTCGGTTGCCCGCCAACTCTCCTCAAAAGACGACGCCCACACAAGCCAGTCATCTAGATAGGGATGGACCTGATTCCCTTCATTCCTGAGATAGGCCACCACTACTACCAGGACCTTGGAAAAGATCCGAGGCACTGTGGCTAGGCCGAAGGGCATCACTTTGAATTGAAAATGACGACCAAACACTGCAAAGTGAAGAAAGTGCCTGTGGGGAGGCCAGATTGGAATGTATAAACAAGCCTTTTTGAGATCGAGAGAGGTGAAAAACTCCCCTTGCTGTACCACTGCGATCACATATCGGAGGGTTTCCATGCAGAAAAGCCAAACCCGCAAGGACCTGTTGATGCACTTGAGATCTAAGATGGGTCACCAAGAACCGCCCTTTTTTAGCACCACAAAATAAATGGAGTATCGACCGTACCCTCTTTCTGCTGGGGGTACGGGCTGGACGGCACCCAGACATTTTAAGTTGAGGAGGGTGTGTCGAACAGCCTGCACCTTGGCGGGACATTTGCAAGGAGATTCCAGAAAAGAGACTACTATCGGACGAGCCAATTCTAACTTCTGGCCGTCTCTGATAACCTCCAAGACCCATTCGTCGGATGTTACCCTGGTCCACCCCACCAGGAATAGGGGCAGTCTGCCCCCAATAACTGGCTGAATATGGACCAGGGTCCCATCATTGGGCGGACCTGGCTGCGGACTTGTTTCTGTTACCGGAAAGGAAGGCCCGCTTGTCACCTCAAAAGGGCTGAGGCCTCTGAGAAGACCTTGCTCTCTGAACAGAGGCCCCGCGACCTGGACGGTAACTCCGTGTATCCCTAAACTTAGGTCTAGGTCCTGCCGGTCATACGAACTTGGACCTGTCCTCCGGGAGGCACTGGCCCTTAGAGTCACAGAGGTCCTTCACAATCTGTTCTAAGTGCGTCCCAAACAAAAGCTTTCCCCTAAAAGGAAGTCTTGCTAAACATGACTTAGAGGCCACGTCTGCAGCCCAATGCTGTAACCACAGCCAGCGATGCATGGTGACCGCTAGGAAACCCTCCTTCACCGAAGCCCTCAAAAGATCATAAAGAAGATCCGCAAGGAAGGCTAAACCGGACTCCAAGGCCGGCAAAACAGCCATGAGATCTTCCAGAGAGGAGGCTTTCTGTACCCACGATAAGCATGCCTGCGCCGCATAGGAGCCACAAACTGAGGCCTGCAGGGAAAGGGCCACTACTTCAGAGGACAGCTTCAAGCAAGTCTCCAACTTACAATCCTGAGGATCCTTGAGTGCCGTGCCACCCTCCACACGGAGAGTGGTTTTCTTAGTGACTGCTGTGATTAAGGAATCCACCGTAGGGACCTTCAGCAAGTCTAAGTCAGGAGAAGGTAGCGCGTAAAGACGCAACATAGCTCTAAGCAACCTTAAGCCCACTGTCCTGCGTATCCCACTGCGCCAAAATAAGGATCTTCATAACTCATGCACATGAAAGGAACAAGGTGGGCATTTGGAGCCAGACATAATAGAGGGCACAGGACCTGTTCCCCCTGACGATTCAGGGGGGAAATTGTCAAAATCTCAAAAGCCCTAACAATCAGGGAGGGAAGCTCTTCCCTGTGAAAAAGGCGGGCAGCCCTCGGATCATCCCCTTCCTCAGACGGCAGGGTGACATCATCTGCAAAATCCAAAGATTCTGAGGGAGAGCCCGGAGACAAAACCGGGCCATCTGTGTCAGATAGCTTCTCGGGATCCAAAATCTCCACCCAGGGATGTTTTGGCAGGGACTGAGAGGCTGCAGCTGCTCCCTGTACATTGCTTCCCTCCACTGGAGCCTGTGCCACAGAAGCGCACTGCACCTCTTGTCTATCAACCGCCACGTGTGGAGCGGGTCATGCCTGAGAGGAAAAAATGGCGCCCGCCAATGCGCAATGCACTAACTGCCCCGAGGAAACCACCAAAACTATCCCCTGCGCTTCCACCTCACCGGACGCCTGAGGGGAACGCCCGTCGCACTGAACACCTGCTGCGGGCTGGCAGTGGCAGGACTCACACTCCCCTGATGCTGCTCTCCAGCCCCCATACCGGGAGCAGCGCTTAGCCGCCTCAGAAGGCATTGACATGCTCCACAAACACCTGCCCCAAAACTGACTCGGCAGAACGTCTAGTTCCTCCGTATGATTAAACAAAAACAAAGTCTCTTACCTTTTTTTTTTTTTTCAGTCAGGAGAGAAAGGAAACACCCGATCAGGCCAACAGCCACAGGCGGAGGAAAGGTAGGGGGAGACCGGGAGGGACCTGGCACCACCAGGGGTACACCACAAGCTGCAAACAGCCACTCAACCCCTGTCTGTGCTAAACTAGGCCCAAAGGACACCAGTAGCCAGATGAAATCAGAGCTGCCCAGAGATGTCCCTCCACCTGCTAGATAGAGAGAATACTGAGGTTCAGCTGGCTGCACAGGCCCACATATAGCAAACCTCGGAGGTTCTCTCTATCGCCACCTGCTGGTAGAGGGACACAACCCACAAGTCTCTGGATTGATCTGCGGGACGCCATGGAATTATAAATTATTCTGTTGGGAACAAGCATAAGTGGTAAGATACGGCTTGCCTTAGGAAATAGATTAATCACAGTAATGGCTCATCTTACTTACAGAAGTGTGGAAAGACCTAGTGGTTAAAAGAACTGAACTGTGAAGCTCAGAAAAAGTTTAAATTTCTATACCAACTCACTCATTTCCCTTGTGCTCATATTTAGATTTTAAAAAGTCTTAGAGCCCTGTTTACTAAGGTGTGCTATCGTTTTTAGCATGAGCTAACCGTGTAGACACCAGAGGAATATTATGGGCAACTACATGGTTGGCGTGTGCGCTAAAAATGCTAGATCGTCTCTAGTGTAACTTAGTAAACAGGGCCCTTAAGTGATCTCATGATGTACAGCACACAGGCTAAATGGCACCAAAATCCTTAAATTAACACTCCACAAGGCTACATTTACTAAAAGGCACTAATGTGGCATGTTATTTATTACAGGTCCCAAATGGGACCTATTTAATGACAATGTACGTTAATAGTATTAGTGTTCACTAGTGCAGTAGCACACTTCATTGCTATCCATCTCTATTGAAAGCTACAGCTCTTTATAATGAGGAATTAAAACATGGTTATGAAGAAGATTTCAGATATTCAGAGGGGCATTTTCAATGACATCCAAATGTGATTTTGGACACCATCTTTTTGGTCCGAAAAATCACCCTCTTTTAGAAGTTTTTGCGCTCAACGTGTCTTTCTTTAAGTGTCATTTTCAAACAAAAAAAACATCCAAGGAAAAAAAAAAAAGCACAAAAACAAGCCATTGGGATGTCTGGGGGCCAACAGTTTTACTAGACTGGCAATACAGATATCCCAACAAAGCAGTGGGGCTGTCTAGGGGCACTAAAAACACATAAAAGGTCCCAGTCACACATCACATCATAACCCCCTTATATTGTATGGTGAGCCCTCCAGGAATAGCAAACAATGTACTGTAACCAACTTTAAACCACTAAAACAGCCCTTATGCCTGCAGGGGTCACCTATATGTGGGTTCTGTAGGTATTTTGAGGGTATTGGGATGCTCACACTTTCCACCACAAGTGTAGAGGGGGGATATGAGCCTGGGTCCTCTTCTCTACAGTCTACTGAGCCAACTGACAAATTAAAGAGTAGTAAATCATCCGTACTGGATGGCATATATCCAAAGGTATCCAAAGAACTCAAGCATGAAATTGCTGATCTGCTGTTAGTAATATGTAACCTGTCATTAAAATCGTCCATAGTACCTGAAGATTGGAAGGTGGTCAATGTGATGCCAATTTTTAAAAAGGGTTCTAGGGGTGATTCTGGAAATTATAGACCGGTAAGCCTGATGTCGGTGCCACGCAAAATAGTAGAAACTATTATAAAAAATAAAATTACAGAAGAAGTAGACAGAGGGACAGAGTCAGCATGGGTTCAACCAAAGGAAGTCTTGCCTCACCAATCTGCTTCATTTCTTTGAAGGTGTGAATAAACATGTGGAAGGTGAGCCGGTTGATGTAGTGTATCTAGATTTTCAGAAAGCTTTTGATAAAGTTCCTCATGAGAGACTCCTGAGAAAATTAAAGAGTCATGGGATAGAAGGCAAGGTTCTGATGTGGATTAAGAATTGGTTATTGGACAGAAAACAGAGGGTAGGGTTAAATGGTCATTTCTCTCAACGGAGTAGGATGAAGAGTGGAATGCCGCAGGGATCTGTACTGGGACCGGTGCTATTTAAAATATGTATAAACGATATGAAAATCGGGACGACGAGTGAGGTGATCAAATCTGCAGATGACACAAAACTATTCAAGGTTGTTAAAACACATGCAGACTGTGAAATATTGCAGGAAGAGCTTAGGAAATTGGAAGACTGGGCATCCAAATGGCAGATCAAATTTAATGTGGACAAATGCAAGGTGATACACATTGAAAAGAATAATCTGAATCATAGTTACCTGATGCTAGGGTCCATCTTGGGAGTCAGCACTCAAGAAAAAAATCTGGGTGTCACTGTTGATAATACGTTGAAATCTTCTGATCAGTGTGCAGCAGCGGCGGTGGCCAAAAAAGCAAACAGGATACTAGGAATTATTAGGAAAGGGATGGTGAATAAGACCGAAAATATTATAATGTCTTTGTATTGCTCCAAGGTGCATCCACACCTTCAGTACTGCGTTCAGTTCTGGTCGCCTTATTTCAAAAAAAGCTACAGCGGAATTAGAAAAGGTTCAAAGAAGAGTGACAAAAATGATAAAGGGGATAGAACTCCTCTCGTATAAGGAAAGGCTGAAGAGGTTAGGTCTCTTCAACTTGGAAAAGAGACGGATGAGGGGAGAAATGATTGAGGTGTACAAAATCCTGAGTGGTGTAGAACAAGTAGAAGTAAATCGATTTTTTACTCATTCCAAAAGTACAAAGACTAGGGGACACTTGAGGAAGTTACATGGAAATACTTTTAAAACAAATAGGAGGAAATATTTTTTCACTCACTGAATAGTTAAGTACTGGAACTCTTTGCCGGAGGATGTGGTAACAGCAGTTAGTATGAGAAAATTAGGTTCTTACCTTGGTAATTTTCTTTCCTTTAGTCACAGCATATGAATCCATTATGAATGGGTTGTGTCCACCTACAAGCAGGGGGAGATAGAGAACACTGAAAACCATAGTGCCTCTAGGACGGCTAGCTCCACTACCTCTCAGTATTTTGAAGCTTCCAAAGCAGTGTTAAACCGCAAAGCAGCATAACATGAACTTTCCTCAAAGCGAACAACCGCCCCAGAACAGGAGCATCAAAAGAGGGACAAACTCAACCTCCTGTAGTAGAACAGAAATCCTGAAGACTGTTTTCCAACTTCTCCCAATGAGGTAACATGTCTGCAGGAAAAACTGAACACAAAACAGAGTCAATCAGGGAGGGATCATGGATTCATCTGCTGTGACTAAAGGGAAGAAAATTACCAAGGTAAGAACCTAATTTTCCCTTCCTTGTCATCAGCAGCAGATGAATCCATTAAGAATGGGATTTATCAAAGCAATCCCTAGATAGGGTGGGAACAAGCCACACCACACGCAAGCACTTGTGCTCCAAAAAGCGCGTCCCTCCTGGCAGCCACATCCAGCCTGTAATGACGGGCAAAAGAGAGCTTAGAAGCCCAAGTAGCTGCACTACATATCTCTTGAAGAGAGTGCTCCCATCTCAGCCCAAGAGGAAGAAATTGCTCTTGTGGTATATGTGCCTTAAAGGCGTCAGGCGGAGGCCGGCCAGATAGCAGACATGCAGAAAAATGGCTTCCTTAAGCCAACGGGCTATAGTGGCTTTAGACGCTGGAGACCCTCTGCGAGGACCTGACAACAATACAAAAAGGTGATCAGAGGTCCTGAAAGAATTAGACATCTGCAGATATTGCAACACAGCCCTGCGCACATCCAGAAGGTGCAACTGCCCAAAAGATTCTGGAAACTCCTCCCTAGTAAAGGAGGGCAGATAAATAGGCTGGTTTAGGTGAAACGCTGAAACCACCTTAGGCAGGAAGGAAGGCACAGTACAGCGAATGATACATACCTGTAGCAGGTGTTCTCCGAGGACAGCAGGCTGATTGTTCTCACAACTGGGGTTGACGTCCAAGGCAGCCCCCACCAACCGGAACAAAACTTCGCGGGCGGTCCCGCACGCAGGGCACGCCCACCGCGCATGCGAAGCCATCTTCCCGCCCGTGCGCGACCATTCCCGCTCAGTTGAATGACAAGCAAAGGAATGAGTAAAACGCAACTCCAAAGGGGAGGAGGGAGGGTAGGTGAGAAGAATCAGCCTGCTGTCCTTGGAGAACACCTGCTACAGGTATGTATCATTCGCTTTCTCCGAGGACAAGCAGGCTGCTTGTTCTCACGACTGGGGTATCCCTAGCTCTCAGGCTCACTCAAAACAAGAACCCAGATCAATTGAACCTCGCAACGGCGAGTGCATAACAGAAATTGACCTACGAAGAACAACTAACAGAGTGCAGCCTGAATAGAATAAAATCGGGTCCTGGAGGGTGGAGTTGGATTCAAACCCCAAACAGATTCTGCAGCACCGACTGCCCGAACCGAATGTCACATCGGGTATCCTGCTGGAGGCAGTAATGTGATGTGAATGTGTGGACAGATAACCACGTCGCAGCCTTGCAAATCTTTTCAATAGTGGCTGACTTCAAGTGGGCCACTGACGCTGCCATGGCTCTAACACTATGAGCCATGACATGTGCCTCAAGAGCCAGCCCAGCCTGGGCGTAAGTGAAGAAAATGCAATCTGCTAGCCAATTGGAGATGGTGCGTTTCCCCGACAGCGACCCCTTTCCTATTGGGGTCGAAAGAAATAAACTATTGGGCGGACTGTCTGTGGGGCTGTGTCCGCTCCAGATAGAAGGCCAACTCTCGCTTGCAGTCCAATGTGTGCAACTGACGTTCAGCAGGGCGGGTATGTGGTCTGGAAAAGAATGTTGGCAAGACAATTGACTGGTTAAGATGGAACTCCGACACCACCTTTGGCAGGAACTTAGGGTGAGTGTGGAGTACTACTCTGTTATGATGAAATTTTGTACAAGGAGCATGAGCTACCAGGGCTTGCAGCTCACTGAGACTCTACGAGCTGAAGTAACTGCCACCAAGAAAATGACCTTCCAGGTCAAGTACTTCAGATGGCAGGAATTCAGTGGCTCAAAAGGAGGTTTCATCAGCTGGGTGAGGATGACGTTGAGATCCCATGACACTGCAGGAGGCTTGACAGGGGGCCTTGACAAAAGCAAGCCTCTCATGAATCGAACGACTAAAGGCTCTCCAGAGATGGCTTTACCCTCTACACGATAATGGTAAGCACTAATTGCACTGAGGTGATTCCTTACTGAGTTGGTCTTGAGACTAGACTCTGATAAGTGCAGAAGGTATTCAATCAGGTTCTGTGCAGGACAAGAGCGAGGTTCTAGGGCCTTGCTCTCACACCAAACGACAAACCTCCTCCACTTGAAAAAGTAACTCTTTTTAGTGGAATCCTTTCTAGAGGCAAGCAAGACACGGGAGACACCCTCAGACAGACCCAACGAAGCAAAGTCTACGCCCTCAACATCCAGGCCGTGAGAGCCAGAGACTGAAGGTTGGGGTGCAGAAACGCTCCGTCGTTCTGCAAAATGAGAGTCGGAAAACACCCCAATCTCCACGGTTCTTCTGAGGACAACTCCAGAAGTAGAGGGAACCAGATCTGACGGGGGCCAAAAAGGCGCTATCAGAATCATGGTGCCGTGGTCTTGCTTGAGCTTCAGTAAGGTCTTCCCCACCAAAGGTATGGGAGGATAAGCATACAGGAGGCCGGTCCCCCAATGGAGGAGAAAGGCATCCGACGCTAGTCTGCCGTGTGCCTGTAGTCTGGAACAGAACAGAGGCAGCTTGTGGTTGGTCTGAGAGGCGAAAAGGTCCACCAAGGGAGTGCCCCACTCTCGGAAGATCTTGCATACCACTCTGGAATGGAGCGACCACTCGTGCGGTTGCATGACTCTGCTCAGTCTGTCGGCCAGACTGTTGTTTACGCCTGCTAGGTATGTGGCTTGGAGAAGCATGCCGAACTAGCAGGCCCAACGCCACATCCCGACGGCTTCCTGACACAGGGGGCGAGATCCGGTGCCCCCTTGCTTGTTGATGTAATACATTGCAACCTGATTGTCTGTCTGAATTTGGATGATTTGGCAGGACAGCCGATCTCTGAAGGCCTTCAGTGCATTCCAGACCGCTCGGAGCTCCAGGAGGTTGATCTGAAGATCCTGTTCCTGGAGGGACCACAGCCCCTGGGTGTGGAGCCCATCGACATGAGCTCCCCACCCCAGGCGAGATGCATCCGTCGTCAGCACCTTCGTGGGCTGCGGAATTTGGAATGGACGTCCCAGAGTCAAATTGGTCCGAATGGTCCACCAGTGCAGCGAATTGCGGCAACTGAGGGACAGGCGGATGACATCTTCTAGATTCCCGGTAGCTTGGCACCACTGGGAAGCTAGGGTCCATTGAGCAGGTCTCATGTGAAGGCGAGCCATGGGAGTCACATGAACCGTGGAGGCCATATGACCCAGGAGTCTCAACATCTGCCGAGCTGTGACTTGCTGGGACGCTCTGGTCTGGGAAGCGAGGGGCAGGAGGTTGTGGGCCCTCGCTTCGAGAAGAAAGGCCTGAGCCGTCTGTGAATTCAGCAGAGCTCCTATGAATTCCAGAGATTGGGCTGGCTGGAGATGGGACTTTGGGTAATTTATCACAAACCCCAGCAGCTCCAGGAGGTGAATAGTGCACTGCATGGACCGGAGAGCCCCTGCCTCCGAGGTGTTCTTGACCAGCCAATCGTCGAGATACGGGAACACGTGCACTCCCAGCTTGCGTAGATGCGCCGCGACCACCACTAGGCACTTCGTGAACACCCGTGGGGCAGAGGCGAGCCCAAAGGGCAGCACACAATACTGAAAGTGCCGTGTCCCCAGACGGAATCGGAGATACTGTCTGTGAGCTGGCAGTATCGGGATGTGAGTGTAAGCGTCCTTTAAATCCAGGGAACATAGCCAATCGTCTTTCTGAATCATTGATAGAAGGGTGCCCAAGGAAAGCATCCTGAACTTCTCTTTGACCAGGTATTTGTTCAGGCCTCTCAGGTCTAGGATGGGGCGCATGCCCCCTGTTTTCTTTTCCACAAAGAAGTACCTGGAATAGAATCCCTGCCCTTCCTGCCCGGGTGGTACGGGCTCGACCGCATTGGCGCTGAGAAGGGCGGAGAATTCCTCTGCAAGTACCTGCTTGTGATTGGAGCTGAAGGATTGGGCTCCCAGTGGGCAATTTGGTGGAGTGGAGGCCAAATTCAGGGTGTATCCGCACCGCACTATTTGGAGAACCCACTGGTCGGAGGTTATCAGACGCCACCTTTGGTGAAAAACCTTCAACCTCCCCCCGACCGGCAGGTCGTCCAGTACGGACATTTTGATGGCAGCTATGTTCCCATGGATCCAGTCAAAAGCCCGTCCCCAGCTTTTGCTGTGGAGGCGCAGGGAGCTGCTTAGGCGCACGCTGTTGATGGGAACGAGCGCGCTGGGACTGTCCCTGTGCCTGAGGAGGCCTTCGGGCCGGCTGGGTGTACCTACGCTTGTTGTAGGCGTAGGACGCAGCCTGCCTGGCCCAGGAACAACGTCCACCTACTGAGGTGGATGCTGAAGGCGCCCGGTGGGAGAGCTTGTCGAGAGCGGTTTCCCGCTGGTGTAGTTGGTCCACCAACTGCTCGACCTTCTCGCCAAAGATGTTATCCCCCTGGCAAGGGACATCCGCCAGTCGTTGCTGGGTGCGGTTGTCCTGGTCAGAGGCACGCAGCCAGGAGAGTCTGCGCATCACTATACCTTGGGCCGCAGCTCGAGATGCCACATCACAGTTGTCATAGATACCCCTGGACAGGAACTTTATGCACGCCTTCAGCTGCCTGACCACCTCCTGAAAGGGCCTGGACTGCTCCGGAGGGAGCTTGTCGACCAGGTCCACCAGTTGCTTCACATTGTTCCGCATGTGAATGCTCATGTAGAGCTGGTATGACTGGATGCGGGTCACGAGCATGGAAGATTGGTAGGCCTTCCTCCCAAACGAGTCCAGAGTGCGAGACTCCCGCCCCGGGGGCGCCGAGGCGGTATCCCTCGAACTCCGTGCTCTCTTGAGAGCAGAGTCCACGACCGCCGAGTCATGAGGCAATTAAGGCCGCATCAACTCTGGGTCAGAGTGGATCCTGTATTGGGACTCCGCTTTCATGGGGATGGTGGGGTTAGATAAGGGCTTCAGCCAGTTCCGAAGCAGTGTCTCTTTGAGGACATTGTGCAACGGCACCGTGGAAGACTCTCTAGGTGGTGATGGATAGTCGAGGACCTCGAGCATCTCAGCCCTCGGCTCATCCACAGAGACCACGGGGAAGGGAATGCAAATAGACATGTCCCTGACGAAGGAGGCAAAGGAGAGGCTCTCAGGGGGCGAGAGCTTCCTCTCCGGTGAAGGAGTGGGGTCGGAGGGAAGGCCCTCAGACTCCTCTGAGGAGAAATATCTGGGGTCCTCCTCCTCCTCCCCCACGAGGCCTCTTCCTCGGTGTCGGACATGAGCTCTTGCAGCTCAGACCTGAACCGGGCCCATCTCGACTGAGAGGAATCATGTCCTCGATGATGGCGTCGAGCGGTGGACTCCCGCGCCGGCGGGGATGAAGCTCCCTCCATCGACGTCGACAGGGATTCCACCTGCGTCGGTGTCGGAGGCCTCGGCATCGGGCTAGAACACACCGGCGCCTCCATCAACGGCACCGGGGGCGCAAGCACCCCCGGTGCCGGCAAAGCCTGGCGCATCAGCCCTTCCAGAATCCCTGCATAGGCAACGGAAGTGGAACGCTTGCGGGCCTGCAAGAGAGTGGAGATGACCTTGTTAGAATAGCCCTTGTCTCTCAATTGCGCCCTCTCAATAGCCATGCCTTAAGACCAAAGCGGCAGGGATCCTCCATGGTCACCGGGCCCTGCGTCAACAGGTTCGGTACCAGAGGCAAAGGAAGGGGAACCTCCACCAGCATCCGCCGGAGGTCTGCATACCACGGCCAACTGGGCCAATCCGGGGCAAGGAGGATCACCACTTCTTGATGCAGCCGAATTCGCAGGAGTCGCCGCTCTATTAAGGGCCACGGAGGGAACATACAGGAGGCCCGGGGGCCAGGGTTGAGCCAAGGCATCCAACTCCACCGAGCGAGGATCTCTCCGTCTGCTGAAAAAGGACAGGACTTTGGTATTTGTGCTTGAGGCCATAAGATCCGCTACGGGCGTTCCCCATTTGGCACAGATCTGAAGGAACACTTCGTCTGCCAGTTCCCACTCTGCAGGGTCGATTTGATAACTGCTTAGAAAGTCAGCTTGCACGTTGCTCTGACCTGTTATGTGAGCTGCTGACAGAAGTGGTAGATGTAGCTCGGCCCAGTGGCATATCTGAGTGGCCTCTGCGGCCAGTGTTTGACACTGAGTGCCTTGTCGATTTAAGTAGGCCACTGCTGTCGTGTTGTCCGACAGAACTCTGACAGCCAGTCCCTCCAGGGTCTTGTGAAAGGCCAGAAGAGCCTGGAATATCGCTCTCAGTTCCAAGCAATTGATGGACCACCCCGTTTCCTCGGGTGTCCACAGACCCTGGGCATAGCTTCCCTGGCAGTGTGTTCCCCAGCCCTTCAGGCTGGCATCCGTTACCACCAGGCACCAATCGGGAAGCGCTAGCGGCATTCCTCGCCACAGCATGCCGTCTGAGACCCATCACTCCATACTGAGTCGGGTCGCAGGGAGCCACTTGAGTCTTGATAATCCTGGGACATAGGAGACCATCGTTGAAGCAGGGCCATCTGCAGAGGTCTCATGTGTGCTCTCGCCCATGGCACCACATCCAAGGTGGCCGCCATCGACCCTAACAGCTGGACAAAGTCCCAAGCTCGCGGGCGAGGCATCCTCAGGAGCAGACGGACCTGATTTTGAAGCTTGCACCGCCTTAGGTCAGGAATATTGACGACCCAGCCCAGAGACTGCAGTACTGAGACCACTCTGGCTGTTACATGACGACTCTCTTCTGCAGAGTCCGCTCTGATGAGCCAGTCGTCGAGGTATGGGTGAACCCGGATACCCTCTCGCCTGAGAAAGGCAGCTACTACCACCATTACCTTGGAAAAGGTTCAGGGAGCTGTGGCAAGGCCAAAAGGCAAGGCCCAAAACTGGAAATGTTTTCCCAACACTGCAAAACGGAGGAACCGTTGGTGCGGGGGCCATATAGGAATGTGCAAGTAAGCTTCTTTTAGGTCCAGAGACATGAGGAACTCTCCTGGCTGATCCGACACAATGACGGAGCGCAGGGTTTTCCATGTGAAAATGCTGCACTCTTAGTGACTTGATGACTTTCTTTAAGTCGAGAATGGGCCAAAAGACCCGCCTTTTTGCGGCACCACAAAATAAATGGAGTAACGACCGCAGCCGTGTTCGGCGGGAGGCACAGGGATCACCGTTCCAAGGTGCAACAAGACTTGTAAGGTCTCCTCTACTGCCGCCCGTTTAACGGCAGTGCCGCATCGGGACTCCACAAACACGTCTCTCTGCATAGAAATCCAATCGGTAACCTTTTCTGATCAGGTCCAGGAGCCACTGATCTGAGGTAATCTTGGTCCACTCCTCGAGAAAGAGGGAAAGGCGTCCTCATACAGCTGTAAAGGAGGAGTGGACCGGCGTCCCATCATTGTGGAGGACGGCCCTGAACTCCTGGCCTTGAGCCTGCCGCTGCGGAGCGCTTGTCCGAGCGAAAGGAATTCCTCTGCTGAAAGCGGGCACGTTGAGTAAACCCAGCAGAGCGGCCCGGGCGATACCTTCTAGCTTCACGGAAGCGAGGTCTGGAGGAGGAGGGAACCAACTGACCCTTGGAAGAAGGCCGCGGCCTATCCTCAGGTAACCGCTGGGGTTTAGCATCCCCCCAGGTCTTTAACAATCTTCTCCAACTCCTCTTCAAATAACAGAAGGCCCCAAAAGGGCAACTTCACCAGCCTTTGCTTAGAGGCCATGTCAGCCGCCCAATGCCATAGCCATAGAAGGAAGCGGGCGGACACCGCCACAGACATCTGTTTAGCCAAAGCTCTGACCAGATCATAGAGGGCGCCAGCTAAAAATGACAAGGCCGACTCCATGCACGGTGCAACCTCAGCGAGGGACTCCGCACCATCCACGGTCTGTTCCAATGCCTGTTGTAACCAAGAGAGGCAGGCTCGAGCAGAATAAGAACTGCAAACAGACGCCCTTAAGGCTAGGCCCGAAATCTGAAAGGACCGTTTTAGCGCTGATTCCAGCCGCCGGTCCTGAATGTCCTTCAGGGCAACCCCTCCCTCTACTGGGAGGGTGGTCTTTCTTGTCATCTTGTCACTGCCGTGACTAAGGCATCCACTTTAGGCATCCCAAAACGGGCCAAGTGCTCCTCACTCAGAGGGAAAAGATGCCCCATCGCCCTGGCACTTTCAAGGGCCCTTTGGGGTCAGCCCATTGAGCAGAAATAAGCTCTTGGATGGAATCATGCAAAGGAAAGGCACGAGCGGGCTTCTTAGTACTCGCTATCCTCGGATTACCAGAGGAGGCCTCGCCTTTAACAGGATCATCAATAGAGAGGGTCTGTAAGGCATCAGAGATAAGTGCTGGCAGCTCATCGCGGTGGAAAATCCGAACCGCAGTGGGATCATCCAGATCTAGTGGCAAACCGGCACTTTCCTCTGGCTCCTCAGACCACGAAGGCCTGCCAGATCCTTCAGAGTCCCCACAGCCCGACCACGGGGGGGGGGGAGGGGGGGGAAGGGGGGTACGACACTCTCCGACGGGGAATTTACCCGTCTATGCTCAGCGTGCATCCAACACTCAGGGGCATCCACGTCTGACATCAGCTCTGGGCCATCATCAGTCAGAGGGGGACCAGGTAGCAATGCAGTGTCAGACACCTGCGGCAGAGCTCTTTTCAGCATGAAGGCTTTATGTAAAATAAGCACAAACTCGGGGGAGAAAAACTCACCCTGACCTCCCGTCTCCACATTAGGAGCCAAGGGGAATGGAGCTCCTCTGGTAGCCTCAGCCCGAGGCGCCCCTCTGCTCTGACTCCTCCGCAACCGCGGGGGTTGAGCCATGCGGCGCTTCCAAGATGACGCCCGCTGCCAGCTCCATCGAGTGGGAAGAATCATCGCTCGCCATGCTCGTACTGGCTCTACCGTCTAAACAGCACGTTTTATAGAGCCCCGCTGCTGGTCTGCGCTTGCCACAACGGGAACAGCACTTAACTCCCTCAGCAGCCATCACCGAAAAACAGCGGAATAAAATTCAAAATGGCGGCTTTGCGCCAAAATCACCCCGATCGGAACGCCGCCCGCGTGCCCTCCCCAGAGAAGCTGAGTATCGCTCTTACCTCAAAGGACCGAGTCCACGAGCTCCAGTCACGCTGCACAGTCAGGAAAAGCCTCAGAAATAGCAGCATTGAAAAGCGCATTTTTCTTTTTTTTTTTTTTTAACGCTGTGAAGAAAGTTGGAGGCAAACAGCTACAGAGGTACTCCGGAGGCAGAAGAGGGTGGGAAAGGCAGGGAAAGGGCGAACCTATATGCCTGCATCCACACAGGGGGAAGGGTAAGGCAGGGAAAGGGCGAACCTATGTGCCTTTGAAGTGGGCTCCACTTAGCCACAACACCCCTGCTACAACTGGCAAAAGCACAGGAGCCACCCCAGGCAGAATCTTGAAGGCGCTGAATAAGCTGCGTCCAACCCTATTGGGAGATAGAGAAATACTGAGAGGCAGATGGAGCTAGCCGTCCTAGAGGCACTATGGTTTTCAGTGTTCTCTATCTCCCCCTGCTGGTAGGAGGACACAACCCATTCGTAATGGATTCATCTGCTGCTGATGACAAGGAAATCTCGGTTTAAAAAAAGGTTTGGACAAATTCCTGGAGGAAAAGTCCATAGTCTGCTATTGAGACAGACATGGGAAGCAACTGCTTGCCCTGGGATTTGTAGTATGGAGTGTTGCCACGATTTAGGTTTCTGCCAGGTACTTGTGATCTGGCTTGGCCACTGTTTGGAAAACAGGATACTGGGCTAGATGGACCATTGGTCTGACCCAGTATGGCTACTCTTATGTTCTTATGTACTCTAGGGACCTACTTGGTGTTCTAACAGGAATGGTCATTATATCTGCAGCTGTCATAGAGCCTGGTATGTACTATCACTTTTACCTCTTGGAGGAGTTGGAGAGGGTCAGTGACCACTGGGGGATTAATGGGGGAATCTGCCTTTATCTCTTCAGTGGTCATCTGGTCAGTTTGGGCACCTTCTTGGCACTTAGTTGTTATTGAAACAGGTGTAGCCGAAATCTCCTATTTTTTCCCCTGGATATTTTTTTATTATTGCAGAAAAATTTCCAAATCATAAGCCCACCCAGTCCCACCCAAAACACACATCCATTATGCCCCCTTGAGATTTATACGAACTGCATAGAAAAACAGCTTTAAAATGAGTTACGAAAAGAAAAATCCATCTGCCACTTTGTGCTGGTTTTTTTTTTTGACATTTCTGTTTCGAAAATAAACCCCTTAATTTAGGTGGTAGAACTTTATGGGTCCTTTTACTAAGCTGTGGTAAAAAGTGGTATTAGCGTGCATTTGTACAGGTTTTTCCTGCACGCTAAGGCCATTTTTACCTCAGCCATAAAAATGGCCTTTTTCTATTTTTTGAACTAATGACCATGTGCTAATGTTGCCATTAATGTGCACCTATTAAAAAAAATTAGCAAGTGTGCAATTACTGCCACCCATTTTGTAGGCAGTAAGGGCTTACACATTATTCCTGCATTAACCAGTTAGCGCTTGGTAATGTAGCTGTACTAATTAGTGCAGGAATGCCTACTCTCTGCCCCCAACACACCCCTCAGAAAAAGAGTTACAACTTTTTTTAGAGCATGATTAGTGTTCACACATTTGGCACTTACTACAAGATGCCTGAGCACATCCCGCAATATGCCATTTTACGCTGTGTTAGGCACACGTTACCACCTAACAGAGGGTCCTTTTACTAAGCCATCTGGATTACTGCAACTCACTATACGCAGGTTGCAAAGAGCAAATACTGAGGAAACTTCAAACAGCCCAGAATACAGCAGCCAGACTCATCTTTGGAAAACCAAAACATGAAAGTGCAAAACCCTTACGAAAGAAGCTACACTGGCTTCCACTCAAGGAACGCATTACTTTTAAAGTATGCACATTAATCCACAAAATCATTCACGGCGAAGCTTCAGCCTACATGTCTGAGTTAATAGACTTACCACCCAGAAACGCCAAAAGATCATCCCGAACTTTCCTCAACCTCCACTTCCCTAATTGCAAGGGCGTAAAATACAAGACGCTACACGCGTCAACCTTTTCTCACGTGGGCACGCAGTTCTGGAACGCACTGCCGCGCAACCTGAGAACGATCCACGAGCAAACCTCCTTCCGCAAATTATTGAAGACCCATCTTTTTGAAAAAATTTACGGAAAGAACCAAAACACAAAGTCCACACTCACTGTTCACTAATGCATCATACATCCACTTCTGAACTGTAATCCCCCGTAGTCTCACCTCACTCATACCTCTACTCACAGAAATATGTACACCATACAAAATGCCCTTTTAAACTCCCGCTGTCTCCTTCCAATGTTTCAAGGTTTTGTTCCAGTGTTTATACTCCTTAACAACACTGTGATTGTCTCGCATAACTCTTCACAATGTATTCCATAACCAAGTTGTAACAAATTGTATTTCCATCATTCATATCGTATTGTAAGCCACACTGAGCCCGCAAAAAGGTGGGAAAATGTGGGATACAAATGCAATAAATAAATAAATAAGCTGCAGGAAAAAGGGCCCTGCGCTGGCAGCAGGAGCCATTTTTCCCATTTTTCCCCACACGCCAGGGCCCTTTTTCCCGCAGCCAGTAACCCCCCCCTCCAAAAAAATGGCCATGCGGTAAGATAAAAAATGGCCATGCGGTGCCATGCGGCGGGGAGCCCTTACCACCACCTACTGAGGTGGTGGTAAGGGCTCCAGCCCTAACCTGGCAGTAACTTCAATCATATCTCCCCTCAGTTGTCTCTTTTCCAAGCTGAACAGTCCTAACCTCTTTAGGCTTTCCTCGTATGAGAGGAGTTCCATTCCCTTTTATCATTTTGATTGCTCTTCAAGTACAGGGAGCACAGCCAATCTATTTCCTGAATCATAGGAGGGAGGGTGTCCAGGGAAGTCATCCTGAACTTTTCTTTGACCAGGAATTTGTTCAGGGCCTTTAGGTGTAGGATGGGACAAAATCTACCCATTTTCTTGGGCACAAGAAGTACCTGGAATAGAATCCCTTCCCTTCATCACCTGGTGGAACGGATTCGACAGCACTGGCCTGTAGAAGGGTGGAGATTTCCTCTACAAGTACCTGCTTGTGCTGAGAGCTGATGTAGATGCTCTCTGTGGGCAATCTGGAGGTCTCTGACGCAAATGAAGTGTGTAACAGAGACAGACTATTTGAAGAACCCACCAGTCACAAGTAGGCCAGGTGGGACGGTTACTTGGATTGTGGCTATGCTCTTCTGGAGCCTGTCAAAAGCTTGCCCCTAACGTTGACTGGGAAAACAGATGAATCTTCTGTGGATGGGACCAATGTGGCCAGGAGCATTGGGACTGGGTCTGCTGGGTAGACCAGGAAGGTGGCTGAAACCTACACCTTTGAGAGTAAGAAGGTCAGCACCTAGACCCACTCAGAAAATTCCTAGTACAGGATGATTTATCTGGAGGCTGCTGAGAGGACAGGATGGTGTCAATATGTTTCTTGATAAGGTCTGTTTTTAGGGTTCTTTTTACTCCCTCCCAAATCTTTATTTACCACCAACCCACAATTTGGACGGACAAAAGACACCAAGGCTGTGTCTTGTGAAATCAATCAGTTACTTTATTTTCCCTACTTACCAAATACAAATACAATCAGTAATTGCTTCCGGGAGAGAGACACTGTTGCATAGAAATGCTGTCTGCATCCAACATCTCCACAGAAGTAGGGAAATACAATCACTTATATATTCTCATTAAGGTAACAAGTTATGCATGGGTAATATGACAATAATCAAACTTACTGGTAATTCTTGTCTGAAAATCTTATTTGCCATCCAAATGAAATTGCAGATTCATCATGTTATAGCATTTTTACTTAACAACAGCAAAGTCATCCTGATTTGCAAAATCATCTTCCTTGTAACCATATTTGTGTTTCTCCACCCACCTGCTTCCGTGGTTACTAGAGGTTAACAGAAAATTCCCCTTAGATTAGCAAAGTTATAAACCATATTCTCCTACAAAGCATTTTTCTCTTATTTCTCCGTCAGCTTATTTTGCTCTTTCATAAGCAAAAAGGACATGAGATTCTGTGACACCCTTCTTAACTAGCTTCTCAGTGACTTGCCCTCTTGACCTGTACTGAGAGGCCTAGCTTTACTCACAATTGTCAGGCTGCCACAGCAGTCCTGTCGTTTGGGTACATGTCCAGCATGCCCCATATCTACAGGTCCATGACCTCCTCCACCTTGTCCCCAAAAGATTAACTGCTCGGTACGTTTGTCCACTAAGCTCTTCTGAATCATTGGTTCCAGGTCAGAGACACACAGCCATGAGAGTCTACTCATCTCCACACTCATAAGAGAGAGTTTGGACGCAATATTAAAGGTGAAATAGGTGCCCCTGTCTAGATATGTCCTGCACTCAAGCTACTTTTTGGACGTGATGAAGCTCTGAGGCCTGCTCCTAAGGGTCAGTCCACGAGACTAAGTGTACTGCGCATCAAAGACTTCAAGTAGAGGCTCATATAGAGCTGTTAGGACTGGATGTGGTTAATAAACATCCAGGCCTGATAAAGAGTCCTCCCAAATGAGTCCAGAGTTTGAGCCTCTATAACTGGGGGAGCCGAGGCGCAAGACCTGGAACTTCTGGCTCATTTGAGAGTGGATTCAACCACCAGAGATGGGGAGGCAGTTGCACCCTCTCAAATCCAGGAGCCTTCTGGATACGATACAGAGTATCCACTTTTTTTGGTACTTTCTTCCTGCATGAAGAGGGGAGATTCCCAAATCATCAGCGAATCGTTAAGGATAGGGGTAACAGAACTGTGACCCTTTCCTTAGGAGGAGATTCATAGTCCAGGACAGATAACTTCCCTGGCCCTAGGCTCTTCCTCCATCTAGCTATCTCCTTTACAAAACCTATGAATGAGAGAGACTCAGGTGGAGATGTACATCTTTCTTGAGGTGGGGATGGGTCAGAAGGGACTCCATAAGAATTCTCCTCCGAGAAGTAATGTGGATACTCGTCCAACTCCAAAAAGTGGTCCACATCCAACTCCACATGAGCAGAGTGAGTTTGTACCTGTCCCAGCTCTGTGGAACCATGTCCATGTCCCAGAGGGCACCATGATACAGCCCTACTCTCAGACTTTGGGGAAGCTTTCTCTCTTGATGTAGAGAGCAGTACCACATGGGTTGATTTCAATATCGACACCTGTCAAGGAACCAGCATCGAAGATCATTCCACAGGCAGACTAGGGGCCTCAGGAGGGAGTCGAGGCTGAGTTGCAGCTGGTGCAAGTGCCTTTGATGCCTGAGAAATGCCTGAGAAGCATGCAGCTGAAACATCTGCACCACTTCCTCTCTTAGTATAGCCGCTCATTGAGGGTGGGCATCAACAAAGGCTAGGGAGCTGGTTCGGCAAAAGCCTGAAAAAGTCGGTGTCAAATGGAAAGCAGGAACCTGGCTACTCGGAGACTGGTGCACCGGCCCCTCCACCAAAGAGAGAGCTATCCTCTCAGTGGCAGTGTTTCTCAGGTACCAGTGATATGATGCCCCGGTGCTCCAGGCACCATGCTTCAAAAAAGACCAGTGCTTATACTTCTTTGGCTTCCCTCACTGCTCAGCATCATAGTCCCTCAGTGCCGATAAGGATGACATTAAACCTATAGCTGACTGGTCCCAGGGCTTACTATGTCAAGGGAGGAGGAGACCTCCCCGATGCCAGTGCACTCCCACTGGTAGATGAAGTCTGAGAAGCCATCAAGGTCAATGCTTCCAGTGTCAATGTCAATAGACCCGTCTCGAGGAGCGAAAAACTTTCTACTGCTGAATCTGACACGCCATGTGTATCCTCAACTGCATTTTTAAACAGAGAAAGCAAGAGTTAGGCTCATGGATAGGTCCAAGGCATGCACTGCACCAATTGTGTGGGTCCATTACAGAGATCACCCGACTGCATTGGGTGCACTTTTTGAAGCCACTTGGGGTCTTCTTGGATGTCAAGAAAAGAATCATGGTAAATTAAACTCCTCAATCTTGAGCATCCAAAAGGGGCAAAGCTCAAATCAAGGTCACTGCTCAGGTCTGAAAGGGGCCTAAAGAGCTACGCGAAAAAGAAATAAGCTTTAAGAAATGAAAAACTTAAGAAAATAAAGGGGAAGGTACTAAAAATAAAAATTATGAAGAAAATGAGGACAAGCCCATAAGGGAAGGCACTGAAAATGTATCTGTTAAAAAGTGCTGAGGAGAGACTATGAAGACACAACCTCTCAGGTAATAGCAGATGTTTAAACTCCCAAAGCCCAGCACATCCACCTTTGGATGACACTGCACCTATGGCTGTACCTTCATATGAGGGGACTCCGCCTTCATATGAGCCAGGTTTTTCCAACAAACTTTTAAATTGTGGCATTGCCATTGGTTATACACCCATACCACCCCACCTTCTGAATCCCACACCTCCACTTCCCCCCACCCATCCCATCACTCTGGACAAGCCTACATCGGTACAGATCTCCGGTACGGTAGATCTCTCACCTGTCCCTGTCCCTTCCGGTCCAGGACCCATGATTCCAGGTGCTGTTGCCCCTGCCATCCCCCAGCCCACTGATCCAGGTGCTGCTATCCCTGCCATTCCTTCAACCATTGTTCCAGGTGCCGCCACCACGGTTGCAGGCGCTGCTATCCCTATTATCCTTCAACCTGTCATCCCAGGTGCTGTTATACCTGTTCCTCCTCCCATTCTTCCTCAACCTGAACCCCTGCCAAGTGTCCTTACTACTGCAATCCCTTCTAGCTCTGGACCAGAATCCCGGCTCCAGACCCGCCCTTCAGTCCCAAGATCTGTAACCTTTAAACAACCCTCTAAAACAGTGAAATTTAAACAGCCCTCTAAATCAATGAACCCCCCCTGTCACTCCCTATCCCTTCCGACAATGCTAATCCAAGTCAGTCACAAATTAACACTGTGACTACCCTTGACAAAATAGACAAGGCTCCCAATGTCTTGCGACAACCAGAAGTTGCCAGCCTAGATTGTGGCGAGCATATCAGGTGTGGGTGCTGTCATAGGCTGGGTCATTTTGCTGCCATATGTCGACAGTCCTTTCATAAGCATGCCCAGTGTAATAATCCCCCTGTCCAGCAATTGTTCTCCTTGTGGAACCCGGAACGACGCCGTTCTCAGTAACTAAGCAGATTATTTGGACCCTGTAATAACTGCTCTAATGGCTTCGGTATAATGCTTAGGTTATTAGATTAAAGATTAGGAGTTATCCTGAGTCTGTTTAGTTAATTCTTACTTCTGCTGTTAGTTTTTTTTTCTTTAGTAGTTTCTTTTGACTTAATTCTAAATGGTGGTTACGTCCTACACTGTCTTGTGTTATTATATATCCATGTATGTTTTTGTTTTAACATCTTATGGCAAACCGCAATGGGAATAACATGAGCTTTCCTCACAGCGAACGATGGCCCTACAAACAAAGGGCATTAACTCAGAATGGAGGGAATGAAACATCCTCCCGGAGGGAATAAACTCATCCTCCAAAACATGAAACTGGAGGGAATTAAGTCATCCTCCTTTAATTGAACAAGAATCCTGAAGACTGTTTTCCAACTTTCTCCCAAGGACAGAATCTCCAGGAAACATGAACAGAACCTGAAATAGATTTATAGCAGATAGCAATCAGACAGGGAGGGATCATGGCTGCATCTGCTATGACTAAAGGAAAGAAAATTATCACGGTAAGAACCTAATTTTCCCTTCCTTGTCATCAAGCAGATGCAGCCATTACAGATGGGATGTATCAAAGCAATCCCTAGATAGGGTGGGAACAA
Organism: Microcaecilia unicolor; assembly: GCF_901765095.1. Classification (NCBI taxonomy): domain Eukaryota; kingdom Metazoa; phylum Chordata; class Amphibia; order Gymnophiona; family Siphonopidae; genus Microcaecilia; species Microcaecilia unicolor. Next base: position 57,713,223 of record NC_044037.1, read on the forward strand.
GCCACTTGCGCTCCAGCACTTGCGCCAGCACTTGCGCTCCAAAATATGAGTCCCTCCTGGCAGCCACATCCAGCCTGTAATGTCGGGCAAAAGAGCTTAGAAGCCCATGTTGCTGCACTACAAATCTCTTTGAAGAGAGAGTGCTCCAGTTTCAGCCCAAGAAGAGGAAATTTCTCTAGTGGAATGCGCCTTAAAGGCATCAGGCGGAGGCCGGCCGGCAAGCAAATAAGCTGAAAAGATAGATTCTTTGAGCCAGCGGGCAATAGTGGCTTTAGACGCTGGAGACCCTCTGCGAGGACCTGATAGCAAAACAAACAGATGATCAGAGGTCCTGAAAGAGTTAGTAACTCGCAGATACTGCAGCAGAGTCCTGCGCACGTCCAACAGGTGCAATTGCCCAAAAGATTCTGGAAACTCCTCCTTGACAAAGGAGGGCAATAAAATAGGTTGGTTTAGGTGAAACGCTGAAACCACCTTAGGCAAGAAGGAAGGCACGGTCCGAACCGTGACCCCGGACTCTGAAAATTGCAGAAAAGGGTCTCTCTACAGGACAGCGCCTGGAGCTCTGACACCCGTCTCGCCGAAGTAATGGCCACTAAAAAGATGGCCTTCAGTGTCAAATCTGTCTCTGAAGCACGCCGAAGCGGTTCAAAGAAAGCACCCTGAAGGGCTTTCAGCACTAGCCTCAGGTTCCAAGCTGGACAAGGTGCACGCAAGGAAGGACGGAGCCGAAGCACCCTTCTAAGAAACTGTGCCACATCTGGATGAGCAGCTAAAGACACGCCTTCAACCTTGCCACGCAGGGAGGCCAACGCTGCCACTTGCACCCGCAGGGAATTATAGGCCAAGCCTTTTTGTACACTATCCTGCAAAAAGTCCAGAATCGGCGAGACAGGAGCCCGCAGGGGTGTGATCTCTTTGGAAGCACACCAGACTTCAAACTGGCGCCAAATCCTGGCATAAGCCATGGAAGTGGAACGCTTGCGGGCTTGCAGGAGAGTGGTAATTACTTTATTGGAATAGCCTTTGTCTCTCAATTGCGCCCTCTCAATCGCCAGGCCATAAGACCAAATCGGCCGGCGTCCTCCATGGTCACCGGACCCTGTGACAACAGGTTGGGAACCAGAGGTAACTGAAGGGGATCCTCTACGAGCATCTGTCGGAGGTCCGCATACCAAGGCCTCCTGGGCCAATCCGGGGCGACGAGAACCACTTCTGGATGCAGCCGAATCTGCAGGAGCACGCGCCCTATCAAGGGCCACGGAGGGAGCACATACAGTAGGCCCGGAGGTCAGGGTTGAGCCAAGGCATCCAACCCCGCCGCGCGAGGATTTCTCCGTCTGCTGAAGAAGCACGGGGCTTTGGCATTGATGCTTGTCGCCATTAGATCCATCATGGGCTTGCCCCACTTGGCACATATCTGCAGGAATACTTCGTCTGCAAGTTCCCACTCCGCTGGATCAATCTGATGCCTGCTTTGATAATCAGCTTGCACGTTGCTCTGACCTGCAATGTGAGCTGCTGACAGAAACTGTAGATGCAGCTCGGCCCAGTGGCAAATTTGTTCGGCCTGCGCGGCTAGAGCTCTGCACTGAGTGCCGCCTTGTCGATTTATGTAGGCCACTGCTGTCGTGTTGTCCGACATCACTCTGACAGCCAATCCTTCCAGGGTCACTTGAAAAGCCAGAAATGCCTGAAACACCGCTTTCAACTCTAGGCGGTTGATGGACCACTCCGACTCCTCAGGTGTCCATAGACCCTGGGCATGCTTCCCCTTGCAATGTGCGCCCCAGCCTTTCAGGCTGGCATCTGTTACCACTAGGCACCAATCGGGGAGCGCCAGCGGCATTCCTCGCCACAGCATGCTGTCTGAGAGCCACCACTGCATACTGAGTCGGGCCGCAGGGAGCCAACAGAGTCTGCATTGATAATCCTGAGATACTGGAGACCATCTTTGGAGTAGAGCATACTGTAGAGGTCTCAGATGCGTTCTCACTCAGGGCACCAGTTCCAACCAGCTGGACAATGTCCCAAGCTCGCGGGCGGGGCATCCTCAGGAGCAGACGGACCTGATTCTGAAGCTTGCACCGCCTTTGCTCGGGAAGGTACACATACCCCGAGGCTGTGTCGAACCTGGCCCCAAATATTCTAGAGACTGCGAGGGGTCAGGTGACGTTTGGCCAAATTGACGACCCAGCCCAGAGATTGAAGTACTGAGACCACTCTGGCTGTTACATGCTAACTCTCTGCAGCAGAGTTTGCTCGAATGAGCCAGTCGTCCAGGTACGGGTGAACCCGAATACCCTCTCGCCTTAGAAAGGCAGCTACTACCACCATAACCTTCGAAAAGGTGCGGGGGAGCTGTGGCGAGGCCAAAAGGCAAGGCCCGGAACTGGAAATGCTTTCCCATCACCGCAAACCTCAGAATCTTCTGGTGCGGGGGCCAAATTGGTATGTGCAAGTAAGCTTCTTTCAGGTCCAGAGACGTGAGAAACTCTCCTGGCTGTACCGCCGCAATGACGGAGCGCAGGGTTTCCATGTGAAAATGCCGCACTCTCAGGGACTTGTTTAATTCTTTTAAGCCCAGAATAGGGCGAAAAGACCCTCCTTTTCACGGCACCACAAAGTAGATGGAGTAGCGGCCGCAGCCGTGTTCGGCGGGAGGTACCGGGGACATGGCCCCTATCTGAATTAGAGAGTTGCACGGGGACAGAAATCTTACCCATCCCCGCCCGTCCCTGCTGGAATCTTACCTGTCCCCACCCATCCCCACTGGAATCTTACCCATCCCCACCCATCCCCGCAAAAATTTAAACCATCCCAACCTGTCCCCACCCGTCCCCGCAAGAATTTAACCCATCCCCACCCATCCCCGTAAGAATTTAGCCCATCCCCACCCATCCCCATAAGAATTTAATAGTACATAAAAGAAAGTTCCAGTCAGCTCCCTCAGTCTCTCTCTCTGCATTTGAGCCACAGCACTGTAGGCAAGGAAGGAACGGAAGTTGGAACTTGGAACACTCTGGTGCGCACATGTAAGATTTGTCTCTGATTCACTGGCAGTGTGTGCTGAGAGGTCGCCACATGCACATGCCAGTAGGTCAGGTGACATCTGATTCTCGTGCCTGTGTCAGAGCTGAGGTCTGTGCACCAGCCTGGGAGCAAAGAGGATTAATAGTAACATAGTAAGTGACAGCAAATAGACCTGAACGGTCCATCCACTCTGCCCAATAGTCACACTCATGATCAATTCATCATTAAATCAACGAGTGTGATATTATATACTTGATTATGGTCTTTCTTTCGTGTTTCTGGAACAAAGACCACAGAAGTCTATCTGGCCCCAACCTTATGTTCCAACTGCTGGAGTTGCCATCAAAGCCCACTCCAGCCTATTCATGTTCTCATTTGTGGGACACAGACCATAAAAGTCTGTCCAGCACTGTCCTCATGTTCCAGCCACTGAAGTTGCTGCCTAAGCCCTTTCCAGCCCATCCTACACCAGATTGCCATGTATGAGACACAGACCATACAAGTCTGCCAGGTATCAGCTCTAGTTCATCACAGCCAGAGTCGCCATCTAAGTGTCACTCGACATATCCACACACATGCAGCCATTTAAGGTTAGCACGCCTTTTTGAATTCAGTCATCATTTGTGACTCTACCACCTCCTTAAATGGAAGACTTTCCACATTTATACTATTAAAGCAAGGAAGAAGAGGAGGAGGAGGAGGAGACAGCACTCAAATAAATTGGTATTCGGTAGATGAGAGGCTGGTGCAGGTGCAGCTTACACTTCCACGGGAAGCCCACAGAACTGGTTCCATCCCCGCGGGAACCCCGCAGGAACTTCCTCCGTCCCCACGGGAACCCCGCAGAACTGCTTCCATCCCCGCGGGAACCCCACAGGAACTGCCTCCATCCCCGCGGGATTCCCGCAGGGACGGAAGCCGTGCAGCTCTCTAATCTGAATCAGACCTTGCAAAGTCTCCTCTACCGCCGCCCGTTTGGCGGTAGAACCGCATCGGGACTCCACAAACACGTCTCTTACAGGGGCGTCGAATTCTATTCTGTAACCGTCTCTGATCAGGTCCAAGACCCACTGATCTGAGGAAATGTTGGCCCACTCCTCGGCAAAGAGGGAAAGACGTCCTCCGATGACAGGACTCGAGGAGAGGGCCGGCGCACCATCATTGAGAGGGTCGCCCCTGAACTCCAGGCCTTGAGCCAGTGGCTGTGGAACGTTTGTCCGAGCGAAAGGAGTTCCTCTGCTGAAAGCGAGCACGAGAAGTGAACCCAGCAGAACGCCCCGGGCGGTACCTTTGAGCTTCACGGAAGTGACGTCTGTAAGAAGAGTGGACTGCCGTACCCTTAGAGGAAGGCCGAGGCCTATCTTCGGGCAAGCGCTGGGGTTTAGCCTCACCCAGGCCCTTCACAATTTTCTCCTCACCAAACAGGAGAAGGCCTTGAAAGGGCAACTTCACCAACCTTTGCTTAGAGGCCATGACCGCCGCCCAATGCCGTAGCCAAAGAAGACGGCGAGCCGCCACTGCTACTACCATGTGTTTAGCCGAAGCTCTGACAATATCATAAAGGGCGTCAGCAAGAAAGGACAAGGCCGACTCCATCCACGGAGCCACATCTGAAAAGGGCTCTGCTCCATCACCGGGCTGTTCCACTGCATGTTGCAACCAAGCCAGGCAGGCTCTAGCAGCATAACAACTGCATGCAGATGCCCGAATAGTGAGACCTGCAATTTCAAATGACCGTTAAGTGCTGATTCCAGTCTACGGTCTTGAATATCCTTCAGGGCAACACCTCCTTAAACAGGGACGGTAGTTCTCTTTGTCACAGCTGTGACTAGGGCATCCACTTTAGGCATAGCAAAGCGAGCCATATGCTCCTCACTCAGAGGGTATAATTGCCCCATAGCCCTGGAAACTTTCAAAGGTCCCTCGGGGTCAGCCCATTGAGCCAAAATAAGCTCTTGGATGGAGTCATGCAAAGGAAAGGCTCGAGCAGGCTTTTTGGTACTAGCCATCCTAGGATTCACAGAGGAGGCTGTGCCACTGGCAGGGTCCTCAATAGAGAGAGCCTGCAGGGCATCAGAAATAAGCGCTGGCAGCTCATCACGGTGGAAAATCCTCACCGCGAGGGATCGTCCAGATCCTGAGTCACTTCTGCACCAGACTCTGGCTCCTCAGACCATGAAGGCCTGCCAGAGTCCTCCGAATCCTCGCAGCCCGACCACGGGGGGGGGGGGGGGGGGGGGGGGGGGGAATGGAGGTGCAGCACTCTCTGAAGGGGAAAGAGCCCTTCTGCGCTTCATATTCTGCCAATTATCAGGGAATAATGCCTCAGAGGGCATACCCAGGCTAGAATCCACCGGGGGGGGGGGGGCATTAGAAGAGGCCCCTGCAGGGCTTTGTGGGAGAGCTCTTTTAAGCATGTATGCTTTATGCATTAATAAGACAAAATCAGGGGAGAAAAACTCACCCCGGGCACCCGGATCTCTGCCAGGGCTAGTAGCAGGGCTGTGCCAACACGGTAAGCGGGGTAAGCATGGCAGGGGGGCGCCTCCCTCTGGGGGGCGCCGCTGCACCATGCTCACCTCGCTCGCCCTCCTGCTCCCATTGTTCAACTGCCTGCCCTCTCCTTGACGTCAGAGGAAGGCGGAACACAGCGAAGGGAAGGCTAGAGACGTCGGCAGCGCCGCCTCCTTCACTGACGCTGCGCTGCTGGACCGCCACGGAGGTAAATTTAAAAAGAAAAAAAAGAAAAGGGATGTTGGGGGGAGAGAAGAGGACGGGCAGTTGAACAATGGGAGCGGGAGGGCAGGGGAGAGAGGAGCATGGATGCAAAGGTGGGGGGGGGGAGAAGATGGCGGGCCAGGCCAACTGGGACATGGGAGCGGGAGGACAGGGGAGAGAGGAGCATCGATGCGAGGGGGGGTCATGGAAGGGAGAGAGGGGAATTGCTGGATAGGGATTAATGGAGGGTGACAGAGGAGCATGGATGGGAGGGGCAGGGCTCAGGAAGAGAGGGGAATTGCTGGATAGGGATTAATGGAGGGGGACAGAGGAGCATGGATGGGAGGGGCAGAGCTCAGGGAGAGAGGGGAATTGCTGGATAGGGAATTAGAGATGAATGGAGGGGACAGAGGAGCATGGATGGGAGGGCAGGGCTCAGGGAGAGAGGGGAATTGCTGGATAGGCATTAATGGAGGGGGACAGAGGAGCATGGATGGGAGGGCAGGGCTCAGGGAGAGAGGGGAATTGCTGAATAGGGATGAATGGAGGGAACAGAGGAGCATGGATGGGAGGGCAGGGCTCAGGGAGAGAGGGGAATTGCTGGATAGGGATTAATGAAGGGGGCCAGAGGAGCATGGATGGGAGGGCAGGGCTCAGGGAGAGAGGGGGAATTGCTGGATAGGGATTAATGGAGGGGGACAGAGAAGCATGGATGGGAGGGCAGGGCTCAGGGAGAGAGGGGAATTGCTGGATAGGAATGAATGGAGGGGGCAGGGGACAGAGGAGCATGGATGGGAGGGCAGGGCTCAGGGAGAGAGGAGAAATTGCTGGACATAGAGGGGAGGGAAGAGAGATGAAGGAGATGAAATGAGGGAAAAGGAAGAGGAGAAAAACTGCACATGGATGAAGAAAATAGGCAGAAGCTGAGGACCAGAAATGAAGAAGAAAGGAGGAAAGAAATAAATGGAAAGGAAGCCCTGGAAATGGAGTTAAGAGGACAGATAGCAGCAGAATCAGATACTGGGCCAGCATGATCAGAAAAAGAAAGTCACCAGACAACAAAGGTAGAAAAAAATCATTTTATTTTCATTTTAGTGTTTGGAATATGTCCACTTTGAGAATTTACATCTGCTATCTTATTTTGCAATGTATAGCAATTTGTTTCTAAGAATATTGCTGACAATTCCTGTCAGTGTGGCAAGTGGTGAGCGGGGGGGAGGGGCGCCGCCGCCGCCAACTGATAGTCTGCAGGGGGGCGCCAGAGACCCTAGGCACGGCCCTGGCTAGTAGCTCTCATATCAGCCTCACTCCGAGGCCTCCCCCCGGGCTCAGGACTCTTTGTCTCAGCGAAGGTCGCGCCATGTGGTAAATTCAAAATGGCGTCCGCTGTCAGCTCAGAACGCAAAGAATTGTCGCTCGCCATGCTCGGGCCGGCTCTAACGTCTGTACAGCACGATTTACAGAGCTCCACTGCTGATCTGCGCTTGCCACACTTGGAACAGCGCTTTACTGTCTCCGCAGCCATCGCCAAAAACGGCGGTAAAATTCAAAATGGCGGTTCACGCCAAATCGCCCCGATCGCGGGCCCACCCCGGAGGGGTCAGAAAACACTCTTACCTCACTGGACCGAGTATCACAGCTCCGGTCCCACAGAAAAAGGCAAGGAAAAACCTCTGTTCCTTTTTTTTTTTTTTTTTAACGCTGTGAGGAAAGCAGAGGTAAATAGAATTCCGGAGGCTCAGGTGAGTGGGAAAGGCTGGGAAAGGGCGAACCTATGTGCCTGCATCCACTGTTGGTGGGGAAGGACAGGGAAAGCTAAGCAATGTGTCCACATCCACGGAGGTATGGGTAAGGCAGGGAAAGGGCGAACCTATGTGCCTTTAAAGTGAAGCTGCTATAGCCTCCAACACCCCTGCTAACAACTGGCAAAAGCACAGGAGCAACCTCCAGGCAGATTTTAGATGGAGCTCGAAGAAGCTGCAGCCACTCTGCTAGGGGAGATAGAGAATACTGAAGAGAGGCAGTGGAGCAAGCTGGTATGAGGCACTGAAAAAAGTGTGCTCTCTATCTCCCTCTGCTGGTTGATGGACACAACCCATCTGTAATGGCTGCATCTGCTTGATGACAAGGAAGAACAGGATTGGTCTTGTGTCCTTGCTCTAATTAATAATAACAGCGAGCTATATCTCTCTTTCTACAGACCTGGCTGGTTGCCCAGATTTCAAAGTAGCTCTGTGGCTCCATCCCTGCTTTTCTGTTTATAATGTAGGGAGACCAGATTTGCTTTCCTTTGCTTTTATGTTTTATTAGGCAGTATATAAGAATGTCTGGCACCATATTTGATTAAAACAAGACAAAATTTCCTCTAATGTCAGGCCTATACTGATTTTACAGATACGCAGATACCTGTCAAAGTTAAAAGGTGCCTGCTTGTCTGCGTGGATGCTTTCTAATCAAATTTAAAACAAAATAATAATAATGAATAGAAGCTTAGCCTTGCATCAGAGAAAGTGCCATGACCATGACTTTCTCTCTGTCAAGAGATTATTCCCATATTTGGTATTCCCTGCAGAATTACTATAGACAATGGTTTTAGTTTTTGATGAGTTCCTCAAGTCCTTTATTCCTGCATTGGGTATTTCACACCACACTGCTTGTATTTACAAACCTACTAGCAATGCCCTAATTGAGCACTACAATGGACCTTTAAAAACTAAATTGAGACAACTTATATTAAATGGAATTAAAAATTGGCTCGATGCTCAACCACTGGCCTTGTTAGCTCTTCAAGCCACCCCATCAGTTTAAAAAAAAAAACTGCCTCCTTTTTAGATCTGTCCAGGCCACAATATGCGCCTTCGTAAAGCTAATCCTAATAACCACCTGCCTGACCAATATTCTGTATATTAGGATGTGTTACCCAATATCATTACTTTTTCTGTCTTCGATTTTCACAGGACATCTCAGTCAGAAGAGGGGAGGGTAATGATAGCCCTGCCCCTGCCACCGGTCATCCTAAAGCTCTCAAAGTTGGAGATTTGGTTCACCGGAAGTACTACACCCCTATTTACGTAGGACCCTTCCAAATTAGTCAAGTTGCAAGACCACACCTCCTGGGTCCACCTAAAAGATATCCTCATCTACAAGGCTCCTGATTCAGTCTCTTTCAAGCCATCCCCACCAGCTCAGCAGTTACCACTGGTTCTGCAGCCTCCACCACCACTTCAAGTTGATGGACTAAAAGAACATTTTCCAAGATTTCTTACTCCCATGACCAAGCATCTGACAACTACAGATATTACCTTACAGGAAGAAATCACCTCACCTGAACGGAACATTGCCCATCAAAGCGAGCCCACCACTGCACTTGCCATCTTTCCAGTGGAACCAGGTGATGCAAGTCCAACTACCCACAAGAGGACACTGTACTCTGTACTCCAAAAACTGTATTGGGGCTTGTTGTACTTATATTATTCCTAATTTTGGTTCCAGGACTAATCTACTATACATTTGAAAAGACTCACAGGTTTCTTCAGTATACATAGTAATAATCACAAGAATCCATCCTAGGTACCCCAATTAATTGAAACCCTGTATTTAATCATTACCTGCCTTTTTAATTCTATTTAATTCTATTATTCCTGACAATATGAATCATCATTTGTTTTGTTTTATTCATTACACCTGCCTGGCTATTAAATGGCTGGTGCTCACTCTAAAGAGCCTCTGAACGGTGCCTGTCCCACTCACCCCCTAAATTGGGATCCTGGAATGGATGATGACCCTAACTGGAACCCTTTTAACTAGATTTAATATTTTCTGTTACCCTATATTTGATACATGGACTACTAGATCTAATAGGTCCGTGTTGGATAACTTTGAAATTTTCCAGGGATGTGGACAAATTAAAATTAACAGACCACACATCCAATAATCAGACCCTCTAACAGAGAACCTGTATATTTTTGGTATGTCACCTATAGCATTGGTCAAAGTGGGTGGCATCCTTGGTTCTTTGACTGAAAAATTGGAAATAGATATGTTGACATTTATAAACTTTACTCCGCATACGGATTGACAGGTGCCGTACCTCTATTGTCACTATAGATGCTATAGGAGTGTCAAGAGGATTACTTGATTAATTTAAAGCCAGAAATCATTGTTATACGTACATTCCCAATAATACTGACACTGATGATTCCATTATAAAGGCATTACAAGACCTTTCTGCCTTAGTCAACCAAATTAGCTACTAAATCAGGTGTTGATACTGTTGTCTGGTGCATTATTCCCTATGTTCAGAGGTTTGTCTTAAGCCTCCTTGTTACTACCCTCAGTACAATACAAACTACATTTCCATCATAAATTTTGTGTAGGACCACTGCTATTTATTTTACCTATTAATGCCTGTAACGCAAGTGTACCTCTTATTAAGAAAGATATTTATTCTGCTTATGCTGTTTAATTGAACTATCATATGCTTCTTTCTAGTGTGTTATATTTTGCCAATTTGTATAGACAGGTTTAGATTGTTTTCTCTCCATTTTTAGACTGTTGTACCTTTCATCACTGGACCTCAAATAGTAACTAAGCAGACTGTTTTCTACTATTGATTATTTCTCTATCATTAAGAGAAAGTGAATCAGATCAATTCATTTCTTTAACATATATTTGCTTAATTTTCTGTACAAAGGAAAAAGAAGATTATGTTCCTATGTATGCTCCAAAAACACTATAACTCAACAGTGCCTTCATATATGATCTAGATCAATTACACTCAGAGTTTTGCCATTATCTTGCTCATAATTACAAAACTATTATCTTGCCCATAATTATAAGACTACTGCAGGTTAAGCAGCAGGCCCTTCATATATAATGTAGGCCTATGACACCCATAGCTTAGCCTTTGCAATTCTTGTAATTATAATGTTCATGAGTTTGCAATAGTTATTCATTATTTGCCCACTATTAATCCTTTTTAAATGATACAATGGAATATTTTTCCATAAAAATACTAGTTTTAGTTATAATTACACAAAGCTGATCATTAGTCAAACTTTCAGCTTTGTAATAATGATATATTAATTGACTACCATCATACACTTAAATTTATTGATTCCATTATATGACATAGATTTGAATGAATTCACATATTTCCAAGTCTCGCTCCACCCTAGAGGGGTAGGTGTAAGATAGTTAGGCCCCTTGGGTTGGTTATGATAAAAGGGGAAACCTAACACTGCATTTCATTCAGCATATAATTATGTATCCACATACTGACTCTTGCTATGGCCTTGTCCCTTATTGTGCCACAGCACCCCTGTCACCTCAGATATATACATTCCCCCCCCCCCCCCCAGAACTCTGACAGCCCTCTGGAAAGGACGGCCACACCTACTAGTAGTCATGTGTGCCAGCCCCCCCCCCCCCCCCTGGGGGGCCTGGCAAGAGGGGAATGAAGAGTTATGCTAGCCCTTGCTCTCAGTAAAATATAGGCCAATGGCTCATAATAAGAGCTAGGCTTCTTAAAATCAAAATCATCTCTGATACAAAAGAGCTAGCTTGTAGAAATCAGAGATCACCTTTGACACAGTTACATTTTACTGTAGCAAATGCTGAAGTGCTGGGTCAGCTGCACCCCAGGTGAGAACATCCAAAGGAGGGGGCTAGAGGAAGGTTTGAGAACATGTAAAGTCATCTAATGAGATGCACTCTGAGCTTATCTTGTTTATACTTAGAGCTTGAGAATATGTGAAGTCATTTTGATAAGGGCCAAGAACCCTGGTGACAAAGCTGGGGTCAATTGAAATGAATAGGGTGAAAATAGTATAAAAATGGGAGTCAGAAGGGTATTAGATCAGAAAACTCCAGAAGGTCAGAGAGAGGACGTGTCGTGGACTGCTGTTCAAACCATACGAATACCTGATTTGCCTGTACTGCTACTGGTAAGATTGAAATAAACTATCTTCTTATATCCCAGCGAGTCCTTCTGATTATGGAGTTCGTTAATTCCTGGCCTGTGTAACAGCAGTCTGGGGGAGTATGAGGTCAGAGTAATTGGGGGGAACACGCAAATTAATATATAGAAGTTATACCTGAATTTTCAGCAGCAGCACTTACATGGATAGTGCTGCCAAAAATACATACAACTTTCAAGAACTTTAAGGTTAGATGGTGGCCCTGCCTCTGAATACTGACCCCACACTGAGGTCCTGCTTAGTTAAAAAGGTCAAACCACAGTGGGAGCAATATATCAGTCTCAATACCATCCCTTACAGCCCCACAGATAACTTTAACTTGCATGGTCTACCATAATAAAGAAAGTAAAATTATACGAGTGGTTTTTCTTTCATTATTTCATAATAGAAAATAAATTACCACCGAGATTTTGGAAGTTATTTTCCAATGGAAACAATGCACTTATGGATCCTTTTACTAAAGGATGCACTAAAAGATTTAGCATGCACTAAATGATAAGATGCCAATAGGAATATAAGCTTCACTTTAGTAAAAAGGACCCCTTAATTTTGATTACAGAAGACTTTGCACATGGCTTTCTTCCCTTGACAGGAGCATCAGAAAACTGGAAATGTACCCTGTGCAACAAGCCCTAGCACTCCTTTCCCACCTACTGAATCACGGCCGAGCAAGGAAGCATAACGGCAGTAGCCTAATCCACTATATCAATGTTCCTGTTGTTCTTGGGGGTCACTGTTTTCTGAATGTCTGCTGCCCTCTAATTTACCCTGCCGTATTCTATATAAACATATCTATGTCCTTTAAGTCACCCCTTGTTACATCCCGTTTTTAAATCTATCCTTGAATGTTATGCATGCACTATAAAACTTATTTTTGTCTAAACCATGCTATGTACATGTGGACAATACATGTTTATTAAGGAAAATATCCTTAAAAGGAATTACAGAACGGATGGTTGCAGAGCATTGCTGGCTGCTTCAGACAAACAGGATGCAAGTCAAAACATTATTTAGCTGGGCTGCGGAATTTAAAAGCCGGAGTTTCACCTGTGGGGCTGACGAGTCGCCCAGGATCTATCCCATGACACTACTTCTGACTACATCTACTGGACAGATAGGAACTCCCCCAGCACCAGGACAGACAGAGATTGAGATCATGATGATGCTTGCTACAGTGAAGTATCATTTTACTCACTGTAAGAGCAATTCTGTAAGCTGCCATTTATTTATTTTTTTTCCATTTTGCTCACACCTTTTTCAGTAGTAGCTCAAGGTGAGTTACATTCAGGTACACTGGATATTTCTCTGTCCCAGGAGGCCTCACAATCTAAATTTGTACCTGAGGCAATGGAGGGTTAAGTGACTTGCCCAAGAGCACAAGGAGCAGCAGTGGGATTTGAACCGGCCACCTCTGGATTGCAAGACCCGTGCTCTAACCACTAGGTCACTCCTATTTATGTGCACAACTTACAGAATCCAGTAACTTACGTTCACCCTTGACACATTTGGATGCTCACAGTTACACCTCTATTGCTGGTTTAACTGCAGATGCCTAGGCTCCTCAATGCTGGGTTATGCTAGTGTTCTATAATGGAATCTGGTGCCCGGGTGCCATTAGAGAATAGGCTCTCATTGTGTGGCATCAGGGCACCTAAAAGAAAGCGCCCACTTACAGAATTACCCCCACTGAGTATGAACAAAAATCAAAGTGACCACACCTGTGGATAAAATGCCCCAAGTCCTTCTGGCTTCTGACACAGGTGATAAGGTGGACAAAAGAAATTTGCCATTTCCCTAAATTTGAAACGCTACTACCAAAAATGCCAAAGGTGCAAAAAAGGTAGTTATTACCAAAATGTAAATTTTAAAAACGGAATTGCCCCAACATTTCTTCCAGTCAAAACCACATGGGAAGCAGTGGAGCAATAAAAACCACAAATGCCAGTATTTGTAGGTTTCTATTTTGCATTTTCTTCTCCTGAAATCTGCTTGTTTGGCTTTACATTTTTTCTGCAGTTTTCTTTCTCCAGTGGATCCATACTGTGCGCGCTGGATTAGGTTCTAAGCCATCTGCCCTTCCTAGAGCTAAAATAGAAAAACAAAATCCACAGCTGTGAAGAGAAAATAAAGAAATTCCAGAGAAAGTATGTAGGAGAGGAGCCAAACTAAACCTACAAACATTTTCAACACTGTGCTAAAGTTTAAGCTTACAACAAGAGCCAAGTCAAGCAACTTTACTTAAAAAAAATAAAAATAAAAAAAAAGAGGCAAAAGAAAAGAAACCTACTGACTCATCAAGGGCTCAATACATTTAATTTCAAAAATCAAAATTTACTGCCAAAGTTATTCTTTCAGTTTTGTCAACAGAAATAATTACTTATACTAAAACCCTAGTCAGAAGCTCTACATCATTCAGAAAAGGAATGCAAACTCTCTTTAAGAAACTCTTTAATCTAGCTCTCACTCTCAAATTGCACAACTCATAATCAACTTCATTTTAATATGCAAGATTCACTATAACATCCTCATTTTTTTCCATTTCTTTCCTAATAATACCTAACATTCTATTTGCTTTCTTTGCTGACGTCGCACACTGAGCAGAGGGTTTCAACATATCATCAATGATGACACCTAGATCCTTTTCTTGGTTGGTGACTCCTAATGTGGAACCTTGCAACAAGTACCTGAAAATACCCTCCTAGAAGAAGGTACTGCACTCCCAAACACCTAACTCCGAGCTGCCTCTATCTGTGGAACTACTTTTCTTATCTCTGCAATGAGCTGATCCCACTTAAACTTCTACCTTCTCTTCACTGATACAGCTCATGAAACTACAGGGTTCCTTTGTGCTTATGAACATCTAACTGTGAGTAATCATCTATGTTATTCAATAAAGGAACTTCAGAAAAGAACAAGCGATTTAGGTGTGTTGATGTGCTAGGGGTTTATACTTCAAGATATTGAGACTTATAGCTAAATAACTTAAGAAACACCTATACAAGTCTCGAGAGACTTGACAGTAAACCTAATGTATATTCACTTCTATTTCCAGTACCCATGATGTATTGTAAGCCACAATGAGCCTGCAAAGAGGTGGGATAATGTGGGATACAAATGCAATAAATAAAATAAGTAGCTATAGTTCAGATCCTCTTTCCCAAATGCATCACTTTGCACTTGCTTACATTAAACGTCATCTGCCATTTGGATGCCCAGTCTCATAAGGTCCTCTTGCCATTTTTCACAATCCTCTTGCGATTTAACAACTTGAAATAGCTTTGTGTCGTCAGCAAATTTAGTTCCCTCACTAGTTATTCCCACATCAAGATCATTCATAAATATGCTAAAAAGCAGTTGTCCCAGCACAGACCCCTGCAGAACCCTATCAAACCTTCTCCATTGAGAATACTGCCCATTTAACCTTACTCTCTGTTTTCAATCTTTTAACCAGTTTTTAATCCATAATAAAACACTACCTCCTATCCCATGACTTTCCAATTTCCTCTGGAGTCTTTCATGAGGTACTTTGCCAAATGCTTTTTGAAAATCCAGATATACAATATTGACTGGCTTACCTTTATCCACGTTTGTTCACCCCTTCAAAGAAATGTCATAGATAGATGAGGCAAGATTTCCCTTCACTAAATCCATGTTGGCTTTGTTTCATTAACCCATGCTTATGTATATGCTCTGTAATTTTGTTCTTTATAATAGTCTCTACCACCTTGCCTGGCACAGACATCTGGCTCACCGGTCTGTAATTTCCTGGATCATCTATGGAACACTTGTTAAAAAATCGGCATTACATTGGCCACTCTCCAATCTTCCAGTACAATGCTTGATTTTAAATTAAGTGGTGTGGTAGCTGTGTTCCACTTTTAAAGCTAGCAGATACACGCACGAAAGGTCTGACCTTCAAAGACTTTATCCAAAACTCATTAGGGCTGTTACTATTGCACCATGCAGACTCCAGACAAAGCCTATGGTGCAATAAAAAAAGAATAATTGAAGGAGATTGGTCTAGTATGTTTCCTTATCTCGCAACATCATGCCTTACACAGAAACATGACGGATGATAAGGGCCAAAAGGCCTATCTAGTCTGCCCATCCTCAGTAACCACTAACTCTTCCTTTCCGAAAGGATCCAACAAGCCTATCCCATGCTTTCTTAAATTCTGACACAGTCCTTGTCTCCATGACCTCCACCGGGAGGCCATTTCACACATTCACCACCCTTTCCATGAAAGAGTATTTTCTTAGATTCCTCTTAAGTCTATTTCCTCTTAACTTCATCATATGCCCCTTCATTCCAGAGTTTTCCTGCATTTGAAAAAGGCTTACCTCCTGTATAATAATGCCACTGAGGTATTTAAACATTTCTATCATATCCCATCTCTCTCAGCATATACATGTTGAGCTTCCTAAGGCTGTCCCTATATGTTTTATGATTGAGACCACTTGCCAATTTGTAGCCACACTCTGGACTGACTCCGTCCTGTTTATATCCTTCTGTAGGTGCAGTATCTAGAATTGCACACAGTACTCTAAATTGGGCCTCACCAGAGACTTATACAAGGGCACTATCACCTCTTTTTTCCTGCTGGTCATCCCTCTTCTTAAGCAGCCAACCATCCTTCTGGCTTTGACCATCGCTTTTTCTATCTGTTTGGAGACCTTAAGTTTATCAGACACAATCATCCCCAAGTCCCGCTCTTCTTTTGTACACAGAAGCACTCCACTCCTATATTGTACCATTTCATGTCCAAGTATGGAGAACGGGCCAGCAGCACTGTTTATGAGATGGATGCTTAATCAGTCATGTCTTAAATCAGCATCTTAATCCAAATCTTACTGCAGAATTACAGCTCAAGCAGGAGCTAGATTCCTCTCTAGGCTCATTTCCCTTGTGCCCCTGTACACTACAAGACCCTGTGGGGTTTTTTTTTTTTTTTTTTAAAGAGGCTATGAGTCTGGGCCAAAGATCACTGGACCTTTGTTGAAAAAGGTCTAGACCGGTTAACAGACAGATCTGGATCCCTACACTAATCAACTAAGAAGCAGCATATCCTCAGCCAAACACTGAAGCTTCTAATGGAGAACATGCAGTCATCTTAGCAACTTCAATCTCTTCTTTAGCTCTGGATAAGCTCACTTTACCAGAGTGCTGTAGAGTTCACACATCAAATCTCTGACTCAAACTCCTCTATTTTTCAACTGTCTGACTGCGACTCCAGCTCCGCCTCCTACTGATATTAGGCTTTAAATTTTTTGTTCTGGATCTAAAAGTACTGGTAGATATAACTTTAGATCCAGGACAAAATATAAAATGATAAATTTACCATACATAACATTTTTTTTATTTTGAAGCTGGCAACAGAGTCTGTACATTTTTACCGACTCCAGCTCCACCCAAAATTGCTTCCAGCTCCTACTCCAACTCCACAGCCCTGCTTGCCAGAACTATTACCGTGCAAGGATGAAGCTCTTGACTCGTCAAGGACAGAGACTTACACAGCGCTCTCAGAAATCACCAGTAGAATGTTGGGGGGGGGGGGGTCATTCATAAATCCTGGTGTAATTGCAGGCAGCTCCTGGTGAGGGATGTTACATATGCAAAAATGGGAACTCTAGTGTATATAATGTTCAGGTTCTGTGCTGGACACTTGTTTTGATTGTATTTGTTTTCTTATCCCTTTGGTTGTGCAGCTTCCACCCTAAGTGGGTGCTGTTATAAATAATAAAGGTTCATTAAAAAAGAAAATCTGTCATCTCCACCTAATATTCTACACCTACACATTTATTTGGCAAGGAACACTGCATCAAAGTTGAGCATGATCACCAGTAGAAGGAAGTGGAACTGGCAGTGACAGACAGCATCAGTAGCTCTAGTTAGGAGAAGTGCATCAGTAACCTAAAGGGGGAAATGGCAATGTCCATGGCACTGGTGAGGATATTAACAGCCTCTTGAAGAGAGGCATTGGTAGCTTCAGCAGAATAGCACTGGTGACCCAGTTGGTAAGAGAGAGACTGGCAATCTCTGCAGTGACAGAGATAACTAAGGACTTGACAGAAAGTATTTCACATTTCTGTGGCAAAAGGAGAAATTAGACCTTACCTGCTAATTTGCTTTCCTTTAGTCCCTCCGGACCGGCCCAGGATTGGACTGATGGGTTGTGTACGCCTACCAGCAGGTGGAGACTGAGGAAACTCTGACACTAGAGAGCCAATAAGAGCCCTGGTCATGTGACCCTAGCCTCAGTATTTGAATAACAAAGCAGGAGAGGAAAGGAAGAGCAAACTTCTGTGTCCCGTGGAATCTAAGCAGCCACAAAGTACTGTTTAAACGTACTTAACGCACGGACTTGCCGTGACATAGAGCTCACCAGCAACTCTGACCAGAGAAGTGGTATGGCTCACCAATATCATTAGCTGTTAAAGATTTATTAATTCACTTATTTTATTACATACATATATATATACATATTTTTTTAATAAACCTAAAAACCATAACTTGCAAAACAGCTACGACTGTAACAACTAAACAAACTATGAAAAAAAAACTGCAGATCCAAAAGAATACGGGAGGGACCTGGGCCGTTCCAGAGGGACTAAAGGAAAGCAAATTAGCAGGTAAGGTCTAATTTCTCCTTCCTTAGCGTCCCTCCGGAACGGCCCAGGATTGGACTGATGGGAAGTAACAAAGCAGTAATCCTATGGGAGGGAGCCGAGCAAACCCACTGTGAGTACTCGAGAAGCAAAGCCTGCCTCCTGCCTACACTGTATGTCAAGTCTGTAATTTCTGGAAAAAGTGTGAAGAGAGGACCATGTCACTGCCCTACAAATGTCCTCTGGAGGAACTAAGAAACACTCTGCCCATGATGCCGCCTGCCCCCTCGTGGAGTGAGCTTTGACACATTCTGCGATTGCCCTGCCCGCCAGAAGGTAAGAGGAAGCTATCATCTCTTTAATCCACCGAGACAAGGTGGGCTTCGAAGCAGCCAAACCCTTGCGATGACCACCAAAAAGAACGAAAAGACGATCCATACGGCAGAAGTGTTCAATAACTTCCAGATACTTTTTAAGCACTCAACATCCAGAGTGTGTAATTTCCTCTGTTCCTCCGTGCCTGAGGAAGAACCCAGAACAGGAAGAAAAACCGATTGGGAAAGATGGAAGTGAGAAACTACCTTAGGTAGGAAAGAAGGAACTGGACATAGAACTACTCGCACCTTGGAAAACTGCAAAAAAGGAGGCCGACAAGAAAAAGCTTGCAATTCTGAAACTCTTCTAGCTGAAGCAATGGCCACCAAAAACACTGTCTTGAGGACCAAATCCTTAAGGGAATAAGTTGACAGCGGTTCAAAAGGAGGACCTGTTAGAGCAGAAAACACCAGATTGAGATCCCAAGATGGAAAGAACGATCTAACTGGAGGGCGAAGAAGACTGACACCCTTCAGAAAACAAGATACATCTGGAAGACTTATCAAGGATTTTCCTCGGATTCGATCTCTGAAACAGGAAAGGGCCACCGCTTGCACTTTAAGAGAAGAAAGAGAAGTGATGCACTCATCAACCTTTTCTTATATGAGCACGCAATTTTGGAACAATCTTCCACGCAACCTGAAGACGACCAACGAGCTGACCGACTTCCGCAAACTATTGAAGACTCATCTCTTCGAAAATATCTATCGAAAGGATCAAAACACATGAACTCTACGCACACTATTAGTAATACATCAACACATTCTCATCTGTACGCTCATTTTAACATACTTAAACCTTAATCTACAGGTAAAATGCTACACCCGAAAGTTTTTCGCACTATTGTTCTATAGTCCTATCAGTATCCGTTATTCTTCCTTTATTCCATTGTTTTGTTCCATTGTACTATTCTCTTAACGATACGTAGACTCTGTCTTAAACTCAATGCATAACAATGTAACCACAATCGAGTTGTAACAAATTGTACTTCCATTAATACAATGTATTTTAAGCCACACTGAGCCCGCAAATAGGTGGGAAAATGTGGGATACAAATGCAATAAATAAATAAATTAAATAAATAAAAGCCCTTATCAAAACCTCGCTGAAGAAAATCCAACATCTGTGCTACTGAAGCCCTAAAGGGAGCAATACCAGCATCTGCACACCAAGCCTCAAAAACGCGCCAGGTACAAATATAACTGAGCGAGGTCGATCGACGCCTAGACTTAAGCATGGTAGCAATCATTGGGACTGAAAACCCCCTCTTAGCTAAGCGGGCTCATTCAAGAGCTATGCCATAAGACAAAATCGAGCTGCGTCTAGATGCGGAATTGGCCCTTGCAACAGCAGGGTCCCGTGAACCAGCAGCCAGCAGAGGAAGAGGAGATGCCGATCGAAGACGCTGAAGGTCTGCATAACAAGGACGACAGGGTCAATCTGGAGCCACCAGAACTACCGGACCCCCGTGCTCCTCAATCTTTTGAAGAAGACGACCTAAGAGAGGCCACGGGGGAAACGTGTAGAGGAGACCGGAAGGCCACTGCTGCATTAGTGCGTCTACTCCTGCTGCTCTTGCATCCCTTCGGCGACTGAAGAAGCGCGGAAGTTTTGAGTTGAGGCTGGAGGCAAAAAGATCTAGGACTGAAGAGCCCCACTGCGCTACTATCAACTGAAACGTCCGATCGCTGAGAGACCATTCTCCTGGATCGAAAGTGCGGCGACAGAGAAAATCTGCTTGCATGTTCTCAACTCCTGCGACATGAGAGGCTGAAATGGCAGAAAGATGAATCTCTGCCCAAGCCATGAGAGTCGCCGTTTCTTGATTCAAAAGACGATTCTCCCCACTGGCGGTTGACATAAGCCACTGCCATGGCATTGTCCGATAGAACTCGCACTGCTTTGCCCACCAGTAGAGGACGGAACTCTTGCAGAGCTAGACAAATAGCTCTGGTCTCTAAAAAATTGATGGATTGAGACGCCTCCAGAGGAGACCAGAGACCCTGGGTCCACCTGTCCAAGCAATGAGGCCCCCAGCCCCAAAGACTGGTATCTGTCGTTAACGCTACCCACTTTTTAGTTTGCAGAACTGCCCCATTACATCCTCCAAGTTTACAGAGAAATCATTTAGTTTTTCCGACTCGTCCGCTTCAAATACCTTTTCCGGCACCAGTATCCCTTCCAAATCCTCCTCGGTGAAGACCGAAGCAAAGAATTCATTTAATTTCTCCGCTACAGCTTTGTCTTCCCTGATCGCCCCTTTAACACCACCGTCGTCCAGCGGCCCTACCAATTCTTTAGCCGGCTTTCTGCTTTTAATATACCTAAAAAAAATTTTTGCTATGTGTTTTCGCTTCTATCGCTAACTTTTTTTCAAAGTCCTCCTTAGCCCTCCTTATCTCCTTTTTGCATTTGGCTTGACATTCCTTATGCTTTATCTTATTGTCTTCCGTCAGTTCCCTTCTCCATTTTCTGAAGGATTGTTTTTTGGCTCTAATAGCTTCCTTTACCTTACCATTTAGCCACGCCGGCTGACGTTTGGTCTTTTTTCCTCTTTTTCTAATACACGGAATATATTTGTCCTGTACTTCTAGGATGGTGTTTTAGCGAATGCTACATACCTGTAGAAGGTATTCTCCGAGGACAGCAGGCTGATTGTTCTCACTGATGGGTAACGTCCACGGCAGCCCCTCCAATCGGAACTTCTCTAGCAAAGGCTTTTGTTAGTCCTCGCGTGCCGATGCGCACCGCGCATGCGCGGCCGTCTTCCCGCCTGAACCGGCTCGTGTTCGTCAGTCCCGTATGTAGCAAGACAAAGACAAGGGAAAACACAACTCCAAAGGGGAGGCGGGCGGGTTTGTGAGAACAATCAGCCTGCTGTCCTCGGAGAACACCTTCTACAGGTATGTAGCATTCGCTTTCTCCGAGGACAAGCAGGCTGCTTGTTCTCACTGATGGGGTATCCCTAGCCCCCAGGCTCACTCAAAACAACAGCATGAAATCACCTACATCTCTTAAGGCGGAGTTAAATGTTAACATGCTGATAATGTCTACATTAATTATACGGTAGGATCCCCCATCCATTTCCCACACCAAATTTTTCCACATTTGTGCACGTTAAGAGCTAACAATTAATGCACTGTGCTGTAAGGACATTCTAAAAACCATGTTAAATAGCTAACACAGGCCCCTAAGAAAGTTACTCACCACAACAATTTGCTTACTGCATTCAAAACACCAAATACAAATTGCAAAGTTTCAGGAGTTTGCCACTTAATAAATCTAATTTAAAAGAAGACTCACAACAAAATATGTATCTGTCCATGTAAGGAAACAATAGCTATACCAGACTTGTTTAACTCTTTGGACTATTTAAAAAAAAAAAAAAAAAAAAGATTTACTCTACTGGTACAAAACACAGCTGCAAGGTTGATATATCAAGGTTCATGATATAGTTATGTTACTCCCTTGTTTGTGGATCTACAGTGGATCTATGTATTAAGTTTAAGTTGTGCTGTCTGGGATTTAAGACTTTGCATGGAGATGTGCCTGACAATTTTTCTAATTTAATTAGGATATTGGGTAGACAGATTGGAAATCGTAATTATGACTGATTACTGTTACCTTTCCCTCAGTTAGAGCTATAAAGTACAAACAGGTACATCAAAGATCTTATTGTTACTGTGTGGTTGAAGCTTGGAATTTATTACCATAATTTTGTGAAAATAATCCGTGGGTTATACAAGTTCTCAAGAAACAAGCCACATCCGAATGGGAGGCGATGGACGCCCCCTGAAGCCAGCCTCTAAAACATGCCAGAGCTGCCACCTGCACCTTGAGAACTCAACGAGAGTCATTTTTGTACAGCCTCCTGAAGAAACGGGAGGTAACCGATACTACTACTTAACATTTCTAAAGCGTTACCAGGGTTACGCAGCGCTGTACAGTTTAACACAGAAAGACAGTACCTGCTCAGAGGAGCTTACAATGTAAAGGACAAAAACATGTAGTCAATTAAATTGAGGCAGTCTAGATTTCCTGAATGGAGGTATAATGGTTAGGTGCCAAAAGCAACATTGAAGAGGTGGGCTTTGAGTAAGGATTTGAAGATGGGCAGGGAGGGGGCTTGACGTCTGGGTTCAGGAAGTCTATTCCAAGCATAAGGTGAGGCGAGGCAGAAAGGACGGAGTCTGGAGTTAGCGGTGGTGGAGAAGGGTACTGAGAGGAGGGATTTATCCAGTGAGCGGAGGTTTCGGGTAGGAACGTAAGGGGAGATAAGGGTAGAGAGGTAATGAGGGGCTGCAGATTGAGTGCATTTGTAGGTCAGTAGGAGAAGCTGTATGCAGTACTTGATCGGAAGCCAGTGAAGTGACTTGAGGAGAGGGGTGATATGAGCGTAACGGTCCTGGTGGGAAATAAGACGCGCAGCAGAGTTCTGAACGGATTAAAGGGGGGATAGATGGTTAAGTGGGAGGCCAGTGAGGAGTAGATTGCAGTAGTCAATGCGAGAGGTAATGAGAGAGTGGATGAGAGTACGGGTGGTGTGCTCAGAGAGGAAAGGGCAAATTTTGCTGATGTTATAGAGAAAGAAGCGACAGGTCTTAGCTGTCTGCTGGATGTGCGCAGAGGAGGAGAGGGAGGAGTCGAAGAGGACTCCAAGGTTGCGGGTAGATGAAACAGGTAGGATGAGGGTGTTATCTACTGAAATAGAAAGTGGGGGGAGAGGAGAAGTGGGTTTGGGAGGAAAGACAATAAGCTCAGTCTTGGCCATGTTCAGTTTCAGGTGGCGGTTGGACATCCAGGCAGCAATGTCGGATAAGCAGGCCGATACTTTGGCTTGGGTTTCAGTAGTGATGTCTGGTGTGGAGAGATAAAGCTGGGTGTCGTCGGCATAAAGATGATATTGGAAACCATGAGATAAGATCAGAGCCCAGGGAAGAGGTGTAGATTGAAAACAGAAAGGGTCCAAGGACAGATCCCTGAGGAACTCCAACAGAGAGCGGGATGGGGTGGAGGAAGATCCATGAGTGTGTACTCTGAAGGTACGGTGAGAGAGATAGGAGGAGAACCAGGAGAGAACAGAGCCCTGGAACCCAAGCGAGGACAGTGTGGCAAGTAGATGATTATGATTGACAGTGTCAAAAGCGGTGAATAGGTCGACGAGGATGTTGATGCCGAAGCCGCTGACAATCCCGAACTCGCACACCATGACTCGAAGGTACGCCACACCCTAGCATAAGCTACCGAGGTGGATCTTTTCAGAGCCTACAGCATCATAGCGATAACCATGTCTGGATACCCTTTTCTTCTCAAACTCGCCCTTTCAAGGGCCAGGCCGTAAGACCAAAGTGGGAGGGATCCTCCATCGTGACTGGCCCCTGCAGCAGAAAAGGACAATCGAACAGAAGCCTGATCACATATGCGTACCAGGGTCGTCTGGGCCAATCTGGGGCCACTTGGAACACTCGACCGGGATGACTGGCAAAGCGAGTCAGTAACCTCCCACCACTGGCCATGGGGGAAGGCATAGAGCAGGCCCCTGGGCCAAGGTTGAAGAAGCGCATTGATGCCTTCTGAGCCCAGCTCTCGTCCCCTGCTGAAGAATTGAATGCGGTGGCCATTAAGTCCATCTCTGGCATCCCCCAACGGGCAGTTATCTGATTGAAAGCCAGAGGGGAGTGCGTCCACTCCCCCAGCTCCTACTGGTGGCGACTAAGAAAGTCTGCTTGCACATTCTGTGAGCCCGCTATATGAGCTACTGTCAAGAAAGAGAGGTGAGTCTCTGCCCAACGGCAGATCAGAGCCGCCTCGCGCGCTAGGGGTGCACTCCTGGTGCCCCTCTGACAGTTTACGTGGGCGACCGCTGTCGCATTGTCCGAAAGACCTCGAACTGGGCAACCGCGGAGAAGAGACAGAAACTCCCGAAGAGCCGGACGAATCGCCCGTAACTCCAAGCGGTTGATGGACCATGACGCCTCCGTTGAAGTCCAAACGCCCTGGGCCATCTGTTGCAGGCAATAAGCCCCCCCCCCCCCAGCCAGACAGTGACACATCCGTGGTCACTATCTTCTAGTCCGGGGTTGCCAGAGGAATGCCCGACACCAGATTCTTTTGAATGAACCACCAGTGCACTATTGTGTGAAGACGGGCCGAACATGGCATCCGAACCTCGTAATCCTCCAAGAGCGGAGACCAACGGCTCAGAAGGTGCCACTGGAGGGGGCACATGTGAGCTCTGGCCCACTTTACCACGTCCAAAGTGGAGGCCATGGAACCTAGAACTTGTACATAGTCCCAAGCCTGCAGGTAAGGAGTTTCAAACAGTGCTCGAAATTGACCCTGTAACAGCTGTGCTAGAGCTGAAGGAAGAGAAACTATCCCTGTTCGGGTATCGAAGCACACACCCCCAAGTATTCCAGCATTTGGGAAGGCGTTAGGCTGCACTTCGGGAAGTTGATCACCCAACCAAGCGACTGAAGCAACCCGACCACTTTGTCGGTTGCCCGCCGACTCTCCTCGAAAGAAGACGCCCGCACAAGTCAGTCGTCTAGATAGGGATGGACCTGAATCCCTTCCTTCCTGAGATAGGCCACCAACTACTACCAGGACCTTGGAAAAGATCTGAGGCACTGTGGCTAGGCCGAAGGGCATCGCTTTGAATTGAAAATGACGACCGAGCACTGCAAAGCGAAGAAAACGCCTGTGGGGAGGCTAGATTGGAATTTGTAAATAGGCCTCTTTGAGATTGAGAGAGGTCAAAAACTCCCCTGGCTGTACCGCTGCGATCACCGAACGGAGTGTTTCCATGCGGAAAAGCCGAACCTGCAAGGACTTGTTGACGCACTTGAGATCTAAGATGGGTTGCCAAGAACCGCCCTTTTCTGGCACCACAAAATAAATGGAGTATCGACCGCACCCTCTTTCTGCTGGGGGTACGGGCTGGACGGCACCCAGCCGTTGTAAGTTGAGGAGGGTGTGTCGAACGGCCCGCACCTTGGCGGGACATTTGCAAGGAGATTCCAGAAAAGAGTCTATCATCGGACGAGTCAATTCTAACTTGTAGCCGTCTCTGATAACCTCCAAGACCCATTCGTCGGATGTTACCTTGGTCCACTTCACCAGGAATAGGGACAGTTTGCCCCCAATAACCCGGCTGGATATGGACCAGGGCCCCATCATTGGGCAGACCTGGCTGCGAGCTGGTTTCCGTTACCGGAAAGGAAGGCCCGCCTATCACCTTGAAAGGGCTGAGGACTCTGAGAAGACCTTGGAGTGGCGGAGTAGCCTAGTGGTTAGTGCAGTGGACTTTGATCCTGGGGAACTGAGTTCGATTCCCGCTGCAGCTCCTTGTGACTCTGGGCAAGTCACTTAACCCTCCATTGCCCCTGGTACAAAGTAAGTACCTGAACATATGTAAACCGCTTTGAATGTAGTTGCAAAAAAAACCTCAGAAAGGCGGTATATCAAGTCCCATTTCCTTTCCCCTTGCTCTCTGAAAAGAAGCCCCGCGACCTGGGCAGTAATGCCGTGTATCCCTAAACTTAGGTCTATTTCCCGCCGGTCGTACAAACTTGGACCTGTCCTCCGGGAGGCACTGGCCCTTAGAGTCACCTTGGTCCTTCACAATCTGTTCTAAGTGCGTCCCAAACAAAAGCTTTCCCCTAAAAGGAAGCCTTGCTAAACCTGACTTAAAAGCCACGTCTGCAGCCCAATGCTGCAACCACAGCCAGCGACGTGCGGTGACCGCTAGGGAAACCTCCTTCACCGAAGCCCTCAAAAGATCATAAAGAAGATCCGCAAGGAAGGATAAACCAGACTTCAAGGCCAGCAAAACAGCCACGAGATCTTCCGGAGAGGAAGCTTTCTGTACCCACGATAAGCATGCCTGCGCCACATAGGAGCCACAAACTGAGGCCTGCAGGGAAAGGGCCACTACTTCAAAGGACAGCTTCAAGCAAGTCTCCAACTTACGATCCTGAGGGTCCTTGAGCGCCGTGCCACCCTCCACAGGGAGAGTGGTTTTCTTAGTGACCGCTGTGATTAAGGAATCCACCGTAGGGACCTTCAGCAAGTCTAAGTCAGGAGCAGGTAGCACGTAAAGACGCGACATAACTCTAAGCAACCTTAAGCCCACTGTCTGGCGAATCCCACTGCGCCGAAATAAGGATCTTCATGGCCTCTTGCACATGAAAGGAACAAGGTGGGCATTTGGTGCCAGACATAATAGAGGGCACCGGACCTGTTCCCCCTGACGATTCAGGGGGGAAATGGCCAAAACCTCAAAAGCCCTAACAATCGAGGAGGGAAGCTCTTCCCTGCAAAAAAGGCGGGCAGCCGTCAGATCATCCCCCTCTTCAGAGGGCAGGGTGACCTCATCTGCAAAATCCAAAGATTCTAAGGGACAGCCCGGAGACAAAACCGGGCCATCTTTGTCAGATAGATCCTCAGGATCCAAAGTCTCCACCCGGGAATGTTTTGGAAAGGAAAGACTGAGAGGCTGCAGCAACTGAAGTTTGCTGAGGAAGAGACGGGACTGCCTAAAGAGAAGCTCCTGACTTCTTCAAAAGAAAGGCATTGTGCATTAATAAAACAAAATCCGGGGAAAAAGGAACTGCAAGGGACTCACCTGCTCCCTGTACATCATTTCCCTCCATCGGAGCCTGTGCCACAGAAGCACGCTGCGCCTTTTGTCTATCAACTGCCACATGCAGAGCGGGTCACGCCTGAGAGGAAAAAATGGCGCCCGCCAATGCGCAATGCACTAACTGCCCCCGGGGGAACCACCAAAACTAGCCCCTGCACTTCCGACTCACCGGACGCCTGAGGGGAACCCCGGTCGCGGGCTGACGGCATCAGGACTCACACTCCCCCTATGCTGCTCTCTGGCCCCCACACTGGGAGTAGCGCTTAGCCGCCTCAGAAGGCACTGACATGCTCCACAAACGCCTGCCCCAAAACTGACTCGGCAGAACGTCTAGTTCCTCCGTATGATTAAACAAAAACCTTTTTTTTTTTCTTTTAAGTCAGGAGAGAAAGGAAACACCCGATCAGGCCAACAGCCACGGGCGACAGAGGAAAGGTAGGGGGAGACCGGGAGGGACCTGGCACCACCAGGTGTACACCACAAGCTGCAAACAGCCACTCAACCCCTGTTTGTGCTAAACTAGGCCCAAAGGACACCAGTAGCCAGATCAAACCAGAGCTGCACAGAGATGTCCCTCCACCTGCTAGATAGAGAGAATACTGAGGTTCAGCTGGCTGCACAGGTCCACATATAGCAAACCTCAGAGGTTCTCTATCTCCACCTGCTGGTAGAGGGACACAACCCACAAGTTTCTGGATTGATCTGTGGGACGCCATGGAAGGGTGCGGTTTATACAAGTCATTACATTTAAAGGTCGCTGTGGAGGAGGCATTCTTTATATATAAAAAAAGGAGAAATTAGATCTTACCTGCTAATTTGCTTTCCTTTAGTCCTTCCGGACCGGACCAGGATTGGACTGATGGGTTGTGCTCGCCTACCAGCAGGTGGAGACTGAGAAAAACTCTGACTCTTGAGAGCCAATAGGAGCCCTGGCCATGTGACCTTAGCCTCAGTATTTGAATAACAAAGCAGGAAAGAAAGACCTTCTGTGCCATATGGAATCCTAGCAGCCACAAAGCACTCGGCAATGCCAAGTATCAGAGCTCACCAGCAACTCTCACCAGAGAAGTGGTATGGCCCGATATGTATTACAGCTCACCAGCAACTCTCACCAGAGAAGTGGTATGGCTCACTTGTACTATAGCTCACCAGCAACTCTCACCAGAGAAGTGGTATGGCTCACGTATAATATAGCTCACCCACAACTCTCACCAGAGAAGTGGTATGGCTCACTTGTCTTATAGCTCACCAGCAACTCTCACCAGAGAAGTGGTATGGCCCACTTAAGATTTTATATATATTCCATCAACTGAGCTTACCAGCAACTCTCACCAGAAAAGTGGTAAATCATATTTAAGGTTTTATAGATATTCCAGCAACTGAGCTCAGCCACAACTCTCACCAGAGAAGTGGTATGGCGTATTTAAGGTTTTATAGATAGATTCCAGCAATTGAGCTCACCAGCAATATAAACCAGGTAAAGTTCTGTATATATATAGTATTGTTCCACGAATCGTAAAGGAATGAATACCCTTCCTACTGAATACACTTTCTACTTAATAAAAGAAGCTAAAGAGTAGAGAGAACATGGGAGGGGCCTGGTCCGGTCCGGAGGGACTAAAGGAAAGCAAATTAGCAGGTAAGATCTAATTTCTCCTTCCTTAGCGTCCCTCCGGACCGGACCAGGATTGGACTGATGGGAAGTACCAAAGCAGTAATCTGAAGGGAGGGACCCTATGAAAACTGCAGAGAAATGCTCATGCTGCATAGGCCACCTGGCGACAACTAACATGTAGTGTGACCCAATGAGAAAAATAAAATGAAACTAGGACTAAGTTGCCAACTTATCAATGAGCACCGAGAGCACCAAAAATCGCCATAGTAAGAATAGAGCCCGCTTCTGAAGTTGTGGAATATGTTGTAATACGCTGTGGAACTGCCCTCTCAGCGAGAAGAGAAATAGACATTCTCATTTCCTTGATCCTTCGCGATATAGCGGGTTAGAAACAATGAAAGACTTTTACGCCTACTGGCTAGAAGGACAAAACCAATAAGAAAAAACCGATTGGGAAAGGTGAAAACTTTAAACTACAGCAGACCAAAAAGAAGTTACCAACCGTAGAAGTATTCCACACATAGATCTACTTGCTGCAATGGTTACTAGGAAACCCTGCTTGAAGAGGAAAACTTTATAGAAAAAATTATGGCTACTAGAAAACAGAACTTTAAGAGTCTGTTCACCTAGTTGGTGGACGAAGCGGGGGGTACAGGTGCAGGACTCCTTTAAGAAACCGCTTTGACAGTGGATGCTGCATAAGCGTGCGGTTGTCAACAGTATCATGCATCACTGATAGAGCTGCCAAATGAACTCTAATGGATGAGTAAGACAGACAAGGTTTCGCAAGATGCAGAAGACATTCCAAAACATGCAAAATGGTACTGTTTGTGGAATGAAGTGGCGAGAGGAGCACCACAGAGTGAACTGTCGCCACTTTGATTCATAGGACTTTAATGTAGATTTCTGTCTGGAAGCAATTAAAACTTGAAGTACTTCCTGCGAAAATATCAAAGATGTTGCGGACCCAGTAACCACGCCATAAGTTTGAGTGACTGGGGGTCCGGATGTAGAAGGGTGCCTTGGTTCTGCGTAAACACCTAGTGAGATGACGGAAGAAACGCATAAAGAAGGTTGAAAAACCCCTGCTGGACGTTGGCATCTGTCCCTGTCTCCGTCAAGACTGTTGCTGAACGGAAGAACAAGAAATGTTCGTGAGCCTGAAGGCAAAAAGAGATAGCCCTGAAGTGTCGCAGTGAGGAAGTAAGGCTGAAAAAATGAGAGTCCATTCACCTAAATGCAGGGTGACACAACTAAGAAAAAATGCGTACAAACTCAAGAGTATACTCTTAACTCCTCCTTGGCGGAAGACATAACCCATTGCCATGGCAAGGACCAACATAGCTCTCTCCGCCTTGTTTGTCAGTAGGGAAAACAAAATTCACCCGAAGGTAAAACGAATTGCTGAGGCCAAGCTTCTGCCAAAAAGTGTACTGCACGAAGCATCCCAATGACAGAACTAAGGTTCTTGAGATAACTAGATGACACTTAAATAGCGCAATAGGATGAAGGAAAATTCCTTCTTGTGCATTAGAAAGTAAAATTGCATTCCGCAGAATAGAGTGAGGAAATGGCCGAAGGCCCAAGGTCACCAAGAAAAATATAAACTGGGATGTTTCCAGAGGAGACAAAAGACTGTGCGCCAACCTGACTAAACAAAAAGAAAAAATCAGAGATATCTGATGAGAGATCAAATGAGAGGCCTGGCTACAATCACCACCCAACCTAGAGACTGTAAGAAATGCAACACCCGGTGCGTGACCTGAGAACTCTGCTGATAAGACTTTCTCCAATTAGGCAGTCGTCTAGGTAAGAATGAAATGACCCTAAGAGCGCAATGAACATCCTCTTAGATCTATAAAAACGGAAGAGAGAGTACTGCTGAAAATGACCGGTTAATGCATAAGCAAAAAAAAATTAACCATTCTCTGGATCCTGAGGAGAAGAGGAAGGGTGACCAAGGACACCAGTGAAATAGGGCTACAAACTCCAACCCTATCTCTATGGCGTTCCATAGTTGGGTAAGTTCTGAATATAGAAAGTTCTGAATATAGGAGTCCCCCTATAGGAGTCCACCAGCTATGGTAGTACGCTCCGGACAGAAAAAAATTGTCCCAGTATGAACGTCTGAGACACCGGCCTGTAATTTCTTGGATCTCCCTAATCCACATACCACTAATCCACGTACCACGGTCATGCGTCCTCCCTCACTGATATGTAGATTGTAAGCTCCTCTGAGCAGGGAACGTCCCTCTCCGCTAATTTGTACAGCGCTGCGTAACCCTAGTAGCGCCCTAGAAATGTTAAGTAGTAGTAGTAGTAGTACCAGACTCACACCCAATAGATATGAATGTTGAGCTTGTTTCAGGTTAAAACACCGAACCTAGGCCCAGGGTCCCCAGTATTCTTAGTGGTGAACAGCCATGACAAATATTGTATGCATTAGTTTGCAGAATTACTGCACAGCCTTGCTTTTGGAGCAGAGATTTCTGTTCGATACTCTCGTGAGAGGTTGTTTTTTTTTGTTTGTTTTTTTTTCTTTTCTTTAATGCTGTTCTGGCTGTAGAAAGGTGGACATTTGAGCTTCCCCAGAATGGCAAAACTTATGTACCTATGCCCATTAGATATGAATGCTGGACTTGATGGACTTTAGGCCTTACCCAGCATAACCATACTTATGTACCTATGGCCTAAATACACAGGAAGTGATTGAATCCCCTTCCAATTGAAAGAATACTCTGGAGTGAAGGCGCATAGAATGAAAATGAAAAAAGTGAAGTTGTGCCACAGCCACTTGGTGAAGGCAGTGTAGACAAGACTGTATCTGAATTCAAGAAAGCTTGATATAACATCAGGTCTCTAAGGAAGAGGAAGAGATAGCAGATGGTATATATAGGCATACTGGACCAAACCAGGATGTTTATAATCTGCCAATGCTGAACTGATAGAGTAGAGAAAAACACGAGTAGATGGTTTGAGGACCGTCCACTATCTTTAAGTGAAAGGATGACTTTATTCTCTAAGTGACCATATGTCCTGTAAAAACCAGAAGAAAGCTAAAATGAAATATGAGAGGCTTCAAGGCAGTTGGAAAAGAAGGGAAGACATGAATAAAGCATGCCTGCTAAGGCAGCTGAATGATTGGGAGCTTGGTAGACAGGACTGTAGCAAGTGCAGCTACCTGAATTGCCACAAAAATCAAATACCTGACATGAGAAAAGGCAAAAAATACTGTGAAAGAGGTCCTCACTGTGCTCTATCCTCACTGTGCTCTATCTACTCACACACAAATATCAAACAGTCTGACCAAATACAAAAGCAAAAGATATCGACACCAAAACATACAGGTATCTCCTAAAGGGTGACCTGACATTAAGAACATAAGGGACAAGCAAAATATTATTATAATTATTATTAACATTTGTATAGCGGTACCAGATGCCCGCAGCGCAGAACACCTCACACAGAAAGACAATCCCTGCTCCAAAGAGCCCACATGAGTCTTTATGTAACATATAGTATAGAGAAGCAGTCATTGACCCATGGCCAGACCCTGGGCCAAAGAAGAAAAGACCCGAGGGAAATACCAGTCTGCTGCAAATCCCCAGACTACCCCAGAAACAACATCTCCGTTTCCTTCTACACTCCCGAGAAAAACAAAACCGAACCGGAGAAACGCTGCCTCGTAAAGGGAACTGCAGCTGGAGGCAAACATGGCTACCTAGCGCGCCCAAAGTAAAAGAACGAGGATCAAAGAAGAAAAAACACGGAGGACATGAAAGGAGATGCGATCGCAAACGAAGAAGCCGGAAATCGCTGCCGCTGGTAGAGGAAGCAAAAAGTTACCCTCCAGTGCCGAGCAAAAACATGCTTTAGCCTCTCCTCCGACGCTAATAGACAGCGCAGCACATCCTGAGCTTTTCAGACCGATCGGAGAAGAGCGGGCGCGCGCCGAAGCGGTTCGCGCCATTTTTTTTTTTTTTTAATTTCAATTCACAGCTACTAAAACGCCAGAAAAAACGGAGGAACATAATTGTGAAAATAAAAAATCGCCCTTTAAAGTCTACTTCTATTTGTTTTAACTCTTTTAAAGTACAATCCCCAAAGAGAAATATTCTCTTAAGTTTCTTTTTTTTTTTTTTTTCGAGCTAGAAAAGACAGTGCTGAAGAGAAGTAGACTAGCACAGAGCTGCCTGCTCGTTAACAGCCTGGGTATATACATTTTTTTTTTTTTTTTTTTTTTTTTTTTTTTTTTTAACAGTTGAGCTTGCTCATTAAAATTGTGACTTTCTAGAGTGGCTGCCTCTCCCAAAGACATACACCTTTCTAAACAAAGGGTAGCCCTTCCCAGCTACATGTGGGAGATGGGGAGGAAGGGGGGAGGGACCCGGGGACACCCGAGTTTAACACCCCCAGAGGCTGTAAAAGAAAGGAAAAAGAAATTCCTACCTGCCCAGCGTCTAATAGAGAATTCCTAGGCACAGAAGAAGAGGTAGTATTATTGTTGTTGTAATTATGAACCTCTAAAAGAGAAAGAGATAGAGAGAGACTAAAGGGCTCACTTCCTACCTGCTGGGAGACTGAGAAAATACTGAGGCTAAGGTCACATGGCCAGGGCTCCTATTGGCTCTCAAGAGTCAGAGTTTTTCTCAGTCTCCACCTGCTGGTAGGCGAGCACAACCCATCAGTCCAATCCTGGTCCGGTCCGGAGGGACGCTAAGGAAACACAAGTCCCCAAAATGATTACAAAAAAACACTTATTACAAGAAGCATTTAGTAAACTCCTCATAAGCTTGCACTGCCTCATTAATCTTTATCATAAAGGAGGCATTAAACAGATCTACAGCAAAAAAAAAAAAAATGTCCAAATGGTCAGCATAAAACACTATTTATTAAAAGATAAAAGTTTATGGCATCAATATTTTATAGTTATCAAACACTGTCTTGTTCATCGCCAGTAGTTGTTACAGCCACTGACAATGTGCCACGTTCAGGAACTGTTCTTATACTTGGAATATCAAAAACTCATCTGTACCTCATCCATGTTGATCATGTCTCCTGGTTGCAGATTATTTTTCCTGCATTCTTCTTGCACAAAAGTAACCCATTTTTTCTTCTCAGTCATCTAGTAGTTTTTGACTCACTGTTGTTCTAGCTCGAATACATAAGTCATTTCGACATATACACTTATACACCCAGTTCATTCCTTCATTTAAAAAAAATTGGGGATCTTCATGTCAATGGCTAACGATTGAGCCTTCTGTTTTATGCTGATGGTAGAAACAACCCTGTAGCAAACTCGTTGCATAAGTACACATTGTTTCAAATTTACCTCCAAATTGGGCCATTTGGCAGATTTTCCATGCCATACACACTTTCTACGGCGGATTTCTTTCAGTTTTTCCTCAGCTTTGCACCACTCACAGATAGATTTCTCATCAATGGAAAACATACGCTCAGCTTCATGATTTCCATGTTCTTTCGTGTATTTGACTGCCGATAAATTGAAGTCAGCTGTATATGACTTTCTTTTTAGCGTTGTAAATTGACATCCGGTAAATTTACAGTAAGCTTTCCTTCATGTCGGCTGGCCTTGCTTTTCCTCCAGCCCAGCATTGTTGGCATGCCTTGGGCACCCACACTCCTGCGCATGCTCATGTAGGCTCAAAGAACTGAGCGTGCGTGGTGAATACAGGTGTGTGGGCTATTCAAAACTTTTTTTTTTTTACTTGGTTTCTTCTTGTCTGTGGGATATACATTGGTGTGGGTTATATACACAAAAATACGGTACTATTAGACATTTGTTTAAACAACTTCTTATGCAGTATTTTGGAAGAGAGTTAAGGTGTGGCTTTTTGAAAAATTTTTGACGTTACAATAATGTATGTTAGATGTACTGAGATGTATTTTATGTATATACTAGTAAAAAAGGCCCGTTTCCGTAACAAATGAAACGGGCGCTAGCATGTGGTTTGGGGTTTTTGTTTTTTTTTCCTGTTTGATATTAAGGGATATAAGTGTTTTCAAAAAAGAGCTTTACTATAAAAACATGTTTGTCGGGTTTAGGTAAAAATCCTTACCAGTCACATAGTTTCAAACAACCTTTGGAGAGTGTGTGTTGAGATGGTCTGTGTGAGAGAGAGTGAATGTGCGTTTGTCTGTGTGTCACACAGAGAGACAGAGACTGGTTGCCAGCATGTGTGAGAATGAGAGTATGTGGCAGGGTCCCCCCTCCCTCTCTCCCAGTTCCATGGTCTTTATGTCAGTTGCAGGGATTTCCCCCTCCCCCCTCACCAGGTTGCAAAGTGTCATGGAGCAGAGTGTGGCTTTGAGGGTGTTTATGGCTGCAGAGATGATATACAATGATTCAGATAGCAATTGAGTATGCATGTATTTTTGTTTACATTCTGTGGTTTTTTGGGGGGAGGGGTGTTTCTGTTAGTTAATGTATGTGTTTGTGGTGCATTGTCTGTGCATGTGTGACAGAGCATGTGTGACAGAGTTAGTTTGTGTGTGTGTGCAGGTTGTTGGTGGGTTTTTTTTTTTTTTTACTTTTGTTTTTGGGGAGGGGGTTGGGGGATGTGCTGTGCTTGCAAGCTGTTTCTTTGTCTGTGGGGTTTGTGTAGGTAGATCTTTGTTTTGGTGAAATGTAAGGGTATTTGTAGGGGGGTCAGTGTTTGCAGAGTGCTGGATAGATGTTTCTCTTTTTTTTTTAAGCTTCTTTGGTGTTGTGCTGAGGCAGCAGTGTTTGTTTACGTGGGCGGAAGGGAGGTTATTTTTGCGATCGTTTTTTTTTTTGGCCTTTTAGGGCTCCTGTAGGTTTTCCTTTGAAAAGAAAAGCAGTGTGTGAAGCGGAGCTGGAGGCATTCTCAGTGGGATGGCTTCACCACCACGAACTTACGAACCCTTATCGTTCTGCTGTGACTTCATTACCTTTGTCCTCAGAACGTTCAGGGTGCGTTTTATTATAGTAGATTATGAATTTATGTAACCCGCTTTGAGCCTGAATGATGGGATATTGTGGGATATAAATCTCTGGCATAGCAAAGTATAGTGGAGTGGAGGAGTGGCCTAGTGGTCAGGGCCGGTCTTAGCAAGTGCAGGGCCCTATGCAGACCAATTTGGTGGGACCCCATCCAAGCCCCTCCCTGCCCTAGCCCCGCCCCCACCATAACAGCACCCCCACCCTAGCTCCACCCCATTGATAAGATTACATTTTTAGAAAATTTTTTATGAAATTTCAAATAAAGACAAATGAAGCTAAACTTGTACAACTTGTACAAAAAAACTGATTGAAATAATAAGCACAATGCTATCATGAACCCCCCCCCCCCCCGAAATTCAGATCAAGTCCACTACAATTAGTAGTTCCAATTCTCATAACAAAGGAGAATAAAGTAAAAATACTAAGAAAAGATCCAGTACTTTCAAATTCCCCTATTTTTTTAATTTAAAAAGGTTCCTTGGAAATGGATTTTATATGTGCTCTTTTCCTCTCCTAAGCTGAACATGCTTAGAGAAATGCCCCTCTTTCTTGAGGCTACAATGCTATTTGCTTTGGAAACTCAAATTCTCCTAAATACACATGATCTGGCCAGCTTAGCAAGATAAGTACCTTTAGATGGACAATTTTTAGTCTGCCCACTTGGGATTCTTTAGGTTTTCAAAAACTTTGGGCAAATTAACAGTAAAGTCTGACACTACTAGCCCTCTCCACTTGCCCCTGTCCCCACCCCTCACATACACGCACCACTTTAGCTAACCTCTTGATCTTTTCCTGTCACTGCCCTTCATAAAACACTGAATTTTGACAATCACTGATGGGAGAATAATAGACTACTGCAATAGTATTTACCTTTAAAATGGCACAAAAGGGGTTTGAAACTTCCTTCTTCGTTATAAGAAAAGCTATCATCATACCTGGCTTACCTTTGAATGGCAGTGGCACAAACTTGCTCCAGCTCAAGCTCCACTTGACTGTCTTTATTTATTTTTAAGTCAAACTCACTCGCACACCGGCTCACCTCCGACCAGGCTCCAGGCAGCTTTCCCGCTCAGTGACTCCCGCCAGCCAAACAGAAAATACCTCATCAGAAGGCGGGACATTGAGCGGGAAGTGAAACGCTGGGGTGAGCCGTCGCTGCAACTCTGTCGGGAGCCGGGGCTGTCGCGCTGACGCTACAACTGTCTGTCAGGGCCATCGGTGCAACTGTCGGGGTCCGGGGGAGGCGGGGGGGCTGCTGATGGTGGGCTCAGCGGGGGATGGGCACCGTGCCGCAACGTGGCAGGAGCGGAGCGGCGGTGGCCAAGCGGGATCATGATGTGGTCGTCCGAGCGAGGCAGAGTTGAGGAGCGCCACGTGGGGCCCCCCTAAGCACGGGGCCCTATGTGGCCGCCTCTGTCGCCTCTGCCTAAGACCGGCCCTGCTAGTGGTTAGAGCACCAGTCTTGCAATCCAGAGGTGGTTGGTTCAAATCCCACTGCTGCTCCTTGTGATCTTGGGCAAGTCACCTAACCCTCCATTACTTCAGGTACAAATTTAGATTGTGAGCCCTCCTGGGACAGAGATATATAATTCACCTTGAGCTACTACTGAAAAAGGTGTGAGCAAAATCTAAATAAATAAATAAATATAGCTTACCACTATTAACTCTCAAACAGAGCAAAGTGATTGACAGACTAAAAACATCGAAGGAAAAAGAACTACAATTTCAATAGAAAAGAACGTTTCAATCATGCCAGACTAGCATCCAAAAGCAAGTAAGAAAGAGAAAACCATGATATACTATCTATCAATTTCTATCAGTAATAGAAGGGAAGTGACTTTTTTAATACATTGAGGGGCAAACTTTTGCACTTTTACTAAGCTGCAGTAAGCATTAATCTGTGCTTAACGAAGGTTAAAAGTCACTATCACAGGACACACTCAGGTGTCCTGCAGTAGTTTCTGGATTGGTGCGCACTTCCCACACACTAAAAAAAATGCTTATTTTTTAGCACTGGGGGAATATTTGGGGGCGGAAAGTAGGTGTACTCAGCGCTAATTGGTTAGTGCAGCTACACTGTGAGAAGATGCCAGCTTTTTGAGAAATGATGTTAAAGGTAAGAGAACAGGAGGAGACTCGAACCAATTAAATAAACCTTTCTAATTTTCTCTATGGGTATATATAAAAAAAAAACCTGCCTGCAGTGCCTCATTAATCTTTCCAGTAGCAGAGAGCGAGAGGCACCAGGTGTCTATACTTCATTCTATAACATTGCAGGCCTCTAATTACAGTCCCTGCTCAGCTTTGAACTTCAAGGCTGTGAACTCCAGTAGGCGTTGGGAGGGTCACCCATTACTGTTTTTATATGCAATTAATTCCAGATCCCGAGGGAAGGTGGAAACAACAACTGCCAAGCAAAACCAAGGAAAAGGAAGCCAAGTTATAGCATTTGCATTAAGTAGCATACATTAGGGTATTAATGCACTTCCAGGTTAGTAAATGAGGATATGATTTTGCAGAGCCCCATCAAAGAAATGGTGGAATGCGGTCTTCCTCTAGCAATATACATATAAAATGCTTGAAGCAGAAGTGTTCCACCAAGGAGTAAACTTTAAAAAAAAAGTTCAACATATGACAACCCTTTCTGAAAGGAAGAAATGTTAGAATTATTTTGTATCTAAAATATGTCCTACAATGCTACTACAAGAGTTTAAACAGAATTAACCAGAAACTAATAAAATAGGCTGGAGAACAATATTTCATTCAATGGTGAAGGGTGCTTTTGAAAAATTATTCCCCTCTGGCAGGGACAGTGAACAAGAAACAAAGGAAGCAGTAATGGACTGAGGACTGCACACTGGAAGATCGCCAAATAAAAAAAAAGGGGAACAATTACATACAACTAAGATATAGTAATGCTTCTCACAACCTGTAATTCATATAATGAACATTCATTAATGCTACTGCTAATCTCTGATACTGCAATGAAATCAAACACTAGGAAAAGGTATACCACTATAATTCAAGCCCCTATATAATGGAGAATAGTAAAAATGACCTCATCACTAACTGTAGCTAATCAATTTCAATCAGCTGGTAAGCATTTAATTGTTGCCTGCCTAAGAGCCTCTTTTATTATGCCACGCTAGCGATTCCTGGCACAGCAAATGAGAGAAAGCCCATTCAATTCCAATGGGCATCCTCTCATTTGCCGCACGGCTTAGTAAAAGAAGCTCTATGTTTGAAATTTACTTCCTCTAGATCAGGGGCTCTCAAGTCCTTGAGACACACCCAGACAGTCAGGTTTTTATGATACCCATAATGAATATGCATGACAGAGATTTGCATTCAATGCAGGCAGTGCATACAAATCTCTCTCATGCATATTCATTATGGGTATCATGAAAACTGACAGGCTAGGTGTGTCCCTAGAACTGGGTTGAGAACCCCTGCTCTACAGGTGTATTTGGAAATGAGTTCTCATTTCTTCTGGGTTTTGCTCTTTTGGATACGAAAATTTATTTTCAGACAGACATCTTCTTCAACTGAGTAAACAAAAGTAATAAATTCTACCGCTAAGGACCAA
Organism: Microcaecilia unicolor; assembly: GCF_901765095.1. Classification (NCBI taxonomy): domain Eukaryota; kingdom Metazoa; phylum Chordata; class Amphibia; order Gymnophiona; family Siphonopidae; genus Microcaecilia; species Microcaecilia unicolor. Next base: position 57,752,763 of record NC_044037.1, read on the forward strand.
AATAGGCAAAAGCTCTATTTCTTGTGAACTGTAACTATCTGATCAGGAAAGAACAGCAGCCATTTTTTTAAACAAACATAATACATATTTAATCTTTTTATACAAAATAGCAAACAAAGCACAAAAGGGCCTCCAGAACTGGGACAATGGTACAATCTTTAATGAAATGGACCTGATACGGGCAGTGTTTCGGCACACAAAAGCGCCTGCCTCAAGGGGTCTAACAAAACACAAAATCAATAGACAGTATGCATGGTAACCAGTTATTATATTATATATGTTGATTTTGTATTTTGTTAGACCCCCTGAGGCAGGCACTTTTGTGCACCGAAACACAGCCCATGTCGGGTCCATTTCATTAAAGACTGTACCATTGTTCCAGTTCTGGAGGCCCTTTTGTGGTTTGTTTGCTACTTTGGTTTGTGTACTTTTGGACCCTCTCTTTTTTGCTTATCTTTTTATATGCCTCAACATCTGCCAAACACTGCAGGCTGTTTTGTTTTTGTTTTGGTAATACACTTCAAAAGCCATACACAGGTCCTTAAATTTTACCCTGCACACAAAAGGAAACCAATATGACCATGCAACTTCTTTCCCATCAATATCCTTATGGCTTATTTTGCACTAGATGGAATTGCTGCAGGCAGCCCCACATACAAGCAACTGCAATAATTATGCAACTGGTAATTAGGGCATGGACTACAGAAAAAAGATCATTAAAAAAAAAAAAAGGTTTCATGCACATCAAGAGGTGCAGACTAGCAAAACAGGAATGGCTCATGGCTGAAATTTGCAAATACAGGGCTCAATTTCAATAAGACCTCTCCAATCATAGGAAAGTTTGTCAGTTCTCTCCTTCTAAGATTAAACAACACACACATTTGGATTTATCCAGATTCAGTTTCAATAAAGCCTCCAAACATTCATTTAATATCTTCCAAGCCTCCCCCAAATTCAGGCCAGCATTGGATGTGATTAACAAACAGATATCAAAACCCAAAGTTATCCACAATTGAAATAATAGTATATATACAATAAAAGTGGACAGAGAATAGACCCTTGTAGTAAATCACACTTCAAAGCAGCCCACTTTGAATACTCCTCATTCTACAATACCCTCAAAGCCCTATCTTGAAAGTATGATTGGTATATTGGGAACTGCATCCATGGTTTCAATCTCTAAACCAATCAAGTATGTTCCACAGTACTGAATGTGGCATTAACATCTAAAAGAAATCAGCAAAGAACCCCCATCCCCTAACTGCTGACATCTGTATACCCCTGACAAATACCAAAATACTCTTTGACATGTGCCCCTCTTGAAACCCTGACTGCAAAGGATGGGCTATGTTACTGATCTTACAAAACTTCAACAATTGCTGAAAAACTACCTTCTCCATGTATTTACCTAGGAAAGGTCGACTAGTCACTGGGTGAAACAATCTCAGATCACTCACTTCAATACCATTCTGCAGTCAATTATTTTTGGATGTCTGTGAACAGTCTGAAATTAAATATCAATAAGACACAAATTTTACTATTGACAACTTATGAATTGGAAGACATTTGAACAATGTTTCAATTTGATAAGGAGTCTATTCCTATTGTCCGAGATTTGAAAGATTTAGGTGTGATATTTGATGAAAGTTTGACTATGAAGGTACCTGTATGTAAGATTATCAGAAATGTTTACTTTAAATTATGTTTGGTGAGAAGATTGAAGACTTTACTAAAGCCGCATAATTTCAGAACTGTTGTGCAAAGTTTAGTAACTCCTTGTTTTGATTACACAAATGCTTTATTGTTAGGACTTCTGAAGACTCAGATAAACGCATTACAAATAGCTCAAAATTCAGTGGCTAGGATTTTGTCAGGGACCAGTTGCTTTGAACATATTACTCCTGTATTGAAAAGCTTATATTGGTTATCTACTGAATTTAGGATTCAGTTTCTCTTCAAGGTATTGGCAAAACAGGTGTAAAAGATTTTAGCAGCTAAGCTCCATATTTATCAGCCAAGTTGTTTGCTATGATCAGGAACTCAACAATTACTTGATATCCATCTCATCATGTTGTTAAGTCTGGGGAATACAGAAATAAGATATTTTATATTGCAGGACCAGCATCTTGGAACAAGCTCCCTCTCAGAATCAGGAACATAAAAAAAAAAAAAAAATCTCAAAACACTGTTGTATTTATGCAAGCTTTCAGCAGGGGCAAGGAATGAAATTTCAGTAATAATTTTTGGATGGACTAATTTTATCTGTTTGTATGTATAATTTTATTGTAAGTTTGGTTCGTGTTAATATTATGTATGGATTAAGCAGAATAGAAAACTTTAAAATAAATAAATATAAATTCTCTCTCCAACAACAGCTTCACAAATATTTGCTTCAAGGCCACAGGCAACAATCCATCAGACAAAAGATGAATTAACTTAACTAGTCAAGGAACAAGTACATCTTTACATGCTCAAACCATTCACAGTGGCAAAGGATCTAAGTCACAGTTTGATGGCTTAAATCCCAAAATAATTTTCCTAACTAAACTGAACAAAGAAATGAGCCCTGGCATAAGTCTTTTGTCTTATCTTTCTACCAGAATCCAATGGGCTATTCTTCTTCTGGACATGTGCCTATCAATTGGAATAAAATAAAAATGCAATAATAGTAGTGTCTCTCACTGTAGTCCTGTCATGTGCCAGTGACAATATGTGAAGCAGAATTCACAGATTTACAGGGATCCAAGGAGCTGCAATATGAATACTTCTTCCACAGCTCCAGAACTAGACAGACAACCACTGTCTCCTTTCCGGCCATTTTAGTTGGGATTAGAACTGTGGCTTACAGGTGGAAGTTTCTGCAATGCTGTGACCATTCTGCCAAGTCACCCAGTCCCCCACATGAAAGTAACAATTCACACTGTTGTTCTTTACAGAATGGATACCAATGCTCTGTGAACAGTGCTACATTTCTTTCTTTTTTTTTTTTATTTGCATGACTTTATTAACAGGTTAAACATACAATAAAAGGAACAAGAATAAAGCACCAAGCCACTTAAAATCGTTTGGCATTCACCTTAACTGTTTGGTACATAATAACAATCCTTGTTAACCTTGCACTTGAAAACAAAAGACACTCCAAAATTTATGTAACATTTTTATAATTAACCAACTCCTCCCCCCACTATACAGTGCTACATTTCTGAAGCACAAACGGGGACCGGTGAGTGAATCATGTCACTGTAGCTAATCTCTTCACTATTTGGACATATCACAAAAGCCTTTGCTGCAAGGGGATAAAACCCAAAGAACAGTACAGTCAGCAAATTCAAGAAATTTAGATACATGGGTACAGTCCGTTCCATTTTCATTTTTGGAAACAGAAAAAAAATATTCCAAGTTTCTCTTCTTTGAGAACAGTGTACAATAGCATCATTGTTCTTTTTTTGTCAGACTAGTAAAAGAGGCCCGTTGAAACGGGCACTAGCAAGGTTCCAGGGCCCCCCTCCCTACCTCCCTCTCTCTCCTCCAAGTTCCAGCCCCCCTCCCCTCCGAGTTCTATGCCCCCCTACCTGCCTCCCTCTCTCCGAGTTCCATGCCCCCTACCTGCCTCCCTCCCGCCCTCCAAGTTCCATGCCCCCCAACCTGCCTCCCTCCCTGTCCTCAGAGTTCCAGGCACCCCTCCCTGTCCTCTGAGTTCCAGGAGCCCCTCCCCTTCGAGTTCCAGGATTGGCCCTCCCCTTCCAGGCCCCTCCCCTTCCCTCCTGGTTGAGTTCCAGGTCCCCTCCCCCCTCTCTCTCGTCCCCCGCCCTCCTAGTTCCACGCATCCACTGTCATCCGAGTTCCACAACCCCGCGCCTCCCTCCCTCTCTGTGGCCTCCCAGTGGAAGCAGGATGTGTGCAGCTGCCCCTCCCATTCGTAAGTGCCGGCTGTTCTGTAAAACGTTTTACTTCATGGTCCGCCGGCAACAGTGAAGTCGAGCAGGCACGGCACGGCACTTCAGACTGCCTTCGCTTTCGCTTCTGTTTCAGCTCTGCCTCTGGTCCCGCCCTCATTTCCTGTTTGTGGAAGGACGGGGCCGAAGGCACAGATGAAACAGAAGCGAAAGCGAAGGCAGTCTGAAGCGCCGTGCCGTGCCTGCTCCACTTCACTGTTTCCGGCGGACCAGGAGGTAAAAAGTTTTAAAGAACAGCAACTTAGCACTTACAAAGGGGAGGGGCTGCCGCACACGTCCTGCTTGCACTCGGAGGCCACAGAGAGGGAGGGAGGCGCAGGGCGGTGGAACTCAGACAGCAGTTGAAGGAGGGAGGGAGGGGGGCATGGAACTCAGATGGGGAAGGAGGGAGGGGCTCATGGAACTCAGGGGCCCAATTCTGTACTTACCTCCGGTGGCTGGTGCTGGCTTCCCTCCCCTCTCACTTCCCATTGGTCCGCCCTGTGATGTCATCCCCAGGGCGGATCAATGGGAACTGTGTTACAAACCCAGGCATCCAGACGAAGGTGCAAATTATTATATAGGATATTGTAGATGTTCCTACACCACATTCTTCTGCCAAATTTTTCCCCAGATAGTCCTTTTCTTAAGGGTCCTTTTACAAAGGCACACTAGCATTTTTAGCACGTTAAAAATAAATGCACGTTAAACGCTAGAGACACCCATAGGAATATATGGGTGTCTCTATCATTTAGCACATGCTAAAAATGCTAGCGCGCCTTTGTAAAAGACCCCCTTGATTTCTCCACGATGTCAATTTTTTCTTTTAATGACAACATGCTTCAATTTGACGCCATTTTAAACAGACCTTTTCTCTGCTGCATCCCCACTCTTCTTGTCAGTTTTCAGGGCAGACCTTTTCTCTGCTGTGTCCTTGCTCTCCTTGTCAGTTTTTAGGGCAAACCTTTTCTCTGCTGCGTCCCCGCTCTCATTGTCAGTTTTCAGGGCAAACCTTTTCTCTGCTGCATCCCCGCTCTCATTGTCAGTTTTCAGGGCAAACCTTTTCTCTGCTGCGTCCCCGGCTCTCATTGTCAGTTTTCAGGGAGGACTTCTCTGCTGCGTCCCCGCTCTCGTTGTCAGCAGGATAAGGAAAGGACAGGGTTTTTCTCTGCTCCGTCCCTGCTTTCACTGATGTCATTTCCTGAGGGGGAAAGTGCAGACTGCAAGGATACTCATTGTCAGTTTTCAGGGCGGAACTTTTCTTTGCTCTCATTGATGTCATTTCCTGAGGGGGAAGTGAGGATTGCAAGAATACTCACTGTTTGTTTTCAGGGTGGACCTTTTCTCTGCTGTGTCCCCACTCTCGTTGTCAGGAGGAAAAGGAAAGGGCAGGGCTTTTCTCTGCTGCGTCCCTGCTTTCGTTGACATCATTTCCCAAAGGGGAAAGCACAGACTGCAAGGATGAATCCCTGGTAAAGTACTGTACAATGTGGTAGATTTAGAGGGCGGATGCTAGGGAAATGGAGACAGAGAGGTGATGCACTGCTGCTGTTCTCACTCTGGCCCACCTGTATATACTCTGAAGAGTGCCAATCCGAATAATTGAATATCGGGTTAATCGGCGTTCAGATAATTGGCGCCATACTGTATTCAGGACTTCCAAACTCCAGTTCTTAGTTCCTTTTTTAAAGGTGTTTTTTGCTCGTATTATCAGGATATTTGAAAGCAAACATACAAAAAAAGCATGATGCATAAAGCTTTATCATTATTTACTTCTGAACAATAAGTGTGAATAGTCAATATCCAGGACTTAAGAGAAATTACTACATTTTATAAAGATTTTATTCAGGATGGCTCAAAATAACCTTATTTCTCCCCAGAAAAAAATTACAACTAAGAAATGTCCAATATATCCAAATGTTTTAGGGGTCTTTTTACTAAGGTGTGGTAATACATTTAGCGAGCGAGCGCTAAATAAGAAGCACATTATATTCCTATGGGCCTCTTATTTAGCGCACACTAATCATTAGCGTGTGCTAAATCTGTTGATGTACCTTAGAAAAAGGACCCCTTAGTGACACAGCTATCAACCACAAAAGCTGAAAAGGTAAACCTAAAGTAGCATTTCCTGATATTCATAAAGGCATGCAGTCAAGGAAAAGACCAATCAGCAGAGCAGAAGAACTCAGTCCTTCAAAGAGAACTAAGTCCAATTCAAGGAAACACTGAGCAGTGAAAGAGTCATAAACTATTATTAGCCAAACTGATGTACCAAACTAGGAAAATTATGAAATATTTTATAGGCTAATATTTTAAAACTCCTGATAAAAATTGTAGGCTACACTGCAATTTGTATTAAAGAAATTCAGAAATACAGATTTTGTGGAGCAGCTGGGTTTTGCACAGTTTGGCTTGCTAGCCTTCCCTAAAGGATAGTATAATTATGGTCAGGTCAAAATCAGCATTAAGGATTTCCCTCCACAATAAACAAACTGGATAAAAAGACAAACAATCTCACATATAAAAGCCAGAAACTTTGCTTAAGGACAAAATAGAGTACAGGAGAATAGACAATTGCTTACAACGATTAAGTCTCCCTTTAAATAACAGAGCATGCCTGTCTCTTCTTACCAATTACACTGCTACCACAGGATTGACAGCAAGAATATGCACATTTTACAAATACCCAATAAACATTTTAAAAACTAGTAAAAGAGGCCCATTTCTGACAGAAATTTAACAGGCGCTAGCAAGGTTCCACGCCCTCCCTCCCTCTCTCTCCTCCGAGTTCCAGGACCGCCCCCTCCCCTTCGAGTTCTAGGACCGTAAAAATATTTTTAAAATGGTATAATCATACTTGATATTCTTTAACAATAAAACCAAGGCATCCACCTTAACTAGTTGAAAATGGCAAGCTCATAGCTCTATTGAGCAAAAATGAGATCACTCAATCTATTCTGCACACATACACACACACACATATATATATATATATATATATATATATATATATATATATATATATATATATATGCAACCATTATCCACTATAATCTGGTCCTCTAATACTTTAAGAAGAAAAGATTCTTCTCATTAACCTTTATGCTAATGTGTTTGAGGTCCTTTTACTAAGCGGCAGTTAGCACTAACGTCTCATAGTAGTTTTGGAATCTGCACACGCTTACCAACCACTAAAAAATACATTGAGGCATATTTTCAAAGCACTTAGCCTTCCAAAGTGCCATAGGTTTCTATATGCCTCTACTAGTATTTTTTTAGCACTGGGCATGCCTACTCTCCACCCCCAATCAATTAGCACAGCTACACTGCTGCTTACCAACTGATTAGTGTGCATGTTAGTGCATGAGCCCTTTCCATCTACAAAACAGGTGTTGGTAAGAGCTCATGCACTAAGGGGGCAATTAGTGCATGGCCATTAAAACAGAAAATAAAAAAATAAATTGGCCATTTTACAGCTGTGCTAAAAGTGGCCTCAGCGTGCAGGGAAATCCACATGCTAGTCACAGAGGCCACCTTTTTGCACAGATTAGTAAAAGGCCCCTTTGTTAATTACATACTGATCTGGTTATATGAGATAAGTTACATAAAAATATTAGTTTATACACAACATGCCCCTCGAAAAAGAAAAAATAATAATGCATTCCTCTAAAATATAAAGGAAAAAAAAGCAGAATTCTTCTTGGAAGGGTGGAAAATGAACTATTTCAAACATTCTTAAAAGAAATTTTTGGCTGTACTCTCTCCAGTTTTCATTACAAAAAAAAAAAAAAAAAAGAGAAAAAAACATGAACAACCAGGGCTGGGTGCTCATTATACTAATCTGTGGATGTTAAAATTATTGGGTTGGTCATTAACACACCCATAGTCTGTGGGTTATATCCAACATCCGGCAATTGGAGGCATTTTCCCCAGGAGTTTCTGGCTGGTCGGCCAGCCAGCCAGCCAAGATACTTCATCCAATAAACAAATTCCAGATGCACATACCATAAACTGAAAAGTCAAAAAACACCTTAGGGGGCGATACTCCTTATTAGGCTCAGTTAGTTAACACTTTCAACTTGTTTGTCAGCATTTCATTCTAGCAACTTTGAGCCAGATGCACTAAAGTCGTCCTTAGAGCCGTTCCCTACCGAATTCCATAGCGAATCGGTAGGGAACGGCAATGCATCAAAAAAGGGGCGTCGGAAGGGAAAAAAGAAAGCTGTGCTCATCAGGGACGTCCTTGAAGGACGTCAATGTTAGGCACAGGCATGCCGCTTGTTTTTTTTTTTCCTTTCCCACAGCAGCCCCTGCCTAACGAGAGGTGCAGACCTCACGCTAGGGTTTCCACTGTAAGGGGAATCGGTAAACATTAGTGCATATCATTATAATAGCCTTGCAATGGTACAGCAGCTCATTATAAATGATTTGCATTCCGTTTTCGTTAGCTGCTACTGTGATCGGGGAAACGATGTTTAGTGCATGCCAGGATTTACTACTTGCTCATTAAGGGCTCGTTAAGTTTAGTGCATCTTGGCATTTGACATGACTAGTGTACTTATCACAGTGACTTATAACATACAGTGATAGGTTAATACTCCAAAGGAATCTGTATACTAGACTGAGGAACCTGATTTCCCTGTAGCTCCATACTATGATGTGCTAGTTTCTGGGGGGGGGGGGGGGTTGTTGTATTTTTTTTATGAACCCATTTTTTATGAAATGGGTGTGTAGAACTACCTAGAAAGGTCAGTGCTTAAATTACAGATGCCTTAAGGCAACAGGAACATTCCCCATTTACTTCTTCTAAATAGTTTTGTTTTTAATTAATTTGCTCGTTTGTGAATGTTTAACTAGAAACAGGTCAGTAATAATCTTGTTCATTTTTTTAAATGTTTGTTTCATGTTTGGAAATGTTAAATGAAGCTCCAGGAGGAGGGGAAAAAAACATATTGGGAGATCACACCAGGGCATTTACAGTGTAGAATTTTTTTTCTCTTTAAAGAAAGGTCAAAGAACAAAGGTTAGCACATAGGTGCAGGAACTCACAAAGAATCAGCATCTATGTGACATATTCAGGGGAAGCAGGCCACCACCTTTTTGCTTGGAAGAGCGAAACAAACCAAGCTCTTTCCCTCCACCCTATCTCCTAGGCTGCTGGTGCTGTGTGAAGCAAAACACACTGGTAGGGCTATTCTGCAGACTGTGATATCTTAAGCTAGTTCATGACTACTATGAGACAAATATGAATGACACTTTTTAAAAATAAATTTTATTAAACTTTTTCAAAATACATATCAAAATAATAAACCATCCCATATTACAACCAAGTCTCTTCAGTATATTGCTGCTTAAATGCTTTTTATATATCTCACAAATCAACCAAAACACTCTTCCAACTCCCCCCATATCAATGTTTTAAAGGCAAGAAGAAAACCACGGGCCCTTTTACTAAGCTGAGCTAAAATGTGGTCTCTGCGCTACGATTAGCGCATGGGTTTCCTGCAATGAGGTCACTTTTAGTGCAGCTGTAAAATGCCACATTTTCTAGTCCTCAATTAATGGCCACACTCTAATTTCCCAATTAGCACATGGCCATTAGGCACAGGAGCACTTGGCACCTACTTTATAGGAGGTAAGGGCTCCCGCGCTAACCACAAGCTAATGGGGGGAAATTCTATAAATGGCACTCAAAAATGGGCACTGAAAAAGTTTGGCACTAAGTACTATTCTGTAAGGGTCACATGCCCTTTATACAATAGCGCTTAGTGCCGGTTTCTGTATCCAACTCTGGGTGCCAGACTTACACTGCTGGAACCTAGTGTAAATCCTAGCGCCAAGTTCAGCACAGAGACCCATTACTCTCTAACACTACGCACAACTTTCTGGAATGCCCATGACTCGCCCATGTCCCTAGTGCACAGCCAGATGCACATGCAAATCCTAATTGGTGCCATTTAGCATCAATAATTGGTTAGCATACAATTATTACTAGATCATTAGTCAATTAAGTTGTGCGCTCATCTGGGCGCCATATACAGAACCTAGGGGTTTGTGCATTGAATATAAGCTGCTAAATCATTTCTCAAATCACACTTCATGTTTCTACTCTATCTGGAGTGTCTACTTTGTAGAGCTTTACTACTACTACTAATTTCTATAGCGTGAGCTTTCCAACAAGACAAATCATTTTTCTACCAACCCTTCTTAAGTTATCATTTATAAAACATTGAACAGAGTAGGACCCCAGTTTCATCCTTAAGACGATGGCCGATCGTTCCTTAACATGAAATTTATTTACCACTGCCCACTATTATCTATCAACCAGTTTACCACCTCAGGACCCCCATCCTCCACACTGCTCAGCTTATTTAGGGCGGTGGGGGTGCTCCTAGTACAGTGGACTTTGATCTTGGGGAACTGCAGCTCCTTGTGACTCTGGGCAAGTCACTTAACCCTCCATTGCCCCTGGTACAAAATAAGTACCTGAATATATGTAAACCGCTTTGAATGTAGTTGCAAAAACCTCAGAAAGGCGGTATATCAAGTCCCATTTCCCTTTCCCCTTTGTGGAACTATGCCAAAATCCTTACTTAAATCCAAGAATGCCACAACTAGCTCTTACCCTTGATGTAAGTCTTTGGTCAGCCTGTCACAGAAATTAATAACATTTGTCTTGCGTGACCTCCTGGGTGAAAACACCAGCACCATCACCAACAACAAAAAAAAACACGTACTACCTAGATTCTGAAATTTGCCAAATTCAGGATATTCGACTGTACTTTCTTTCAGTATTAATTCCAGTTCTTCAAACACAACTCAAATCAAACTGATTGGATTGTAGTTACCAGTCTCTTCCTTATTAGCTTTTACCAAAGGTACTCCTATCTCTTATCTATGGATGTTCTCTGCTTTTCCCATGAAGCATCCATATTCCCCCCCCCCCTCTGTTTTATAATTCCAGTTGCACCTCTGCCTTCTCCTTTCATCAACATACTTTAAAAGTCTTATCACCCTACTTAATAGACTTCGTTATTTTTTCTTCCTTATACACCTCTGTTATACTGACCAGTTCCAAAGTGGCATTTATCTTAACACTTTCTCCTTTAAGTACTCAATAGAAATAGAATAAAATAAAACACAGAAAAGAAAATAAGATACCTTTTTTATTGGACTAACCTAATACATTTTTTTATTAGATTTCGAAGGTAGCCCTTCTTCGTCAGATCAGAAATAAGCTAATTTTGATAAGCATATATAAGTGAAACATCAAAGTATAGACATCATATGAAAAATGCTAGTGCCAACCAGGATGTTACCTCTGTGGGACAGCACTTTACAAAACCAGAACACTGTACTAATGATTTTATGGTGAGAATACTTAAGGGAAACTATAAAACAATACAGGAACGCAAGACCTTTTATAAGTCAAAATGGTTAAATATTTTGACACCCACCAGACAGATCTGGGTTTTCTAGCCCATTATAAACCATTAAATTTACTGCTGTCACCCTCTGATCACCATGCATATCTCCCTGTCGCTCATCCTCTCAGCCCTCTCTGTTTCTCACCTAGCCCACCCCTCCCTCATCCTTTCAGACTGTCACTGAAATACTTTGATGTTTCACTTATATATGCTGTTACTTATCAAAATTTGCTTATTTCTGATCTGCGGAAGGGCTACCTTCGAAAGCTAATCAAAAAATGTATTAAGTTAGTCCAATAAAAAAGGTATCATCTTATTTTCTTTTCTATGTTTTATTTTATTCTATTTCTATTGACTACTTTTAGAAGTGGACTAACACGGCTACCACATCTCTCTCCTTTAAGTACAAAAGAGAATTTCAGGGACATATGAAACAAACTATAAAATTCATTTTGTGCACGCTAACACAGAGACCCCTTTTACTAAGCTACAGTAAGCATCCCACGGTAGTTTTAGGATTGGCATGCGCGTCCCATCTTTTTTTCTGCAGAATTATTTTTTAAGCCTGCCATTTTATACCATTTATGATAAAGAAGTGGGCAAAATTAACACCTGACTAACAGGCAAAGGCGTTTGGCCTTAGGCTTTTTTTAAGCTATGCAGTAGGATGTGTTGACACTTTAGGCTCCATTCTCTTAAATGAACAGAACAAAAGCAACCAGCCAAGTTTTGCTATATGTCAGTTTGCTAATTGTTCTGGTTCTCTACTCAAATAAGCAGGTGCAAAGGTAAAATGATGGGTTATGAAAATAATACCAAAGTGTACATAGGGCAGAAGTAAGCATGCAGTGTAACCAATAAAAATAATTAATTGGTCAACACAGCTTGCAATACTTGCTAGAAGCACCCATACCTTTAAACTGAAATCGGTAAAACAGTCTTAAACATAAATCACACATGGAACAACATAAGCAACTCTTTATCAATTAATATATTTCAACGGCCTTTGTCAAGTTACCAGAGACAAATCTGTCAAGCTCCTTTGGGATGACAATTATTTCACTAAACATGATTCCTAAACATAAGGGTTCATCGACAGGATAAAACAGAATTTGACTAGTTGCTTCGTTTTTTTAGTAACAATTAAATCCCCTCCTATGTGCTACACAGCACACAAAAAAATAAAAATAATAATAAAAAACAAAAGTTTAAAACAAACCCAAACCAGGAAAAAGAAGCCCAGGTCAGCTTTATATAAAAGTCTAGGAGGAAGGTCTTTTATTAAAGCTCAGCTCGAGTTATCTGCAGCAGGGCTCATGTTATTCCTATGGGCCCTGCTGCAGGTAACTAGACCTAAGCTTTAGTAAAACACCCCCTAGTCTCCCCCCCCCCCCCCCCCCCCCCCGTTTACTTAGTCGCGCTAGCTGCAGTGCGCTAATGCAGACACTTGAAGGATGTCCCCCATTGCCGCACAGTAAACAGGAGGGTAAGTCTGTACTTCCTGACCTGTTTCTTTGAACTTGGGCAAGTAAAGAGACGAATATACAAAAGAATACGCCAAAGATAACCAAGTTGCCCCATGTAAGCCGCACTGAGCCTGCCATGTGTGGGAATGCGCGGGGTACAAATGTAACAAAACAAAAAAAAAGTTAACACAGACCCCGTGCTTCAAAAAAATGCCATTGATTTTGCGTTCTAACAACAACTCCCCAATCTTGGCAGTAGTTTGTTTACAAGGTGTCAGCTGAGCAGTGAGATGCAAAGCCATGCGGCCCGTGGAAGCCTGGGCGATTTTCCCAGTAAAAGCGATGGAACAGAACAAGAAAATAAAAGATTTCAAGCCTCGGGTCTACGATCACATTCCCTTTGATTATTCTTTTGAAGGCATGCACATTCAGAAGTCAAGTTAGAGAGCAGGCCCATGCAAACTTTCCAACAACAGAAAGCAATCTTCACACAACACAGATATTTAATTTCCTATTCCGTCCTCGGGGTATTGAGACCATTTTTTAAGCCATCAAAATGAATAGTAAAAGCAATGGCATAGCGCACGTGATGACTCCAGACAGAGATAGATAGATAGATAGATAGATAGATAGATAGATAGATAGATAGATAGATAGATAGATAGATATGGTGATGGTGGTGGGGGGTTGTTTTGTTGTTCCTCTGGAAAATATTTACCTTAAAGTACAACTCTGCTATTTCATTTCCACAAGACTTCCTCCTGTCACGGAGTCAGGTTACAAAAACCTTACATAATGTCTAAACCTTTCTTTCCTACTATTACAACAAACGCCTGCACCCTACCTTGGATGCTCCTTGCAAAATCTACCTCATGCACAGGGCACCTACATTTCTCGAAGGAAGGATTAAAAGAACTTATTTCTCTTCCGTACTCTCTGGACTGCAGCTCAGAGTCCGTTTTCCTGCCAAGCTCCAGCAGAGAGAAGGGAGATGATGGACCCTCCCGCCACAGGCGCCCAGGGCCAGCCCAACTATCCTGCAACTCTAGGAGGCAGCTACGTGGGGGGGGGGGGGGGGGAGCAGCAAAGAGCAGCTGCGGCCAGAGTATAACAGTAGGTCCTTGAAATCAGTACATTTTTATATAGGATTTTTGTGATGCTCATGATTGCTGGATTTAATTATCAATAGATTGGAGGAGGGGCGGCTACGGGCCTGAAAGTTAATAGGGGGTGGGGCAGGAGGGAATACGATGGGATGTAGCGCTATAGAAATGCTAAATAGTAATAGTAGTAGATGTAAAGCTAAAAATTGTTCGCGGGGGCCCAATACCGAGGCACCCGGAGCCCAGGAAGCCGTGGGGGATGGGAAATGGAGACTGCCAAGAGAGCTCGTTGTACCTGCACGACGGGCGGTTCACCGCTCCACACGAAGCTCTGGATATGCGGGCTGGGCGCGCGCTCCATCGGAGACAGCGGCAACGGCGAGCCCGGCTCCAACACCTGCATCATCTTGGTGACGGGGCTATAGGTGCGTACTCGCTCGTAGAAGACACTGTCCTTATCGGAGGACGCCGTGCCGTTCTCCACGGACCAGTGGCTGGACGAGGTGGACATGACGGCGGGAGAGAGAAGCAACTGTGTGGCGAGCGCTGAGGCGAACGGCTGACAGGAAGCACGAACTGCGCCGCGGGCAGACAAAGCTGAGCACGCAGCGAGAGGCTGGCTAGCTGTACTCCCAGGTGGGATTGGTCGGTTTCTGTCACGTGGGACGCACCTGAGGCCGGCGGCTGTGCTGGCTCACGCGCAGGAGGGCCGCCGTAGAGTCCACCACACCTGCTCCGGTCTGAGGAGTTGTCGGGGCGTGGTGGAAGGAGCTCAGCAGGGGTGAGCTGCTGCTATACTCTGCAATCGTCGACTACAGGAAGGGAGCTTAAAAAGTGGGAAAATGGTAATTGTGTTTTGCTCAAGAAGATATATAAAGATAGAGATGGAAAGTTTCTTAGCCTAAACAATATCCAAAGCTGAAGAATAAACTTAACCGTGAAAATTAAAGTCTTAAATGCAACTAATGTAGGAAAAAGACCTCAAAAGTCTCGGCACGGCAGCACGTATAATTTCTTGCTGCCCGCACATCAGTGGCGTAGCCAGAAGTCAATTTTTGGGTGGGCCAACAGGTTGGATGGGTGGGCACTAGACAGTGGTGTGCTGGTAAATGTTTAACAACAGGCTCTCTCCCCGTCCACCTCTGCTGCCCCCCCCCCCATCCACCTGTGCACCTCCCCTCAAAATTGCAGAGCTGGCTATAGCCGGGGAGAGAGCCTGGGGGGGGGGGGCAATGCATTACTGTCTCCAGGAAAAAAAAAATTAAATGATCCCAGGTTCCAATTTAATTCATGTTTAATGTGGGATAAAATGCCATAAATAAGTAAATAAATATAAACTTTTAATGTTGAGCACCTGATTCTCAAAGTGGACATATTCCAAACACTATAATGAAAATAAAATGATTTTTTTCTACCTTTGTTGTCTGGTGACTGTTTTTCTGATCATGCTGGCCCAGTATCCGATTCTGCTGCTATCTGTCCTCTTAACTCCGTTTCCAGGGCTTCCTTTCCATTTCTTTCCTTTCCTCCTTTCTTCTTCATTTCTGGTCCTCAGCTTCTGCCTATTTTCTTCATCCATGTGCAGTTTTTCTCCTCTCTTCCTTTTCCCTCATCTCATCTCCTTCCTCATTCTTCCATCCTCTTCATCCATGTCCAGCATTTCTTCTCTCTCCCTTCCCTCTCTTCCATCCATGTCCAGCAACCCTCCTCTCCCCTTCCCTCCATCCAGCAACCCTCCTCTCCCCTTCTTCCACCATGTCCAGCAACCCTCCTCTCCCCTTCCCTCCATCCAGCAACCCTCCTCTCCCCTTCTTCCACCATGTCCAGCAACCCTCCTCTCCCCTTCCCTCCATCCAGCAACCCTCCTCTCCCCTTCTTCCACCATATCCAGCAACCCTCCTCTCCCCTTCTTCCACCATGTCCAGCAACCCTCCTCTCTCCTTCCCTTCATCCAGCAATCCTCCTCTCCCCTGCCCTCTCCTCTCCCCTTCTTCCACCATGTCCAGCAACCCTCCTCTCCCCTTCTTCCACCATGTGCAGCAACCCTCCTCTCCCCTTCCCTCCAGCCAGCAACCCTCCTCTCCCCTGCCCTCTCCTCTCCCCTTCTTCCACCATGTCCAGCAACCCTCCTCTCCCCTTCCCTCCAGCCAGCAACCCTCCTCTCCCCTGCCCTCTCCTCTCCCCTTCTTCCACCATGTCCAGCAACCCTCCTCTCCCCTTCTTCCACCATGTGCAGCAACCCTCCTCTCCTCTCCCGTCTGCCCTGTTTCCTTCCTGCCCCCCCCCCGTACCTTTAAATATTATAGTTTTGCTGGAGTCGCGGGCAGCCGGCATTGAAGACATCGGCAGGCTTACGCCGGTTCCAGCAGCCTTCCCTTCCCTCGTTGCAAGTCGGATGATGGCTCCGCCCTCGTAGATACAGGAAATACGTCAGAAGAGGGCGGAGCCATCATCCGACTTGCAACGAGGGAAGGGAAGGCTGCTGGAACCGGCGTAAGCCTGCCGATGTCTTCAATGCCGGCTGCCCGCGACTCCAGCAAAAACTATAATATTTAAAGGTACGGCGGGGGGCGGGGCAGTGGCGGGCTGGGGAGGCAGATGCGGGATCGGAGCTCAGCCTGCTCCCTCTGCTCCGCTGCCTCCACTGCTGGGTGGGCCTGAACCAAAACTGGGTGGGCCTGGGCCCACCCAGGCCCACCCGTGGCTACGCCCCTGCCGCACATCACAGACTCCAGTATTATCATAGGTCAAAAAACCTCCACATATGTTAATTTAATCTATATTTATGACTTATTTCCTCAATTTTGGTTTTTTCTAAATTTTCAAAAACTGCATCGTGATTGTCACATTGTAACAAGAACATATGAAGTCACTTAGCTTTCACTTTGGCCAACGGGGCTTTTCGTTTCACTCTTTGTAAAGCTTCTTCAGGGGACTAAGTGCTTCTAGAACTTATCTTTGCCTAAGTGCATCTTGATAAAAGGGCCCCTCAATGCCTAATTAATTAATAAGTTTATGCATGGATTTAGGATCGACGGATTATACAGAATCCGGGGTCAATGACTACTTCCGAAATATTATGTAATTTTATTGTCTCACTCTCTACAACCCAGAGAAGCATTCTATAAATGTTTAAATTAATTAAGTTCAATCATTTTAAAATTATGAATTTTAAACTAAACAATATTTGCATCTCAACGCAATACAAGTTTTTGGACTATTCTCTGAATTACTGAAGTTACAAATAGTTGCCACCTGCAGAGCTAAAGGGAATACAGACACACAGAACCAGTAGGCTTGAGATGAAACAGAAAGGAAGCCGTATAAAAATAATAAACATATTTTGCAAGTTGCCTGACAGCTTCTTTGTACAATCTGTACAGAGGGTGTGCCTTGTAATATTTCAACTGGAGTGGGCATGCAAGTTTTATAATTACATGCAGTCTGATTTCCATACTGTGAGACCGAACCTGAAAGCCAAAACATGGAACATGGGGTTTCCCAAAACTTGCTGTCTGTAGTTTCTTGTTTCTACTGCTTTGTTAGTCTAGAAGTGAGAACTGCACTGAAGTGATGCATGAGAGAAACAAACTAACAAAAAAAAAAAAACACATTAGCTTACCTTACATTTATGGGAGGTGCTATATGAAAAAAAAAAAAAAAGGCCAGACAGTCTCTTGTGTTTATTTATGGAGTATTCATATCACAATTCAACTAAATAGGAGAAAATGAATCAAGAATATTTATCTTGAAAGTTGAAATCATAATGACGTGCAATACAGCACTCAGTCTGTTGAGCAATGTCTTCATGGGTCTAAAAAACCTGCTCTTTTGAAAATTTTTAACTTTTAAACTTTTTTTAAAACATATATATTTAAACTTATCATTTTCACTTATAAGCTAAAACATAGGGGTCCTTTTATTAAGGTGCGCTGAAAAATGGCCTGTGCTGTTGTAGGTGCGTGTATTGGACGTGTGCAGGCCCATTTTCAGCATGCCTGCAAAAAAGACCGTTTTTTTTTTTTTGCTGAACATGAACGTGCAGCAAAATAAAAATTGGTGCATGTCCATTTTGGGCCTGAGACCTTACCACTACCCATTGACTTAGCGATAAGGTCTCATATGTTAACCGGGTGGTAATCATCAGCGCATGTACACTGCCGATTACCGCCCGGTTAGTACCATGTGGTAGAAAATAAATATTTTCTGCCCCGCATATTGGATGCGCATAAAAAATTGAATTACCACCCGGGGCATGTGGTAGCTGGGCAGCAGTTCCAAATTGACGTGTGTTGGATGCATGTAGGTGCCTACGCACTTTAGGGAAAGGGCCCCGTAGTGACTTATCTAGCTCATTGGTCCTGCTCAGCAGAGCGCTTCCATTTCGCTAAGGCTTCATTGGGAGCTACACCAATGCATCTGCCAAAAAGTCCTGTTTACTGCAAGTTCATTGGATCGCAAATATTCAGCAAGTGATGCGCGTAAATTCTCATTAAAACCAATTAGTTCCACTATTTGGTTGTTAAGTACCAATTATCGGCACTGATTGGCTTGTTAATAAATTCAGTTTTAAGGCGCCATATATAGAATTTAGGAGTTAGCAAGTTGTGCATGTAAATTCTAATTAAAGCCAATTAGTATCAATAATTGCTTGTTAAGCGGCAATTATTATCAATGCTGATTGGGTTGTTAAAATAATTGCATGCGCAATACAGAATATGACCAGAATTGTGCTTGTAACTCAAATTGCACTATATAGAATCTGAAGGGAAACTAATAAAATTAAAATTTTAAAAAGCAATGCAAAACAAAAAATTATGCAGGTGCAGCATTGTACAGATCATGGAGTATAGGCATAAAAGGGGACTGAAGATGGACATATTTTGGAATATATGTCCTTGCATTTAGACCTATGTACTTTGTAGCTAATGTTGAAAGGAAAGACTAACTCACTCTGCAGCTCCTCTGTACCTCTCCACTCTCATCTCTCCCTACACTCCCTCCCAGGAACTCCATTCCTTGGGTAAACCTCTCTTATCTGCACCCTTCTCCTCCACCACTAACTCCAGACTCCATTCCTTTTATGTTCCTGCACCATATGCCTGGAATAGACTTCCTGAGCTGGTACATCGAGCTTCATTTCTGGGCATCTTCAAATCTAGGCTAAAAGCCCACCTTTTTGATGCTGCTTTTAACTCCAAACTCTTACTCACTTGTTCAGTACCCTTATTTTATCGTCCTCACCTTAATAATTCCTTTATCTCTTATTTGTCCTGATTGTCTGTCCTAAATAGATTGTAGATTGTAAGCTCCTTTGAGCAGGGACTGTCCTTCTTTGTGAAATTGTACAGCGCTGCGTAACCCTAGTAACGCTTTAGAAATGTTAAGTAGTAGTAGTAGTATGCTCTGTCGAACAAGGACTGTCTCTTCATGTTCAAGTGTACAGCGCTGTGTACATCTAGTAGCGTTATAAGTACATAAGCATAAGCACATAACCACTGCCACGCTGGGAAAAGACCAAAGGTCCATCAAGCCCAGCACTCTGTCTCCAATAGCGGCCAATCCAGGCCCCAAGAACCTGGCAAAAACCCAAAATTTAATAACGATCAATTGACTTTTTCTTCAGAAATCTGTCCAGACCCCCTTTAAACTCAGCAAGGCCAGCTGCCGTCACTACCTTGTCCGGCAATGAGTTCTAGAGTCTAACTACGTGCTGAGTAAAGAAAAACTTTCTCCGATTTGTTTTAAACCTACCACATTCTAATTTCATCTTGTGTCCCCTGGTTCTATTATTGTTAGAAAGTGTAAACAAACGCTTCACATCTGTCCGCTCTACCCCACTCATTATTTTGTAGACCTCTATCATATTACCCCTCAGCCGCCTTTTCTCCAGGCTAAAGAGTCCTAGTCGTCTTAACCCCTCCTCATAGGGTAGTTGTCCCATCCCTGTTATCATTTTTGTCGCCCTTCTCTGCACCTTCTCCAATTCCTTTATATCTTTTTTGAGATGAGGCGACCAGAACTGAACACAATACTCCAGCACCATGGAGCGATATAATGGCATTATAACATCCTCGTGCTTGTTTTCCATCCCTTTTCTAATAATACTCAACATTCTGTTCGCCTTCTTAGCTGCCGCAGCACATTGAACTGAAGATTTCAAACGTCCTATCCACGATGACTCCCAGATCCCTTTCTTGGTCCGTAACTCCTAAAGCGGAACCCTGCATGACATAGCTGTAATTAGGGTTCCTCCTTCCCACATGCATCACTTTGCACTTGTCAACATTGAACTTCATCTGCCATTTGGATGACCAATCCCCCAGTCTCATGAAATGAAAAGTAGTAGTAGTAGTATATGGATGCACACTAAGGGACCTGTTTACTAAGCATTTTTCCCATAGAAAACCTTTAATAAATAGGTCTTAGCTGCATGCATACAGCAGCACTTACTATTTTTGTGGACAACTAATCACAATAAAACAAAAAAAAAGATATATAGTATTGAAAAACAAATCTCTGTCTTCTGTTTTCCTCGCCTGATCTTATATACACCCTCTGGCAGTACAACACAACAAAAAATACATATGTTGTGAAAGACTGCACATACTTTTAGTTACTGTTAAGAGGACAATTTTCAAACAAGGCACTCTGCTCGAGTTATGGGATCAATGTACATTCTTTGTTGTCTGACAAACACCATCTATTAAAATGGGATATGATTTGATCAAACCCATAGAAACTTTGTTGCTGTGTTCCTTGGGGCAGAGCTCTTTCCCCATTACTTTTTTATATTATACTAAAGATTTTGGTAGGAGGTTCAAATTCTGCTGCACAACTAATATTCCGCCAGTGTCGTTATGCTCATATTAGCCCTCTCCTCAAGTCACTTCACTGGCTTCCTATCCATTTCCGCATACAGTTCAAACTCCTCTTATTGACCTATAAGTGCATTCACTCTGCAGCTCCTCAGTACCTCTCCACTCTCATCTCTCCCTACATTCCTCCCCGGGAACTCCGTTCACTGGGTAAAACTCTCTTATCTGCACCCTTCTCTTCCACTGCTAACTCCAGACTCCGTTCCTTTTATCTTGCTGCACCTTATGCCTGGAATAGACTTCCTGAGCCGGTACGTCAAGCTCCATCTCTGGCAGTCTTCAAATCTAAGCTAAAAGCCAACCTTTTTGATGCTGCTTTTAACTCCTAACTGTTGTTCACTTGTTCAGAACCCTTATTTTATCATCCTTACTTTAATATTCCCTTATCTCTTGTTTGTCCTGTTTGTCTGTCCTAATTAAATTGTAAGCTCTGTCGAGCAGGGACTGTCTCTTCATGTTCAAGTGTACAGCGCTGCATACATGCAGTAGTGCTATAGAAATGATAAGTAGTAGTAGTTTATACTGTCTGTAGGCTGATGATTTGCAAATTGTCTTTTACTGTAGACTCTGATCTTGCTACAGCATTTATGCAATTAGGACTAGAATCTATATATCATGCCTAAAAAAATCGGTGCTGAAATGAAATACACCTAGGCATATTCTATAAAGTATGCCTAAATTTAAGCGTACTTTATAGAATAAGCCTAAATGACCTCGCAGTTTATAGAACATGCTGAACGCCCATCTGCGTGACTAACTGCCCCTTTTACAGAGCCACTGTAGTGACTGCTAGTGCAGTAATGCTGACACAGCTTTGTAAAATGGAGGATAATTTTAGTTACAGCAGTTACACCAAGTAAAACTTGATATAAATGCCGATGTCTAAATTAGTCGTAGACCAGGTGTATTCTATAACCACAAACATAAAATTTAGGAACGCCAATGACCCACCTATTCCATGCCCATGGCCATGCCCCCTTTTCAACTACGTGACTTATGGACTCATTTTCGAAAGAGAAGGACGCCTATCTTTCGACATAAATCGGAAGATGGATGTCCTTCTCCCAGGGTCGTCCAAATCGGTATAATTAAAAGCCGATTTTGGATGTCCCCAACTGCTTTCCAATGCAGGGATGGCCAAAGTTCAAGGGGGTGTATCAAAGGCATAGCGAAGGCGGGACTTGGGCGTACCTAACACTAGGACGTCCTCGAACCATAATCACAAGAAACAAGGATGTCCCTGACGAACACTTGGACGACTTTACCTGGTCGTGTTTTTCTTACGACCAAGGCACAAAAAGGTGCTCAAAATGACCAGATGACCACCAGAGAGAATCGGGGATGACCTCCCCTTACTCCCCCAGTGGTCACTAACCCCCTCCCACTCTCAAAACACATCTTTAAAAATATTGCCAGCCTCTATGCCAGCCTCAGATGTCATACTCAGGTCCATCACAGCAGTATGCAGGTACCTGGAGCAGTTTTAGTGGGTGCATGCACTTCAGACAGGCAGTCTCAGGCCCATCCCCCTCCACCTGTTCTATGTGTGGAGGAAACAGCGAGCCCTCCAAAACCCACCAGAAACCCACTTTACCCACATCTAGGTGCCCCCCTTCACCCATAAGGGCAATGGTAATGGTGTACAGTTGGGGGTAGTGGGTTTTGGGGGGGCTCAGCATACAAGGTAAGGGAGCTATGTACCTGGGAGCAATTTATGAAGTCCACTGCAATGCCCCCTATGGTGCCCGGTTGGTGTCCTGGCATGTCAGGGGGACCAGTGCACTACAAATGCTGGCTCCTCCCATGACCAAATGACTTGCATTTGGTCGTTTCTGAGATGGACATCCTTGGTTTTTATTATCACCGAAAATCAGAAACAGCCAAGTGTAGGGATGACCATCTCTAAGGATGACCAAATTTCAGGATTTGGGTATTTCTGACCGTATTATCGAAATGAAAGATGGACGTCCATCTTGTTTTGAAAATTCGGGTTTTCCTGCCCTTCGATGGGGACATTTTGCAAGGATGTCCAAATTGAAACGAGGACGTCCCTTTCGATTATGCCCCTCTTAGGGGCCCTTTTACAAAGGCACACTGAAAAATTGTCTGTGGTAGTGTAAACGCATGTTTAAGGTGCATAAAGATCCATTTTTCAGCGTGCCTGCAAAAAATGCCTTTTTTATTTTTGTCAAACGTAAATGTGCGGCAAAATCAAAATTGGCACATGTCCATTTTTGGTCTGAGACCTTACCACCAGCCATTGACCTAGTGGTAAAGACTCACATGTTAACCGGGCAGTAATGACCTACGCACGTCAAATGCCATTTGGCACATGTCTGATATGCGTGTCCGAAAGTAAACATCATTTTTCAGATGTGCATATCGGACATGCACCAAAAATGAAATTACCACAAGAGCCACATGGTAGCCAGGCGGTAACTCCATTTTGGCATGCGTTGGGCATGCGTGCATGCTTACTTGTCTTAGTAAAAGGGCCCCTTAGAATTTATGAGCATCACATTACAGAATACGCTTAGACAGTTCTGTACGTAAATTTTAATTAATGCCAATTAGTGTCAATAATTGCTTTTAATTGGCAATTAGCACTGATTGGCTTGTTAGCTAAATTGCATGTGCAAATCCAGAATATGATAGGATTTCCACGTGCAATTTAAGTCAAGCTATATAGATTCCCAGGTTAACTCACTTCTTGCAGGCTGTAGGTGCATAGTTGAAATTAAATATGTTCACTAAACTAAAATGCCTCTAAATTAGAACTATTATGAGGCATTAATAAAGGGCTTCTTTTATTAAGCCTCACTAGTGGCTCCTGGTGCAGTAATGCCAACAAAGCCCATTCACTTTGAATGGGCTCCGTTGACATTGCTGTGTGGGAACCACTAGCAGGGCTTGATAAAAAAGGCCCAAAGTAATTGCCCATGGAGATCCAAATATTATTACTGATGGTGTATGCCCAACTTGAAAGATCATGGCTAGACTCAAGCCTAGAGTTTAGTGCTGAAATACCAGCCATTGCACTATTATTATTTTTTTTATGTGCGTGAAATTACATATTCACCAAATTAAGCCTATATAATGAGGGCTAGCTTAAAAATTGTTATTCTTGCTTTGCTCATTTCTGCAACTCACAATTTTTTGCAATTGATGAAGAATATGGCTACCAAGCTGAATAGGGGATGTACCCAGAGGGAAAGGATCACTTTCCAGTCATCTTAGTGCTGAATCCCAGAAGAGAAATATGGCAATGGGCTCCAAAATTCACCAGCACTAGCCTCCTCTAGTTTGGAGACCTGGGGCAAGTGCCTTGTTTGCACCATCCTAACACCAGCCCTGTTTCTGAGCTCTTCTGGCTTCTAGTAAAAATGTATGCCCATGCTTAAAGTGATGTTATTCACTTTGAGCCATTTTTGGGAGGGCGGAGGGAAGGAAGCAGATAATAATTTTAAATAAATAAAGTTTTAATGTCTTCATCTGAAGTTCTGCATGATATGGGTGTAGTCTATTTACAGCAAATATGTGCCAACCAGATGCCTCTTTTAACAGAGGAGGTATTACTGAACATGCCAGCACAGGCATTTTTATTTTCCGCCAGTAATATATGGAACAAAATGCTACTTCAAATTAGATTGGAAAGCAACTTCTGCTTTTTGTGTGGCTTTTTTAAATTAAGCCCAGTCATTTTTTTTTTTTGGGGGGGGGGGGGGTTATCAAACATATTTTACAAGTAGAACATTGTTGCTATAAAGATATGTAGGCGAATATATGCATCCAAACACTCATGCTGAAAGTAGCTTGTACATTTACTCCCAGATACTATATAGCATGCCTAGAGATCTGTGCCAAAATCCAATTTCCCAAGCCCAGTTCTGGAGTACCCATTGCCAATCAGGTTTTCAGGATATCACTAATGAATATGTATAAACTTGATTTACATACAGTGCCTCCATTATACGCAAATCTCTTTCATATATATTAATTGTGGATATCCTGAAAACCTGACTGGCAAGGAGTACTCCTGGATCAGATTTGGGAAGCACTGTTCTATTTTTTTTGTTACATTTGTACCCCGCGCTTTCCCACTCATGGCAGGCTCAATGTGGTAGGCAATGGAGGGTTAAGTGACTTGCCCAGAGTCACAAGGAGCTGCCTGTGCCGGGAATCAAACTCAGTTCCTCAGTTCTATAACATTGCACATAACTTAATTGGCTTAACAAGCTAATCAGCATTGATAATAGCTCTTAACAAAGAATAATGAGCACTAATTTGCAATAATTAGAATTTACATGCACAACTCACTAAGCGCATTCTGTAATACAGTGCGCCTAACTTCTAACGTGCACAAGCAAAAAGGGACGTGGTTATAGGTGGAGAAAAGGGCATTTTATGGGCGTTCTGAAATTTACGAGCATAGTTATAGAATATGGCCCAATGCACTTAAATCTACACACTGGGATTTACACCACATTTTCATTGGCGTAAATGGAGGTGCGTAGTTTTTGGCGCTGAGATATCAACTAATTGTATTCTATATACCGCACCTAAATCTAGGTGTCGCTTATAGAATTTGCTTAGCACAGATTTCTGCGCCAATTTTTTAGGCACCATATATAGAATCCCCCTTAGCACATAGGCATTCCCAGGGGTGACAGTCAACTAGAACTGGGGCGAAGTTACACATACTATAGTTCCCACACAGGGTATAAATAGATGGACTGAGAAACTGACTGCATTCATGAAGCAGTACTGGCAAAACATGAATTCATGTTGGATGTGAATGGTAATTTATTTGGTGAAATTTAGAACTTTTCAAAGTTCAAAATTTCACCAAATAAATTACCATTCACATCAATTACTTGGATTTTTCAACATTTGTGAGTTAAGTATAAAAAAAATTCTAGTTTTGAGAAGCGCACGTTTTAATGTACATAAGTATTGCCATACTGGGAAAGACCAAAGGTCCATCGAGCCTAGCATCCTGTTTCCAACAGTGGCCAATCCAGGTCACAAATACCTGGCAAGATCCCAAAAATGTACAAAACATTTTATATTGCTTATCCCAGAAATAGTGGATTTTCCCCAGTCCATTTAATAACGGTCAATGGACTTTTCCTTTAGGAAGCCGTCCAAACCTTTTTTAAACTCCGCTAAGCTATCCGTCTTTACCACATTCTCTGGCAACGAATTCCAGAGTTTTGGAGAGATTATTATATTTCTTAGTAAAATGACTGCTAAGTGAGATGGTCTTTTACTAAGGCACACTAACCATTAATATGTGCTAAATTCCACACAGCACATTGGGCTCCTTTTACAAAGCCGCGGTACTGATTCCCAGTGCAGTAAATGTGACAAAGTCCATTCAATTCCCGTGGGCTTTGTCACATTTACTGCACAGAAATCAGTACTACAGCTTTGTAAAAGGAGCGCATTATTCCCCAAATTCTAAAAAAAGTTGCTAAAAATTGTGCATGCAAATTAATTGACTAACAAGCTAATTAATGCCAATAATTGGCATGTTAACCAATTATTGGCATTAATTAGATTTAATTGAAATATAATGCATGTAAATTTTGGTGCAATTTCAGAAAGGGGCACAGAAAAGAGAGAGTCATGGTAGGAACAGGGCGTTCTTAATATTTCCTCGTGTTGTTATAGAATGAGGGGATACGTGCCTAATTTAGGTGTGTACATTTGCACCATATTTCAGTTGGTGCAAATGGCTAAGCCTAAGTTATCCACAATTCCCAGACATAAGTGCTATTCTATAAACCATGACTAACTTTAAGTGCAGTTTATGGAAAAGCACTTTTTTCAGCACCCTTATATATCTATGGGCTGCCTGGCACTTTATGCACACTAATTAATTATTGCATGCTAAATTCGATAGAGCGCCTTAATAAAGGATCCCTTATTGTTTGTGGAGAAATTGGTGTTGTGGCAAATGATTTATCCTCCAAACTTATTCACAAATATTTGGTTGAGCCTTTATAAAATAGGCAAAAAGGGCCAGATTCAGTACATGGCACTCAAGTTTAAGTGCAGGGAAAACTCCGCACTAAGCAATCCTATATAATAATTCTCACCATCAACGTTCTAAAGTAGCTGCCTGTGTCCATGGCTCCTGAGCTAGGCTCCGTAGCCAGGCTGACATCACACACTCGAACACAAACTGATTCAAACTTAATCACATCATTCGTCCACACCGTGTGGCCGAGAAGAGGACTTCGGCTGGCGGCGGTTGGGGTCTCCTACCAGCACAGGTACTTGACGGCGGCGGGGGAGGGTTGGCGGTGGGAAGGGGGGCTCGAGAGGGTCGCGGCAGGGGGGTCCAGGGGTCAGGAACTCCGAGCGGGTCTGTAAATTGGAGGGAGGGGGTCTGCAAATCGGAGGGAGGGAGGCAGGGAGGTGGGGTCTGGAATTCAGAGGGAGGGGGGTCTGAAACTGGGGGGGGAGGGAGGGGTCTGGAATTCAGAGGGGGGTCTGGAACTGGGGGGAGGGGTCTGGAATTTGGAGGAGGGGACGAGAGGGCAGGAATGCAGCACCTATACAAAAACTAAAAAAAAAAAAAAAAACGGGGGGGGGGGGGGGACAATCCTGGAACTCGGAGGGATGGAGGGACGACGACCCTGGAACACGGAGGAAGGGGGGGGGACACTGGAACTGGGTGGGAGGGAGGGGTCCCAGGCACACACACTCTCTCTCACAGACACACACTCGCACACAGTCTCACTCACTCTGACACACACACTCGCAAATTCACTCACACAGTCACTTTCACACACACTCTCTCAAACATACACACTCCGAGGAAAACCTTGCTAGCACCCGTTTCATTTGTGTCTGAAACTGGCCTTTTCTACTAGTATTCTATAAAGGGCGCTCAGCCTGGAGCGTCCTTTATATAATAGTGCTAACTCCCGGATTCTATATAGCGTGACTTAAGGCGTACTGTACTAAGCCAAGGTGACTTGTATTTTAAATATTAGGTTAAGTGTTATTTTTAAAGTTAGAAACTTCTCAGAAGGTTTTGAAAAGGGAGCTTAAAAAGCCAAAGATTGGGGAAAAAAGTGCAATAAAGCCTATAGGTCGTTTGCTTGCATAATTTTGAAATAGTAATTTTTGTCCACAGATTTAACTGTAACTTGCAGGGAAAAAAAGAAACAGAGAGAGGGATTTTTTTGGCAACACAAACTTATGCAAAAAGTGATGTAGGGATCCCCCCCTACCCAAATAGTGCTTCTAACGCGAATGTTTGCCACCACACATTTTTGAGTGGAATTATTTCCCTCCCAGAAGTTGCAAGAGTAACTGTGGTTATATAATGGTATGCCCCAGGAATACCTCTGCAGAGAGATGCAAAGTGGTTGGGTCCAGGGTATAACCAGCAGTGACTGACAAATCAGGGAGGGTTATTTCCTCTGAGATCTGAGGGACTAGATGAATCCTGAAGTGTGCGAGGAAGGGAGACTGGTTTAGAATGGGTATGAGACCAAATAACATTCTGGCATGGCTTCCATTTCCTAAGGGGAAGAGTATGAAGTCCAGAAAGAGAAATGAAGGAGTAGTGATAGATGTTATGAGTCAGTGAGTAAAAAGCATAACCAGCTGCTGACTCATTTGTTTGGGGAGACAGAGCTTAGAATGGGGTGGAGCACAGGAGGGGGAGGGGGAGGAGGGAGAAAGGGAGGGGACCTGATCTCAGAAAATCCAGAGGATGGTGGGGGCAGGGGGGGGGGGGGGGCTTTGTGTGTGGACATATATCCATAAAAATGGGCCACAACCTATACAGACTCCAGCATTGTTCTAATGAAGAAATTGCAGTTATCACATATCATAATATGATAAAAAGAGAATCTGTGAATCAAGTATACTGAGCCATACACACTAGAGCCCAAAAATTAAGAGCCCCTTTTCCTAAGCTGTGGTAAAAGGGGGCTGGTGTCAGTGCGTGTTTTACACTCGTGCCGAGGCCCCCTTTTACCACAGCTAGTAAAAGGAAAGTCTTGCCTTCCTGCAGGAAATGGCTGTGTGGCAAGTAAAGCACTTGCCGTGTAGCCATTTCGGGGGGGAGCCCTTACCACCACCCATTGAGTTGACAGTAAGGGCTCCCACGTTAACCCAGCGGTAACCAAGCAGCACGCGGCACTGCCCGATTACCGCTGGGTACACTCCAGCACTACAAAATAAATTTTTGTAGCGCTGGAAATGATGGCACGCTAGAGGTGGGAAGTACCACCGGGCTGCTGCATTTTTAATGTGCGCTGAGACTCCCTTTTACTGCAGCGGGTAAAAGGTTGTCTTTTTTCTCAAAAATAAATGGCTGTGCAGTAAGTGAACCACTTGACATGCGGCCATTTGGGGGTGGGGGCATTTACTGCCACCCATTGAGGTAGCGGTAAGGACTCCCATGCTAACCTGGCGATAACCGTCAGCACACAGCGCTGCCTGATTATCGCTAGGTAAGCACCGTCACTACAAAAATAGAAAATGCCGGAAATGGCGAACGCTGGTGGTGGGAACTACTGCTGGGCTTCTGGCAGTAGATCCAGATTGGCACATGGCAAGCCTGTTCCCAGGCGCCAACCCTTAGTAAAAGTTACCCTAAATGCCATTTAGCTCAGTGGGCTGCATGGCATTTAGCATGTGCTAAATCTGTTAGCAAACCTTAGTAAAAGGACCCCTTACACTTATTTTCATTCCTCTGTTTTTTCCTTTTTTTTTCACATTTCCTCTCCCCACTTTGAATTCTCTGTTTCCTTTTTTTCTTATCCATTTTTTTTGGGGGGGGAGAGGGGGTCCAAACTTAATATTGGGTAGGCACTAGGCTTAGTGGTCAGAACCATACTAGTAATATGCTTAAATATACATAAAGCCTTTGAGTGCACATAACAATGGATTTCTAAATAAGTATATTTACTTTTTTAATGATTTGTCTACTGCCAGTACAATTTGGTATGTGTTTCAGTGGTTAAGAAATTAACATATAATTAAAAGATGTCTTATAACAGTATTTGGATATGGTAGTTGTGCTATATTATATTTTGTATCAACTGATAATTTTTTTTCTCTTGTAAACCACTTTAACACTTTTGTACAAAGCGGTTTATAAAAATCAATAAATCCAATCCAATCTAATCCAACTAGCTTTCCTCAAGCAACAGAAGCCCACACTGAGGGGGAAGTTATCAACATGGGCTACTGTTAAGTCAGGTTATTTTATCACAGGGTCTCATTGCATAGAATAGGACCCTGTGCTAAAACAGCTTGGTAAAATAACCCGTCTTAATGGCAGTCCACGTTGATAACTCCACCCACCCCCCCCCCCCCCACACCCAAGTGACATGCCTAAAGTCACAAAAAGAATCAATGCTTTGCCTCACATTGTATCAGGTAAGGCAAACATGAGAAAAAGCAGAAAGAAATTAAATAAGTTGCAACCTGTGGTCAAGTAAAATGAAAACCAATATATTATTTTGCCAGTGTTCTTTATGTTATGTCTGCTCATCAGATCACTTGTGAAGAGAGAAATAGCTATCCTGAAAATGGGAAACATTCTTGGGTTTTGTTACCACAAAAGATGTTTAATACCATATTTTTAGCACAAATCATCGTTTCAAGAGTCATGATATGTTAGAATAACAATTGTGTTACTATTCCTCCAATGGCTGCAGGGCTGTTCTCACTATCAGCTTTTCACTGCCTGCTTTCAACTCAAAAGCTAATCCTGTGTAAACGAGAGCAAATATTTGACTGGGCAAGAAATCAAATGCAGGTTCTCAGGCTCACAAGGAAAACTAATTTGAGGCAAAGGCAAATTAGACAACTGCCTAGGGCCTAAGACTGGCATTAGGGTGTGTCAAACAGGGCAATTGCCCTGGGCCTGCATGTCATTGGGGGCCCTAAAACTGCCTCATGTTAAAGGAGGCATAATCTGCAGATTAGTTTATAGGTTTGCTCCCTGGTTTCTGCCTTGGGTTCCTGAATATCTAACATTAGCCCCGCTAAGGCTCAAAAGTTCAGGAAACAGGAGGCTAGGATTGCCAAGTGTCTGGATTTTTCCGGGATTCTACAGATTTGAAAATTTACTGTCTCAATGCCAGAATGATGGCTAAAGTGCCTGGATGTTTAGCCTTCTATAACACTCCAATCCTCTCCCCCCCCCCCCCCCCTTCTAATGCAGAGACTGTGATAGGATCCAGCCAATAGGAAGACTGCTCTAATCACAGCAAGTGTTGGAGTGAGCTCTGCATGGGGCCTTGGAAAGAGCCAGTAGAACCAGTGAGTGTCCTGGGGAAAGGGAATTTGTTGAGGAGGAGTAGGAATTTAAGAAAATTGGGGTTGCCTGAGAAAAAGAGCAGGCAACAAATGCAAGAACTTTACATGATACCCGGTGGGTGTGGGGAAGTGGCACTGATTGAATGAGCAAGAAAGCACCAGGAGAGAGAGAGAGAGAGAGAGAGGCTTATTTTCGAAAGAGAAGGGTGCCCATCTTTCAACACAAATCGGGAGATGGGCGTCCTTCTCCCAGGGTTGCCCAAATCGGCATAATCGAAAGCCGTTTTTGGGCGTCCTCAACTGCTTTCCGTCGCGGGGATGACCAAAGTTCACGGGGGGGGGGGGGGGGGTGTCAGAAGCATAGCGAAGGCGGGACTGGGGCGTGCTTAACACATGGGTGTCCTCAACCAATAACACATGGGCGTCCTCGACCGAAAAAAGAAGGGCATTCCTGACGAACACTTGGCCGACTTTACTTGGTCCTTTTTTTTTACGACCAAGCCACAAAAATGTGCCCTAAATGACCATTGGAGGGAATCAGGGATGACTTCCCCTTACTCCCCCAATGGTCACTAACTCCCTCCCACCCTAAAAAAAAAACTTTTAAAATATTTTTTCCAGCCTCAAATATCATACCCAGCTCCATGACAGGATTATGCAGGTCCCTGGAGCAGTTTTAGTGGGTACTGCAGTGCACTTCAGGCAGGCGGACCCTGGCCCATCCCCCCCTACCTGTTACACTTGTGGTGGTAAATGTGAGCCCCCCCAAATCCACCAGAAACCCACTGTACCCACATGTAGGTGCCCCCCTTCATCACTAAGGGCTAAGGTAATGGTGTTAAGTTGTGGGGAGTGGGTTTGGGGAGGGGGGGTGGGGGCCTCAGCACACAATGTAAGGTAGCTAGGTACCTGGGAGCTTTTTCTGAAGTCCACTGCAGTGCCCCCTAGGGTGCCCAGTTGGTGTCCTGGCATGTCAGGGGGACCAGTGCACCACAAATGCTGGCTCCTCCCATGACCAAATGGCTTGGATTTGGTCATTTCTAAGATGGGCGTCCTCGGTTTCCATTATCGCCGAAAATCGGGGACGACCATCTCTAAGGTTGACCTAAATGTTGAGATTTGGGCGTCCCCGACCGTATTATCGAAACGAAAGATGGCCACCCATCTTGTTTCGATAATACGAGTTTCCCCGCCCCTTCACGGGGACATCCTGCGAGGAAGTCCTCAGGAAAACTTGGCCGCCCCGTTCGATTATGCCCCTTGGAATATTTATGTGTATTTGTGTCTCAAAAGTGACAACAGTACATGTATGTGCATGCATGTGCCTGAGGAGTGAGAGTGTATGCATGTGTATGTCTGAAGAGCAAGAGTATGTGTGTGTGTATGAAGAATGAGATTGTGTATGCATGTTTCTGAAGAGTGAAAGTACATGCATGTGGCTATGTGTATGTCTGAATAAATTTGCATGCATATCTGAAGAGTGAGAGTGCATGCATGTGCATGTATGTGTGACTGAAGAGCGAGAGAGTGCACGCATGTGTGTGTACCTAGCTTTTCCTTATATGGCAGTTAGGCCCCCGCCCAGTGCAATCCGGTTGTTTGACCGCCTAAAAGGGGCTCACATTTTCACTAAGCAGGAACGTAGAGGAGTCTATAATCTGATTCACATCCTTGAGGGAGAAGAATGGAAGACTGCATTTAACGCCAGGGATGGTCACTATGAATATCTAGTTATGCCATTTGGACTCTCAAAAGCTCCAACCGTCTTTCAAAATTTTGTAAACAACATCTTACGAGTCCTGCTACAAAAATGTGTCCTGGTGTATTTGGACAACATACTGATATTCTCCAAGATACTGGCCCAACACTAGGAGCAAGTCAAGCAAGTCCTGCAGTGCCTGTATGAGAATCACCTATACACCAAATTAGAGAAGTGTATATTTGAGTGGAATGAACTACTATTCTTGGGCTACATTATATCTGACCAGGGCCTGAAGATGGATCCTGCAAAGCTCTCTGTCATTCACGACTGGCCTCACCCCCAGGGGCAATGAGCCTTACAGAGGTTTCTGGGTTTTGTGAATTATTATTACCACTTTATCCAGAATTATTCTTCTATTGCCGCACCTCTTACAGCTTTGACCTGGAAAGTTTGGCCAGAAGAGGCAATAGCTGCCTTTTGAAACAAGACTTCATGACAGCCCTGATACTCTCAGGCTTATTTTTGAAAGAGAAGGGTGCCCATCTTTCGACACAAATCGGGAGATGAGTATCCTTCTCCCAGGGTCACCCAAATCGGCATAATCGAAAGCCGATTTTGGGCGTCCTCAACTGCTTTCTGTCGCAGGGACGACCAAAGTTCACGGGGGCGTGTCAGAAGCATAGCGAAGGCAGGACTGGGGCGTGCTTAACACATGGGCGTCCTCGACCGATAATGGAAAAAAGAAGGGCACTTGGGTGACCTGGTCCATTTTTTCTTACGACCAAGCCTCAAAAAGTTGCCCGGACTGACCAGATGACCACCGGAGGGAATCGGGGATGATCTCCCCTTACTCCCCCAGTGGTCACCAACCCCCTCCCACCCTAAAAAACTTTTTAAATATTTGTTGCCAGCCTCTATGCCAGCCTCAAATATCATACCCAGCGCCATGACAGCAGTATGCAGGTCCTTGGAGCAGTTTTAGTGGGTGCAGTGCACTTCAGGCAGGCAGACCCAGACCCATCCCCCCCACCTGTTACACTTGTGGTGGTAAATGTGAGTCCTTCAAAACCCACCAGAAACCCACTGTACCCACATGTAGGTGCCCCCCTTCACCCCTTAGGGCTATAGTAGTTGGTTACAGTTGTGGGTAGTGGGTTTCGGGAGGGGGGTTTGGGGGGGCTCAGCACACACGGTAAGGGAGCTATGCACCTGGGAGCAATTTATGAAGTCCACTGCAGTGCCCCCTAGGGTGCCCGGTTGGTGTCCTGGCATGTCAGGGGGACCAGTGCACTACGAATGCTGGCTCCTCCCACGACCAAATGGCTTGGATTTGGTAGTTTCTGAGATGGGCGTTCTTGGTTTCCATTATTGCCAAAAATTGGGGACGACCATCTCTAAGGTTGACCTAAATTTTGCGATTTAGGCGTCCCTGACCGTATTATCGAAACGAAAGATGGCCGCCCATCTTGTTTCGATAATATGGGTTTCCCCGCCCCTTCGTGGGGACGTCCTGCAAGGACGTCCTCAGGAAAACTTTGGCGCCCCTTTCGATTATGCCCCTCCAAGTCATCCTGATCCGGTTGAGGCCCTTCGTCATTGAAGTCGCCACATCCTCCATAGGGGCTCGGGCCATACTGTCCCAGTCTGACATCCAGGCAAGATGTTACCTTGTGCCTTCTTTTCTAAGAAGTTATCATCTGCTGAGAAAAATTATACTGTTGGAGATTGGGAGCTGTTGGCCATCAAGACGGCATTAGAGGAATATCACCATCTCCTCAAAGGACCAAACACACATTTATCGTGACTACAGATCATAAGAACCTTCTACAGCTACAGGAGGCCCGTAGACTTAACCCGATGGTCTCGGTTCTTTTCTCAATTTGACTTTCAGTTGGTCTGCCCGGCCAAAAAGAACATATGGGCTGATGCCCTCTGTCGAGCTCTGGAGACCACCGAAGAGAGTCCCAACCTATAGACCATCCTAGACCCCTCCAAGATTTAGACAATGGGGCTGGTTCCTCTGGGCAACACTCTGGTGCCCAAGCAACTTCGGGACATGGTACGTGGGGGGCATGAATCCAAGATCGCTGGATATCCGGGACTCCAAGGCACGTTGGAGCCCATTTCTTGAGTTTGCTAGTGGCCACAGCTGAGGAGAGACATACACAACTATGTAACATATTGCCCCATCTGGGCCTGTCACAAGTCTTCCCACTCATGCCCATGGGGGCTCCTCCAATCGCTTCCAGTACTCGAGGTACAATGGGTCCTCATAGCCATGGACTTCATCACAGACTTCCCAGAGTCGGATGGATTCACCACCATATGGGTCATTGTGGATCAATTCTCCGAGATGGTTCATTTCATCCCTTTGTCCGGATTACCTTCTGCACCCACACTGGCCTGCTACTTCTTTAAGGACGTCTCCCACCTTCCTGGTCTTCCAGAGTCCATTGTCTCAGACTGGAGAGTGCAGTTCACATCCAGATTTTGGCAAAAAATCTGTCAGGCCTTGCAGATGAAGCTAGATTATTCCTCAGGATACCACCCTCAAACTAATGGCCAGACTGAGACAGTTAATCAGATCTTAAAGTCCTTCCTTCGCAGCTATGTCTCTTCTCAACACAATGACCAGTCCCAGCTGTTACCCTGGGCTGAATTCTGTTATAGCAATCATGTAAGCGAGTCTTCTGGGGCATTACCATTGAAGATAGTATTCAGGTGACACCCGAGGGTACCCTTGCCTGTACCCCAACCTTCTACTGTGCTAGCCGCAGAGACCACCACCAACATACTTTCTCACCTCTGGGAAACCATGCAGAAGCTCTTTATTCAGGCCACTCAGAGGTACAAGAATCAAGCAGATAAGAAGAGATGCCCTGCTCCATGATTCCATCCTGGAGACTGTGAAGATGATGAGGCTATTGTGAAGATGAAGCTCCCACCTCAGGATCCCAGGTCCCTCTTTCACTCAGGGTGAGCTGGTTCTCAGTATGCAGATTTTATGCAAATTAGTATCCTACCCCTTTCTACTTGGGGTGACCTGGTTCTCCAAAAAGGCAAATATAGTCAGGTCTTATCAACAGGATTTTTCGCATACAAATATTTATTCCCGCCTCTGGGGCACACTTCTTTTAGCTTAAAACACTTCTTCTTGCACAGTTCAAACCCAACAGATTTCTTCCCCCTGAGCCCTCTCACACAGGCATTTGGGCTCAGTACTAACTCAGTCCTGGATACACAGTCCCTCCTTGTAGCACCCAGCTCTAGACACACAGTCTTTTCATCTTGGACACACAGTACCTCTTTGAACACACAGTTCTTATTCTAGACACACAGTCTTTAGGGCACAGCCAGTACTTCTCATGGGGATCCTTCTGCTTCAGCTACCAGCCCTCTTCTGCAGCAGCTAGCTCTCCTTTTCCCTCCCACTCTGGTGGGGTATTAAGTGGTTAATGGCCAAACAGGACCCAGCCCATAACCTGCTGCACCTGTTTCTATCTCCGGGACTCCCCTCGGTCCTAGCGACCTCCTGCTATACACCCCTTACTGGCTCCCTTTAGTGACTCATCCAGCCCTTCTCCCTGGACATTTTAGGGGAACAGCGCCCTCTAGGGGCCTAACCAGGGTAGGACAGCCTCTTCCTTCTCACAAGACCTAGTCTGGTTGTCCACCCAGAACCCGTGCCTCACGATTCCCTCCACCAATTTGCCTCCTGGTTTATTGGGCCATATCCCATTGTCTGACTAGTGGGACCTGTTACTCTATGAATCCATAACATTTCATGTATCCTTCCTGACACCCCTCCATATTAAGGCGAAGAGGCAGGGTATCTCCAGCACCCAGTCCTATTGATATCGATCTGGATGTGGAATTTGAAGTCCAGAGCATCCTAGACTCTTGAAAGTATGGGGTAAAATTCCAGTACCTCACTGCCTGGAAGGGTTATGGACCTGAAGAGAACTCCTGGGAACCTGCAAATCAGGTTCAAGCACCAGTACTCCACAGAAGGTTCCAAAGTACGTTCCCCTATAAGCCTAAGCCTGTACGTCAAAGAGGAGGGCCATTGGAGAGGAGATACTGCCATGGCCCTGGCCATGCCCCGAGCTCCGGTGTCTGCACTCATCTCGTGGGGCATCAGGGTGTGGATTCGCTGCATCCTCCAGTGTCCCTAGGTGGGCGGCAGGCAGCCCATACCGCCATCTTCAGCACTCCAAGGTGTTTCATTAACAGGCAGCCTGCGCTTGTTCAGGTCCTGCCAGGGGGGCAGGGTCCCCAGGACATGTGTGCGTAGCAAGAGCGCTCTTTTGTTGACCCGCAGGGGGAGGGCTGCTGGGCACCTTCTGCTAATGTCAGCACCAGGGGCCCTTCTTAGGGAGGCTGCGTTCCTCCTCCCTTTGCCATTGCAATGGGTCATCTTGCTTGCCTTAGTGCTCCTGTCTCCAGCCCTGGTTCCTGTCCTCAGCCCTGTTTCCTGCCTCCAATCTTGCTTTTGTCTTCAATCCAGGACCTGGTTCTGCCATGTTTGCCCCCAAGGGCTCTTTTCAGGACCACCCCGGGTCCTGGTTCTGCCAGGCCTACCTCCAAGTGCTCTTTGCCGGGTCACCCCAGGTCCTGGTCCTGCTGGACCTGCCCCCAAGGGCTCTTCCTAGAGCCACCCGTGTGCCTCTATTCCTCTGGGAGTGACATGCCTGCCATTAACTGGGACCCTCCAGACCCTCGGGCACCAGCGACAATCCAAGGGGTCACCCATCTAGAAACGTGACACCTTTGAGCATCGGCCCCTAAGAGTTTTCTTGATTGGGATACCTGTTAGCATTATTGAAGACAACCTATAAATGGGTGGAGTATGACTACTGAGAACTGTTATTGCAGTATACTGAAAAAAAAACCCCTCAGATAAGCTAATTTATGTATGTCTGACTCTTTCTGTGTTGTTCAGATACTCAAGAAATTCTGGCTGATTTTGTCTTATCACCAAATCTTCACAGAGCTCACAACTATTGCCTTTCAATAAAGTAATATTTGCGAACTATCTGCATGTAAATCATATATTCCAACTTCAACAGTAACAGTAGGACATCGGGGCTGTGGAATGTGCAACTTGTGTGTTTCTAGTATAGATCTCCTTGTGAAGCAATTACAAGATCATGGTCAGAAGTGATACCACTTGTGAGTCATCATGTGATTTACATGATAATCTGTTTCTTTCCTTTAGTGTAAATAAGCAGGATTAAGAGATGCTTTCATCTATGTCTCAATGAACACAGGAGTCATTTGAAGAAGAGTGCTTTGACAGCACCTCTAGTAGCTCACCAGCAAGAGCAACATGGTCAGAATGGAGAGTGATTGACATTGCGATGCTTTCGGTATTGGGTGGTGATCCTAATCACCTGTTTGCTTACCATGAGCAATGTTGGATTCATACTTTGCTACCTTGCATCCAAGAGGTTTGAATGAAAAAACTGAATGGCTTACACTTTTGTAATTGGATGGTTTATGGGTTAATCTATGATATACTGCACTTCTTGACAAGCATAACAGAGTAGTGTATATAGGTAATAATGTCAGTTAAGGGTCCTTTTACCAAGCTGCACTAAAAAGTGGTCAGCACCTTTGTCAGTGAATGGGTTTTCTGTGCGCTGTGGCCACTTTTAGCGTGGTGGTAAAATGGACACCTTTCCATACTTTTCAGTAATGGCCACACGCTAATTTCCCCATTAGCATGTAGCCATTACTGTGGCAAACCTTACTGTCACCTAACTAGGAGGCGGTAAAAGCTTCCACACTACTCCTGCACTAATTGGGTAGTGTACGGTAATCTGCCTGTGCTATCCGATTAGCATAGGCATGCCTATTCTGCCTCCTGCGCTGAATTAAAAAAAAACATTTCCAGTGCGGGATTAGCGAGCGCTAAGCAGAAATCTACCTCCGTGCATCCTACAGTAGTTCTCTTTTAGTATGCAGTAAGACTGTGTTATGCCTACCGCGCCTTAGTAAAAGGGCCCCATAGAAAGAAATGCCATCATAAATACAGGACAGGTAAAGATGGTGCAATCACATCCTGGGTTAAGCCAGATTGGACTAATGATCTTAGCACCTGAAGACTTTTCCTCTAATATACATGTAATGGCTCTTCCAGTATTAGATTACTATAATTTTATCTATGTGGGTCTACCTATTGCAGTGATGAAGTCGTTAGTTATTACAAAATTCCATTGCTAAAATAATTACAAATTTTAGATGTCATGAGGATATTACACCTTTTTTTAATGCATTTATATTGGTTGTCAGTCTAATACTGCACTCAATTCAAGTTATTAATATTGGTCCACATGGCTTTGCATTTGGGATTTCCTGGGCATGTTCCTTTATGTGAACTTCATTCTCAACATGCTTCTTAATTAGAATACTCACATATACGTTTGGTCTAATTGATGGCTATGTGGGCTTCTGTATTTTTAATAGGTGCAGAATATGCTTCCCATTGGACATAGGATAATGGTTTTGGATGGGTGTATTGGTGTTTGTTGTGCCTTCTGTCTTTGTATTTCTTTATTTGCGTTCAGTAAAGATATTCAGACATACAATGCATACTGGATTCCATATAGGACTGAATTCTACAAATGGTGCCTACAAAATTGTCACCGAAAAAAAGTAGTGGTAAGCTGTATTCTATAAATAGCGTTTGAAGTTAGGAACCATTTTTAGAATACCACTTAGCACAGAAAACCACAACAACACTTAGGTGTGATCATTTACACCAACGAGACATTAGTATAAATCCCTATGACTAAATTAGGCGCAGATCCCTTTCATTCTATAACAATGTGTGTAAATTAAAGGAATGCCCCTGATCCGCCCATGACCCTCCCATGGCCGTACCC
Organism: Microcaecilia unicolor; assembly: GCF_901765095.1. Lineage (NCBI taxonomy): Eukaryota > Metazoa > Chordata > Amphibia > Gymnophiona > Siphonopidae > Microcaecilia > Microcaecilia unicolor. The sequence goes on from NC_044037.1 coordinate 57,792,454, forward strand.
TCTTTTTGGACCCACACATAAATTTTACAAAGTAAATTGTAATTAAATCTAATTAGCACCAATAATTGCTTGTTATGATCTGAATTATTGGTGCTAATTGGCTTGTTATTCAATTAAATTGTGTGTGCACCCAAATTTGTGTGCACAATGTTTAGTGACTTTTATAGAATTCGGGGGGTAGTATATACATGAGTGTGCATTATAAAAAATATAGCATCGCTAAAATTGAAACAAACAAAACATAATAGATGTTAAAATGAAACAAAATAAATGGAAAACGAAAAGAAAAAATGATTTTTTTTTTTACAATGCATTCCTTTATAGTGGATAGGTTCTTCTACCTTTCCTGTAAAAGATATATATTTGGTCAATATCTGACTCAGAGTTCCAGAGAAATAAGCCTCTCCAAAAATGGCCCAATGCAGCATTTCCATGGGAGCAGGTCCAGGGGTGAAATCACTCTCCAAAAATGTAATGAAATAGGATGAATCTTGGCATGTGAAAAAAAAAAAAACAGGTAGAAAGACACATGTAGTAGTTCAAAAATGAGCCACATCAGACTGAGGGTTTCAGAGAAATAAGCCTCCCCCAAAATTACCCAATGCATTTTTTAGGAAAATAAGTTCCAACATCTGTAGCTTAGAAACTTACAAACAGTGAATCATAGTAGTTATGGTTTTCCTCCTTTCAAACTGCCTTTCCCTGTATACTCTCAACTGCCAAAGCTACTCCACCTGAAAAAATACCCCTTCACAAACTTCCCCACCTATAAAACTACCCTCCACAACTGTCCACCCCCTAAAACTAACACCTCACAATCGCCCCATCACCCCGCAAATTGCTCCGCTCTGAAAACTATTTCTGCAACTGCTCTACCACCCCACAAATTGTTCTATCCTCAAAAATTACCCTCCTTCAATTGCACCACCACCCTGCAAACTGTTCTACCCCCAAAATCTACCCCTGCAACTGTTCCACCCATAAAACAATCCTTGCAACTTCCCCAGCACCCTATAAACTGCTTCATCCCTAAAACCTACATCTGTAACTGCCCCTTCACCCTGAATACTACCATCCCACAACTGCTTCACCCCTAAAAACCACCTCCTTACACAGATACAACTGGCCCACCATTCTGCTAACTGATCCACATTCAAACAAAATCCCCCTGCTATCTTCCCCCACCCTCAAACACTACCCCACACAATTTAGCATCTTGGAATAACTTGATGGGAAACTGCCATTGCATTCTCTCTACTGGGCCCTCCGAGAGACAAAAACGCATTTTTACCGAAGAAATCTCAATTGGCCCAAGTTCCACCACCTCTACCTCAAGAAAGAGATCGCTGGTTAATAAGAGATAATCTATAAGAGACATCATGGAGTGTGCTCTGGACAAATATATATAATCATGCTCAAGAGGATGTAAAGTCCTCCATACATCCACCATGTCTAGAGTTGTACAAATCTGAGAGATCCCCGTAGAGGGAGCAGCAGATGACTGCCCATAGGGATATGACCTATCCAGCTGAGGATCATGTGCTTCATTGAAATCACCCCCCATAAGTACAGGCAGATTATCAGAATTATACAAATGTTTCAATAAAGTGTGATAAAACTTATTATCCAAAAAATTATGAGCAAACACATTACAAAGTATACATTTTTAGCCCTATTGATGGTGACTATAGTGATAACAAATCTGCCTGCAGGGTCCAAAATCACTTTGTGGGTAGTTACTGAAAGGCCCTTATGAAGCAATATTATCACTCCTGCTTTTTTCCCCACAGCCCACCCATGTTCCCACCCATGTTCCAGGTTAATACCTTAATAAACTGAGAAGCTACAAACCATAGATTATAGCATATAGATGTACAAAGGCAAATGGAACCACAGGGGCATCCCAGCCTCCACCTGCACAACAAGCAAGAAAAGCAATGAAACCAACCAGAATGGAAACCACAAAGATGAGCAGTGTATGATCAAAATTGTCAACCCAGGTACTGTCAATCCCCAAATCCGACCCCCTCTCTCCAAACTCTCCCCACTCTTTCACACACATATCCCCATATATACCACATACATTCAAACCAAAGCCCTCCCACCATCCACACTATCCTTTATCTAACTCCTCCATATAAAAAACAGAACCACCTATAGGTTCTACTTCCTAACAGGTCTTGACTCTCCCCTAAAAGAGAAATATGGACCCCCTAACACAGTGAGCAAATTATATAACAACTCTCCATGCACATCAAATGAAAGACAAGATTAATGTTCATCTGTCATCAAGAACCAACACTAAACAGGTGACCATAAAAGAAACAAAAAAACACTCAGATGTCCACACAGTCTGATTGTCCAGCTGAGCTCAGGTGGCCCACAGCAAGCTAGTGAACTGTAAGCTGGAAGGACTCCAGTGGGCGATCCCTTGAAGTCTGCCTATGCAGGACCAGATGAAGAACACCCACACACGGGAGCCAGAAAGAGAAATATTGCATCTGCTACCAGAAGTAGTCCAGGAGCTGTAAATATAGCTAGCAATGAATTGCAGACGTCCCAAAGCTGACAACCATTCTTGCTCGAGCTGTGGGGCTATAAAAGTAAATAAATGTAAGGGCATCACTGCAAGGCCAGGGTCCCAAGAGCTGGAAAAACAACAGTCACCCATTCCAAAAAGAAAACTCAGCCCTAGCAGGGGCCCGAGGTTCAAGAGCTCAACTTAATGGCTGTCACCCAGTCCCAAGCCACACAACAGAGCACAACTGTGCTATTGTGAAGTGCCAAATGCCAAAAGAAAAAACCACCGGACAGCCAGGCCAGTATAGAAATACTGCTACCAGGTCCCAGCATGACCCAGGTGCCAAAGCAGAAGTTCCACTGTAATCCTAGCTGACATACTAAGAGGTCCCACTGGGCAGCTAGTCAAGAATTAGGATGATCTCCCGGGACTTATGTTCCAACTGATCCACAAAGTTAGAAGCATCCATGGCCAAGTCAAAAACATGCGGTGTACCATTCTGCGGGAAACGCAGCTGCGCCAGATAGGCCAGGGTAAAATGGAGATTAAGATGCACTAATTTGATGCAAATTGGTGAAAAGGCCTTCCGAGCTGCGGAGACAGGGGCAGAGTAGTCTTGAAAGCACAGTATTCTTTTTCCTTCATATTCAAGTGTTTTCCATCTGCAGATGGTCTGTAGACTGTCCAATTTATGAGTATAATTAAGAAACTTCAAGATCACTGCTCTCAACCGTAATTGATCCTCTGTGGACCTAAAAGGTGCACCCGTTCTATGTGTAGTGGCCCGGTCACATTGGTGAGCCACGATTCCAAAAAACAGTGGAGCTCTCTATCATGTAAGGTCTCCGGCAACCCTGCCAGATGGATGGAGATTGTTGCATCGGGCCCGATTTTCCAACTCATCCACCTTACTTTCTGGCTCCCAGAGCTTAGCTGAGGTCTGAGGCCAGTCCATTTCCAGAGTATGCACGAGGACTTCCACCACCCCCACGTGCTGCTGCACATGTTGTAAATAAGTAGTGAGAGCAGTAAAATGATGGTCCATAATCTCTAATTTGTCAATGATCACTTGCAGTTGTTTCCCAACAGTAAGCTCCATAGCAGACTGCACTTCAGCAGTAATCTCCGCCGCCCATTCAGAGCTCGGTGTCGGTGAGGGAGGAGAGGATCTGTCCACCATCTTGGGATCACTGGTGCGATCTTTCTTGTGCTCCTTTTTTGTAGTTTCAGACAAGATGCCTCCAAAAGGGAGTCAAAGAAACCCCAGCGGATACACTAGAGTGCAACAGGAGCTGGCAGAAGAATTCTAGGGGATCTGATGATTCAGATAAATAGCTGATTACAAAAGGAGAGTCAGAAGCCTTACTATTCCCCTCCTCACTGCTTCATGCCCCGACCGGAAGTCACACTAAGAATTTTTAAAGCTGCCATGCCATTGGTTAGGGTCTGTGGTCATTTGGTGACTCTATTTCTTAATGATATATTTACCACACAGAAACTGACATAGCATTGTCATAACAATGTGCACATTTCTGTAGCAAAAAAAGTAGTGAGGTTGCCTTGCTTGTCCACCTAAATATATAGAAATAAAAATCAACAAAAAGTTATTTTCTTTCTATCAGCAGTTATATTTCATAGTAACATTGTAACATAGTAATAAAGTAAGTGACGGCAGATAAAGACCTGAATGGTCAACCCAGTTTGCCCATTAATCAGGTCAAAACAAAATAAGCAGGTCAAGGCAAAGGATTACGTTACTTGCCTATACAAGTGAATCATTTTGAATGGATGCCAGACTAGACTTTTCACATATTACTGTTAATTTGATGACATATTTTTGTGTCACAGCAGGTTCTTCTAGCTCCTCTCGACCTTCAGCTCAGTTGGAAACAGGCAATAGTAGGTTACATGGTTTATTTAGAATTGTTCAATTTTACAGTATGTATTTTCTCATCTGGTTTAGCTGGCTTTCTTAATGTTATTCCACTTTGAACCTAATTGGGAGTTGGCAGAATATAAATTCCTGGAACAGAATAGATTAGGACTGGGATCCTGGCACCAGAAGCCTTCATTCACTACTACTCAAGAGTTTTCTCCTATTTTATATCCTTGTAATTACACAGTTTAATCATTACAGTGGTAGTACTTTGGCTTGGCCCAGGTACCAGGGCTCTTCTGGAACCCTGAAAACATGGCCCTGAATATGCCCACTAGGTACCAGCATCCCCAGCCCCATCATGTGCAGGTGGAAGGCATGACTCTGAGACTGAACTGGGGACCTTTCACTGGACCAATCCAATGATACTGTTATGATTTACAATTCTTTTAAATATATTCCATCCTTCAATCAGACAGACTATGCTGTGGAAAGAATTAATTTTTGGATACCACAGCAGAGCCGCCGAGAGACACAGCCAGGCCCAGGGCAGAACTGGACAGCCGTGCATGCGTGCCCCCCCCCCCCCATCCACCGCCTCCGTGCTGCTCTCCCGCTGTCCCACACTCGGGCCGCCACCCCCGCACCTTTCTTTTTTTTAATATATATTTGTAAAGTTTATTAAATCATTCCACAGAGAAAAATAAAACATTACAATTACAGCTCCCTTTCTACTTTAACATCAAACCTGACCCCATCAAAACTTTGGGATAGAAATGTATATTCATGAAATGGCATCAAAACCCGTTTCCAGTCCCTTTTTCTCCCCTTTTGTCACCCTCTACCCCCCGCCCTCTTCCCCTACCCATTCCCTCCCCCTCTCCCCCTCCCTCCCTCCCCCCTAAGCCCCCTCCTCCGCTTATCCCACTCTTATCCCCTGCATCCCCCTCTGTATTCAGGTCTTGCCCCAATATCCCCTGCACCTTTCTGTCTGCTCCCTTGCTCTGTCCTGTGCTGCTCCTGTCTATGCCAGGAGGTGGGACCCAGATGATTGCATTAACACGATATTGCATTAAATGCAATCATCCGGGTCCTGGGCACAGGACCAGGAAGGACAGACCCAGCAGCAGGCAACAAGAAACTTGCTGGCGCTGGGCCCGAGCCCAGGCCCCCCTTGGAGGCCAGGCCCAAGGAATGTTTCCCCCCTGCCCCCCTCTTGGTGGCCCTGTACCACAGTATCAGTCAGAAATTGCTATCTACACAGTCTGTATGCAGAAAATTTACAAGTGCAGCTATGTTCACAGTTCTAGCATCCATCATTCACAAGCAAAAAGATATACTGTATGTAGCCAAACGTCACAGTACAATTGTATATGCTCTGACCCAAAAGACAGTGACAAAGACTTCAAAGCTCTAAATAACCCATTTAATACAGGCATAATCCTAAAACCATATCCAAGAAAACTGCATCTTCACTTCAAAACACCCAGGGCAAACCTACTGCAATACAAAGAAAGGATAACCGCAGAGTGGGTACCACTTGTAAAAACATTCAATCTTAAGCTAGAAAAACAACACACAAAAAAAAATCTTAAAAGACCTACAGCTATTTTTCCTGGAGAATGAATCACTGGAATAAATCTTTTCTGCTCTCTGGTTCTAAATCTCCAGCAACCATTTAATCTGAAGTAAAAGCTAATGTAACCCCTAGAGGTTAAAATAAAATTACTTGAGGCTGCTGGGGTGGTGACCCGGAAAACAAGTGGGCTGCAGGTGGGCATGCGGTTAGCTGGCACACGCTGCAGGGTTGCCTCAAGGAGGGAGAGACAACTGACAGCATGAGCCAGAAGCTGGCTCATGGCAGAGCTGTGCAGCGGGCACATGCTGGAAAGAAAACTGAAAATAAAGCACTCCAGGAAAATGTTTAAATGTTAATTAAATGCTGTATAATGTTATAATTTATTGTAAAATTTGTGTTTTGAAGTTGTTTAGTGTACTTTATGTTAGTGCAAGGGCTCGTACTGGGCTTGTGTCATGTTATGACATAGTAAAGATTCTAAACTGTGTGTTTACGCTGTTGGGAGGTAGGTTTGATGCTGAATAGACCTGGGTTGATGGTCTCTGATCAGCTGTGAGGAAAAGTCCGTTTTAAAATGGATTACATGAATTTTAGGAATTTATTGTGTGTTGAGAAGTGTGACTGAATTAATTAATTTTAAAAGCCTCTCGCGTCTTTCAATTTTTCATTTTTAGAAATTTTTTATTAAATTTTAATAACAGGGGTAGGAAATACAAATTACAAGAAATAATCAGGTAATCACACCAAAGAATATCAGTGGACAGGTAACAGAGGGAGGAAAAGGAGGGAGGTAGGAGGAGGGTAGGGGGGAAACAATTTATTATTATTATTATTATTATTTATTGCACTTGTATCCCACATTTTCCCACCTATTTGCAGGCTCGATGTGGCTTACAAAGACCTGTTATGGCATCACCAATCCAGGGTAAAAAGGTACAATTGGTGTTACAAAGAGATCAAGGATGACAAAAATGAGCTAAGCAAACAGTTATAGAAAGAAGACATTCAGAATCGAATGCATTCAAAGCAAAACCTGCAATTTACACTCGAGTACTATGGAGAACTCTTGTTTAAAGAAAGATAGGTTGTTAAAGGCAGCCACACTTTATCAACATATCAGGAATTTCGAACTTTGAGGGCTAAAGATAGTTCAAATTTGTGGATCTGTAAGACAGAATGCCACCAAAAGTGAGAATTAAGAAAGGAGTTATCCTTCCAATTTGTTAAAACCATTTTTAAGCCTACAGCAATTAACGTATCATATAGTTTGGAGGAATATTTGTCTAGAGCACTTTCAATAATATGCGAACCAAATATGATTGTACTAACTGAAAGTGCTTCAGACAAATGTAAAATAGAAATCACACGCCAAATATTGTTCCAAAATTTGAAGGTTTGAGAACAGTCAAAAAGAATGTGGTTGAAGGTTCCTATAGTTGATTTACAAGACCAGCACAAGTTATTATCCTGAAGTCCAGCAATTTCATTTTATGAGGAGTCCATAACGACTTGTGGTGCAGAAAGAAGAGAGATTGTAGATAATTTGCAGATGCTACAGGTCTACTGATTTTAGTCCAGAACGATCCCCACTGCTCATCCGTCAGGTGGCTTTGCATCTCAGATTCCCATATGGAGCGTCTTTAAGGCTTCTAGAATTGTGGCTGAGAGCTGTGTGGTAAAGCTGCTGTTTTAATAATAAAATAATTTAATTTATCAAACAATATTATTAAGAGTTTGATAAGCTGGTGAGGCTTGTTTAGCTAAAAATATGTCACACTGAGTACTTATGACAAATGTGTTTTCTGCTGTGCACATTTAAGTTTGATATTCTGAAGTGGGTTCTGTGAGAAATTATTAATTGGAAAACTTCTGCTGAACCTTAGAATAAATTACTTTGCCGAACCGGGCCCAGAAACCGACGGAGGGAGAGGAGCGGAGGAAACCTCGAGCGCTGTGCAGTACTTACAAGCGCCGGAGGAATTAACCCCCCGACCCTGACATACCGAACACCTCTTTAGTTTCTCTGACATCTCGGAGGAAAACGTGCATGCGCGTGCTCGCGCCAAAGCAGTTCACGCGGTCTTCCCTTTTTGTTTTTTTTCAAAAACTACTCGGCAGACGAAAAAACTCCCCCAATAAAATCCAGCGCTATTAGAAAAAGCACTAAATAAATGCTGACTGACTTTTGACTGCAAGTTCTGCTCAGTTTCTTCTTCTTTTTTTTTTTTTTTTTTACACACAGCTGATTAAAAGTAAGCAAGACATACCCAGAGAAGTAAACGGAGTTGTCTGCTCCTTAGGTTAGTGGGGAAAGTTCAGTCTTTTTTTTTTTTTAAATAACACTGGCTGCCTCTCCCAAAGGCACACACCTTTCCTCAGAAATGTTGGATTATTTGTAGTAAATAATTAGCAGATTTTTATACACACAGCTTCAGCTTTAGAAATGTTAATTTCTTTTCTTCATCTCTCTCACATACGCCCCAGAATAATTCACTGCTGAGTCACTTTAAAGTTGAATTAACAAAACATCTGTTTACTCACAGTTTGTAGTTAGATATATATTCAGCAGGCTTATATATACATAATATAATACATTTGGTTTATCAGCTCTTTCCATGTGCTTAGATGGTAATGGATGCTCACACCACAGATCCTCAGCTTAGAGGAGATCATGAGCACCATGTGCTGTGCCTAACCCCCACAGGAAGTTGCATAGCTGTGACCTCTCTAAGTAATTCACATCAGAGGTCACAGAGTAATCACAGAGAAAAAATTGGTGACAGGCAATGCATGTAAAATACAATACATTATTCCAACAAACCCCTTCTCATGCATAACTGTCATGCAATTATTTATTCATACAAAGTCCAAGCTTTATTCGCAGATTCTCAAAACGTTCTCTGGGTAACGGTTTGGTCATGATGTCAGCTGTCATCTCACTGGTGTGACAATAGTGTAGACTGATGACCCCTTCTTTCGCCAACTCTCGCACGTTGTGGTATTTCGTTGCGATGTGCTTGGTGCGTGACTGAACCTTGTCATTCTGTGACAGTCGGATGCAGCTCTGATTATCTTCCATTATCTGGATTGGTCTCTGTTCAGCTATTCCAAAATCCAGCAAAAGTTTTTCAATCCACATCAGTTCTCTGCATGCTTCTGATACAGCCACATATTCAGCTTCTGTAGAAGACAGACTCACAATACTTTGTTTATGACTGGCCCATGAAATTTGTACATTTCCATACATAAACACATATCCACTTGTGGATTTATAATCAGAATGATCCCCTGCCCAATCTGAATCACAGTAACATATTAGTTTTGGATTACTATTGGCTGAAATCTTTAATTTACAATCAATGGTACCTTTTAAATACCTTACCATCCTTTTTACTGCAGTCCAATCTGATTTGGTAGGTGAGCTGACCCTTCTGCTCAAAATTCCTACTGCATTTGCTATATCAGCCCTGTATGTGGTAGTCAGATATAAAAGCTTACCTATGGCTGATCTATATTGGATGTTATCTGGTAAAGGTTCTCTTACTGTTTCATCCTTCAGAAAATCAGTGATCATGGGAGTGCTTACAACTTGGGCATCTTGCATACCTAAACTTTCAATAAGCTCATTTATTTTCTGCTTCTGGCTTAGAAGATAAGAACCATCATTTTGTTTCTCAATTTCTATACCAAGATAGTATGACACATTACCAAGTTCTTTTATCTCAACATTGAGGTTTAAATATTTTACAATGTCCTTGTACTCTTGCTCACTTTCGCTTGCAATGAGCAGATCATCAACAAAAGCTAAAATGTATGCATATTGTCCATTTCTGCACCTAGTGTACAAGCATTTATCTGCTTCACCTTGCTTAAATCCTAAATTTGTCAATATTTCATGCAATTTGTCATTCCAACATTTTGCACTTTGCTTTAATCCATAAAGACCTTTGTTTAATTTACACACTAGCTGTCTTTGTTTTGTATTTATGAAACCTGTTGGCTGTTCCATGTACAAGTCTTCAGTTATATCTCCATGAAGAAATGCTGTTTTTACATCAATGTGGTTGACTTGCATGCCTTTTGAGACTGCAATGCTCAGAAGTGTTCTGATTGTCGTGTGTTTCACTACAGGTGCAAACACTTCATCAAAATCTTCTCCATATTTTTGAAGATATCCCTTTGCGACTAATCTGGCTTTATACCTTTCCACTTTTCCTTATGCATTCCTTTTTAACTTGAATACCCATTTGCATCCTATAGCTTTCTTGCCAGGAGGTAATTTTGTAAGAATCCAAGTATTATTTTTATGAAATGCATCAATTTCTTCTTGTGCTGCTTTATGCCATTCAGCAGCTTCTTCTGCTGGCATTTTCTCAATCTCATCCCATGTTAAGGGCTCTTGAGCTTCTGCTGACTTTGTTAGGTAAGACAGTCTTGGGGGTGGAACACCTTTGTTTTCCCTGGATGAGCGTCTGACAACAGGTTGGTCTGACCTTTCCGCATCCTCTAAATCTGAGAGTCCTTCTCCAATTGATTCCCCTTCTCCAACTGTACTGTCTTCTGCAATGATCCTTTCTGTGTCTGCTTCCTCTGCCTGTTCCTCGTTAGATCCAGATGAGTTGCTTTCAGACATCTGCCTTGGTATGGCATTTATATACACTGGCATGTCTATTATGGTTCTAGTTTCATATTCTGGATGATAAGGCTCATCTGGGATAATCCAGCCTTTATCAACCCTTTTGTTTTCATCAAAATATGTAACATGTCTTATGCCAACAATGCCAGTTTTCAGATTCAAAATTCTATATCCTTTGTGTCCTGGAGCATAGCCAACTAAAATGCCCCTTTCTGTTGTGGAATCCAGCTTATGCCTTCTTTGCTTTGGTACATGAGCATATGCTGTACTTCCAAATGTTCTTATGTGTGAAAGGTTTGGCTTCCTACCATGCCATGTCTCATGTGGTGTGCGCTCAGCGCCTTTAGTTGGCATTCTGTTTTGTAGGTACACTGCTGTGAGAATGGCTTCCCCCCATAGTCTTTTAGGGAGATTGCTATCTGACAGCATACATCTGGTCATTTCCACAAGTGACCTAAATTTTCTCTCTGCAACAGAATTTTGCTCTGGTGTATAAGCTACTGTTGTGATATGCTGAATGCCTTCTTGTTCTAGAAATGTGCGCATGCTTTGTGAAGTGAACTCACCACCATTGTCGGTCTGAAGAACCTTTGGTTTTCTTTCAAATTTATTGCTCACCATGGCTACGTATTTCTTCAGCATGTCTGTGACTTGACTTTTTTCTTTCAGCAAATAGGCCACACAATATCTAGAGAAATCATCCAAGAATATTAGCACAAATCTGTTATTTCCCAATGATGGGATATTAAACGGTCCACATAAGTCACTGTATATTAAGTCCAGTACTTTATTACTCCTATTTCCTGTGTATGCAGGAAATGAGGGTCTCACACCTTTTTGAGTAACACAGTCTATGCATTTCTCCATTTTACCAGCATCTGCACTTATCTGAATGCCTGTGGCTAGTTGCCCACTGTGAAGATCCTGGATCACCTTAAAATCACGATGTCCCAGGCGGCGGTGCCAGATTTCCAGACTACATTTACCATCATTCTTCCTTACTTGCGCCATATGTGAGGCTTCACCTGAAATGCTCAGTTTATAAACATCATTATGCATAAAAGCTTCAGCATACACTTCATCATTTTTAGAGATTGTGCACTTACTGTTTTCAAAATGAATCGCAAATCCCTTCTTATCTAATGTAGATACACTAAGCATATTGCAAACTGCTTGGGGAATATACAAGACATCACTTACAGGAATTTCTTTAACTTCATTAGACACTTTGCATTTTAAGAATCCAATGCCTTTTGCTTGGATCTTAGCAGTCCCTGCGTTTGCAGTTTTAAGAATACCTTCTTCTGGACACATTTCCTGAAATAAATCCTTAGAATTGGTTAAATGGCATGTGCTCCCTGAATCCAAAATCCAAGTACTTTCATTTGAATTATTATTTACCATAGTCAAAGATTTTTCTGCCATTAGAAAGCTCTTATGTTTATTATTGTCCTTCATACATTTCCTGGTTGGAGAATTCTTTTGTTCCATTGGCTTAGGTGAGCTAGAGGGAGTGTTTTGTGTTTCCTTACACCATTTAGATACATGTCCCTCCTTTCCACATGAGTAGCAAATCAGCTTGCCCTTGGGTGGAGTTTTCCCATAGCTCCGCCTTCCTCTGTTCTTTGCCAAGAAATTTGTTTCATTTCTCTCTGACTTGCTTTGAGAACACATCTCCTCAGAATCATTAATTATGCATTCCTGCCTTAGTTTTGATGCTGCCTGTTCAAAAGATTGCCCTTCAATGGCTTCATTTACAGACCTAAAAACATCAAACTTCTTTGATAGTGAGGTAAAAAGAAATGCTCTTTTCAATGCATCACACATGGGAATTCCAGAAAGTTCTAGCTTTTGAAATGAAGACATAAGATGCATAATGTGATCATTACACTTACTTTTATCCCTTAATTTGGTTTCATTCAACTCTGCCAACCAAATTGGTTGCTGTTTTGCATATGTAGTTGCATACATAGTTCTCAGTTTATATAAAATGTCCTTTGGTGTATCTTTTCCCTCCACTAATATGGCTTGTTTCTCTGAGAGAGCTTCCAAAACATGCACTTCACATAATAGTTTGCATTGTCCCATTCAGCCATATTTTCAGCTGTTCTGTTTTGGTCTAAGCATATATTTAATTTCTTTGCTTGAAGGAGACATCTGAATCTTAGTTCCCACTGCTGATAATTAAATTCAGTTAATTTAGGCACCTTGAGAGAGTAGAAAAATGGTGAATTTCCTCCCTCAGCCATTTCTTACCCTTCTGTCTGCTGTGTGGGGGGAGGAGAGAGACAGACTGAATCTTCTTTTAAAACTTAAGAGAAAAATGTGGCTTTTTTTTTTTGCCTGGTAATATTTCTCTTCTTTTTCAATTCCTGGGCTGGGCCCATAACCCTTTTGTTGGATTATTTGTAGTAAATAATTAGCAGATTTTTATACACACAGCTTCAGCTTTAGAAATGTTAATTTCTTTTCTTCATCTCTCTCACATACGCCCCAGAATAATTCACTGTGAGTCACTTTAAAGTTGAATTAACAAAACATCTGTTTACTCACAGTTTGTAGTTAGATATATATTCAGCAGGCTTATATATACATAATATATACATTTGGTTTATCAGCTCTTTCCATATGCTTAGATGGTAATGGATGCTCACACCACAGATCCTCAGCTTAGAGGAGATCATGAGCACCATGTGCTGTGCCTAACCCCACAGGAAGTTGCATAGCTGTGACCTCTCTAAGTAATTCACATCAGAGGTCACAGAGTAATCACAGAGAAAAAATTGGTGACAGGCAATGCATGTAAAAATACAATACATTATTCCAACAAGAAAAGCCCTTCCCTTTTTAATAATTATTAATTAATCATTTTTTTATTTCAACAGTAGGAGATGGGGAGGAAGGAGGGAGGGACTCGGGACACCTGAGTGTACACTCCAGAGGCTGAAAACTAAGGAGCGTTGGAACAGAAAAGCCTCTAATAGATATTCCCCAGGCACAGAAGAGAAAATAAAGAGAAAAAATTATAGCTATAGCTATATATATATCCTAAAAAGAGAAACTAATGGGCTCACTTCCTACCTGCTGGGAGACTGAGAAAATACTGAGGCTAGGGTCACATGACCAGGGCTCTTATTGGCTCTCTAGAGTCAGAGTTTTTCTCAGTCTCCACCTGCTGGTAGGCATGCATAACCCATCAGTCCAATCCTGGGCCGGTCCGGAGGGACGCTAAGGGGAAATTGATTTTTTTTTTATTTATAACCATTTTAAATTTTTACAAGCGATAAAACAACTTGCTGGAAATACAGAGAAAGTAATATGTAGGAATTATTTCAGTCAGGTAATTCTATTCTCTTCCTTAGACCACTAAATAGGGAGAGTGAAACAAGATAAGGAGATAATTAAACAGTAAACAGAAAAAAAACCTGTGGTATTAACCTGATTATCTCCAGATATTACTCGTCTAATTCATTATTCCACATTGATCATCTGATTGGCTTCTTCAAGGCCAATACGGTATGTAGTCAAATCATTTCATTGAAAAACATACAAGTTCATAAAGGACTGACACACAAGAGACTAACTAGAGGGACAAAAACAAAAAAAAACCCCACATATTTAATACTTACCTGCTCATTTGATGAAGAACCTGAAAAGTAAACAAACACAAAGAATCAATTCTTAAAATTAGAGGGATGTAAAATAAACTTTTGATGTTAAATGCATCTTTAAATATAAATTTTAGCTGGTTTTAAAATTGATACTTATCTGATTTTTTGTTGTGTTCAGAATTGCAATGGTTTGGAGGAGGAACAAAGATATTGTCAAACATAGTAGATATTTTATGTTAAATTAATAGTTTAAATAAATTTATTTAACTTTAAAGGTAAAACATCTGCCTGACTGAGTTACTTATTTCATATAACTTCTTAGAGCTTGTACTTATCTTGGACAGAGCATAAATCAAGCGGGGGATAGACAGTACCCCTAAGACAGAGTTCCCCTTTAGGACCTCCTCCCATGGGTGTAATAAATACTATTTACCTCACTACTGCATTCAGCGCCAGCTCAGCTCCTCTGTATCAGAGACTTCCCTGCCAAGATGGCGACAGCATCTTTTCCACAACTTATATATCATTTCCTGTCTGCTGACATCGCCCAGCCCCAGAACCCTGACTAGCTACAACAGCGATCTCCATTCTAGCTCTAGATTTAATCATTTAGGTACTACCATATTCAGTTTAAAGATCCACTGTTGTTCCTTGTAATTGAGCACCGAATCTAATGAACCTCCCTCCCTCTCAGGATGAGATGGGGACCCATATAGCCTGTGGCCATTGACAAATGGTGTGAGCTTACTTTGGAAGGTCCATTGTGGACTGATCCTCAAACGGGACAGGTGTTGAAATCTATATACAAGACAGATTGTGGGACAAAGAATGTGGTTTTTCTTATTTGCTGTCCCTGCAATCTGGTATATGTGGGTAGGAGTAGTCGCCCTATTAGAGTTAGGCTGACTGAGCATAAGTCACGGATCGCCACCCAAAACATACAAGCCTCTTTGGTAACACACTGGGTATCTTTAAAACATGATGTCACTGATATTAAATGGTGAGTTATTGATTATATCAGAGTGGGGAGGGAGGGAGGTTCATTAGACTCGGTGCTCAATTATAAGGAACAACAGTGGATCTTTACTGCATGGGGAGCCATTAGCGCAACTTGATAAAAGATGGCCAAAGTTAGGACAACAAAAATGCTGTCCTAACTTTATCCATTGAGTCAGTGGCATACCTAGCTTGCTTGCCACCTGGCCCCCCTTTGAGGCGCATCACAACCCCACCCCCTGAGGCGCATCACCCCCGTCCTCCAGAAGCACATCACCCCCCGAAGTGCATCACCCCCCCCCCACCTTTCCTCCTAGCAAGGGGGTGCACGTGGCTGTCGGCTCTGCCGGTCCCCTGCCCAGGAAAAGGAAGTAACATTAGAGGGGGGGACGGCAGAGCCAACAGCCGCTCGACTGCTCTGTGGACCCCTGGCTGCCTGCACCTGGGGCAGACCGCCCCTACCCGCCCTGCCTTTGGTACGCTACTGCACTGAGTTAATTGGGCACCGGTCTGAATATCAGCTGGGCTTGGTTAACTTTTCAGTTGCCGTATTAATCCAGATATTCAGTGTCAGAGGCTGGAGAAGTCCTGGCACTGAACGTCCGGGGTTAGTTCAGCCTGTGGCTGTGGCTTTTTCTATTTTTTGAGTTAATATCTACATACCTACTTCTGACCCCCCCCCCCCCCCCACCCCAATCTGCCCCAGTGCTAAAAAGTAAAATCTATTTTTTAGCACATGGGAAGCATGTGCTGATCACAAAATTACCATGGGATGCCTAAGTGTGCCCCATGGTAAGGCCTTTTATGTGTGGTAAGCACGCATTAGTGTTTACCACAGCTTAGTAAAAGGTGGTGTTTAGCGGAACTGACTACTGTATCTTTGTTTATTTAGGACTATCTGATTCTTATATGCAGGCTTTGCAGGTTTTGCAAAATTCCACAGTACGACTGTTGTTGGTCTTTCTAAATTTGACCATATTACTTTATATCTTGTTAGACTTGGGCGGCTCCCTGTGGCCTTCTGTGTCTTTTGTTGGTACATTTGGACTTTATTATGCCTCTTCCTTTTATGTAAATCGTGTTTTACAATCTTGTGTTCCTGCATGGACATTGTGCTCGGCTGTAGGCTGGTGGTGCTAACCTCTCGACAATCAAGGCTTGAAGTGAAATGGTGAACAGCTTTTTCATTGACTTGATCTTGTGTATAGAATCATTTACCATTGGTGCTGTGACAACCACAAAATGTTGCTTCTTTCAAGAAGTTATTGAAGCATTATCTTCTGCAGTGAGCTTTAACAATGCATTGAGCTCTTTTGGATGGACTGGATGCACCTTGTGATTTCTGGTTTAGCCTCATTAGTTTGGTTTTGTATGTGTGCGTAGTATATTTGTTGATATTTAATTATATATGTGTTTTGTAATTCGCCTTGCGTAAAGGCAGGTTATAAATAATAAATCTAAATGTAAGCCTTAGCACACTATAGAAAACAAATTCCTTAAAGTGGTACGTCAATATCAGTTTTTTAATATATAGAATAGGTAGTATATAAATACCATTATAAATAAATCTATGTAGGTTACTGACACCAAATGAGAGAAACATTTGACCAAACCAGGCACTGGGAAAAAGCATACTGTGTGGTGTTTCCTATAGAAATAGTTTAGAGAAAGGCAGAATTTATGTGTGTCTGTAGTAATGACATTGTGCATCTGTTTTGTCATTTTTTGAATAGACAAACTAAGTAAACTAATGCTATCTTATTTCCTCAAGAAGAAAGGAGAATATAGCAAACCAGTAATCTGCAAATTGGCTGGTTTCTTTAGTAATGGCAACTGATAAGACCACAGAACTGTAATTTGGTTTTAACGATGCCCAATAGACTGAGTCAACCAATTATTAGTAAACTTTCACAGCAGCATTTATCATGTGTACTGAAAGTTACTCTTTCCTCCTTGCCCAGCTCTTTATTTATCAATTATGCTGTCTCACACAGGTCTTGCTGTGCTGTATGCCTGGACTAGACCTTCCTGAGTTGGCATGTCATGCCCATCTCTGACTCTATTAAAATCCAGGCTGAAAACCCATCTTTCTGAGGCTGTTTTTATTGCTTAACTCCTTATTTGCCTGTTTCAGGGCCGCCGAGAGGGAGGGCAGGGGGGCAAAATTCCCCGGCCCGGGCCACCAAGGAGGGCCCGGTGCCGGAGTCTCTCACCCTCTCCTGCTTCCAGGCCGCTGGCGCCGCAGTCCCGTCTCTACCTGCCTACCCTCAGCTCCCTTCCGTCTGTCATCCGACCCCCTGCATTAAAAAAAATCTCTAAAGCAGCAGCGCAGCACCTTCTCTGCAAAGCGGCAGATCGCCTCAGGTGGCCCTTCCTTCACTGTGTCCCGCCCTCCTCTGATGTAACTTCCTATTTCTACGAGGGCGGGACACAGTGAAGGAAGACCTGCCTGAGACGATCTGCGCTTTCTCACAGAAGGCGCTGCGCCTGCTGCTTTAGAGATTTAAAAAAAAAATTAATGAAGGGGGTCGGATGGCAGGCAGAAGGGAGCAGAGGGTAGGTAGGTGGAGACTGGGAACTGCGGCGCCGGCGGCCTGGGAGCAGCTATAGAAATGATAAGTAGCAGTAGTAGGAGAGGGAGGCAACAGCAGTAGCAATTGAGGGGTGGGAGGGGCAATCCTTGGGGGGGGTGGCGGTGATCCTGGAGGGGGCATGGCAATCCTGGGGGGCTATAATCCTCGGGGGGGGGGGGGCGGCTTTGCCCCGGGCCCGGCTCAGTCTCTGGCGGCCCTGGCCTGTTTATACCCATGTTGTTTTAATCATTCCCATATTAAATAAAACTCCCTAATTTCTAGTTTGTCCTGTTTCTCTGTCTTGAGTAGGTTGTAAGATCTGTCGAGCAGAGACTGTATCTTAATGTATTGTATACAGTGCTGCATAATGCCTAGTAGGGATATAGAAATGATAAGTAGTAGTAGTAGGCCTGATAATGCAGATAAGGGAAACTTTGTGAAAAAAAACAGAATATACGTTTTGTACTCTGATTAAAGAGCAAGCAGCATATTTTCAGGTTTGTTTATGTTTATTTTTGTTTGCTATCCCGCCGTTTGCCAATCAAACAGCAAAGTGTTTTACATAATTAAGAAAGAGGTGCTAATGTGTGCCTAATGGAGCTTAAAATGATGTACTGCAGAATACGCTCAGGTTCCTGTGGTAACTGCCAAATTAGCACACACTACCATGTGCTAAAATATTTTTAATTTTGGGAGGAGGCGTGCTGGGGGCAGAGAGTGAGTATTCCTACGCTAATCAGCATAGCTACATTACTACCCACTAACCATTTAGTGCAGGAATATCGCGTGAGCCCTTACTGCCTTCAAAATGGGTGGTGGCAGTGCTCACATGGTAAAACTTTTTAATGGCTTGCATGCTACTGGCAAGTATTAGAACATAAGCATTGCCATATTGGGACAGACTGAAGTCAATCAGCCCAGCATCCTATTTCCAACTGGTGGCCAATCCAGATTACAAGTACCTGGTAAGATCCCAAAACAGTAACATACATTTTTTGCTGCTTATCCATGAAATAGGCAGTGGATTTTCTACAATCCATCTTACTAATGGTTTATGGACTTTTCTTTTAGGAACGTTAGCCAGCCTTTTTAAAAGCCTTTTTAAACCTTGCTACCTAACGCTTTTACCACATTCTCTGGCGATGAATTCCAGAATTTAATTACATGCTGAGTGAAGAAATATTTCTCCGATTTGTTTTAAATTTACTACTTTGTAGCTTCATTTCGTGCCTCCTAGTCCTAATAGTTTGGAAAGAATAAACAGCAATTCAAGTCTACTCGTTCCACTCAGTATTTTATAGACTTCTATCGTATCTCTCCTTTGCCGTCTTTTCTCCAAGCTGAAGAGCCCTAGCCATTTTAGCCTTTCCTCATTGGGAAGTCGACCCGTCTGCTTATCATTTTCATTGCCCTGTTCTATACCTTTCTAATTCCACTATATCGTTTTGAAATGCACATGGTCATGAATACAAAAAATACAAAAAGGCAATCTTTATGGCTGTGTTGGAAAAACCTGCATACAGGTGCACTTTTTGCCACAGCTTAGTAAAAAGAACCTCAAAGAAAGGAAAGGAAATGAATGCCAATCTATTAACAGGAAGGAATAGCACAGCCAAAACAGAAAGAAATATAGGGGCCCTTTTACTAAGCTGTTTTAAGCACTAACGCACGCCTAAAGCAGTTAAAAATAGAGTACCATGGGATGTTCTCAGGCATCCTGTGCGAGTGGTAAAAAATGTTTGAATTTTTTTTTGAGGGAACACGTCATGGCTGGAGAGTCCATAGCTTGATTTCAGCAGCATTAATCCAGATTATGCCACTGAATATTTGTCAGACCATGTCTGCACTATCCGGTAGTTTTGAGGCAGTCCAGGTGTGGGGGGGGGGGGGGGGGGATTGGTGGGGGGGGGGGGGGGGGGGGGGGGGGGGGGGGGGGGGGGGGAGCTAAAGCAGAGGCAAGAGTTCCCAGTTAATGGCAATATTTATTATGATATTGGGTATATATCCAGAGAAAGTTAGGGCAGCAAAAAGGCTGCTCTTACTTTATCTGGGTATTATCTGGGTACCAGTCTGAAATAACACCAAAAGAACATAAGAATTGCCATACTGGGGCAGACTAATGATCTGTCTAGCTTTTACCCAGTCGCTGGACCCACGCAGGATCAGACCTCCTTGTCTTTCCTTCTCCTCCAGAGGTGCACTTCTATGCTTGTTCGCCACCCAGGGCGGATCACCACTGCGCCCCCTTGCATCACCCTCTTGCGTGTCACTCTGCCAAGGCACGCCACACCCCCCGAAGCGCATCACTCTACAGCCTTTCTTCCTAGTGAGGGAGTGCATGGAGCAGGCACACGGCTGTCGGCTCTGCCGGTCCCCTGCCTCAGAATAGGAAGTAACATCAGAGGATGTACAGGACCAGCAGAGCTGACAGCTGCGTGCCTACTCTGCGCTCCCCCTTGCTGCCTGCACCCGGGATGGACTGCCCTCACTGCTCTGCCCTTGGTACGCTACTACTTCCTTGAGCTGCTGCCTCTGGCAAGGAGGTTAGATTGAGAACAGGAGGCAGTACGAGGCTATCTAGCCTATTATATGGGTTGAAGCCAGTAGGCGTAGCTTGCTGGCAGTAGGCGGAATCACAAGTACACTCAAAACAATAGGAAACGCTATTGAAAGCAAGCATAACTGAATGGGCTATAAGCCCCTAATGCAGTCCATTGGTTTCTTATATTTTGTCCTTGTGATGATTTATACTGTGCCAAAACTGGAAATACAGTGAGACAAAATAATAGAATTCAGTAACATCCAAAATGTATTAATTAACATTATAATTGTGCTCACATTTGGGTAATAACTTAGAAAATGCTGTTGGAGGGGATGAGGAGGAAGTGACGTCACCGGGCAGCATGGACGCCTGAAAAGCTAGCTCCGGTGGCCTCGCGGCAAAAACGATCGCGTTCGCGATCCAAAACTAAGCTGGAAAGCTAAAACTGACGGCAGCACTAAAGCGGGAACTCGTACCACGAAAGCGCATGAATTTTCGCCAAACTGTGGCTGATCTTTCAAGGTTTGCATTCGCCGGAGGCGCGACCCCGAAAAAAAAAATGGCCGACGCACGGAAAAATAAAGAACTGACAGAGAAAGCAAAACCCCAGGAGCCAACGCTGGAACAGCGATCGGTAACAGAAATCACAGAAGAAGAGCAGCCCAGCCTGCAATTATGCCTGCAAAACATCAGCGCTGACCTCAAAGCACTGCGAGCTGAGGTAGCAAAGTTGGGCACAGACTTGCGCGATGAAATAAGAGAGCTGGGAGTGCGGCTAGAGGACACGGAGGCCCAAGTGGAAGCCCACAGCGAGGCCCTTGGCTCGATGGACCAACATATCACTGAACTCCGGAGCGAACAGCAAATACTACAAGATAAACTGGAAGATTGGAGAATCGGGGACGCCGCAACAATTTGAGATTTCGAGGCCTACCTGAAACACCTCTATACCAGGACAGTGAGCAAGTAGTACAAAAATAATACAAGAACTGTTCACACAGAACGGGGCCAATATGGAACCTGAGGCAGTGCAATTGGAGAGGGCACACCGGGCACTGGGACCGGTAAGAAATAATAGACCCAAAGATATAATTGCCTGCTTCAGTAGCTACAAACTAAAGGAACAAATACTGAAACTGATGCGACAAACTTCAGACTTTAAATGGGATTCCTACCATGTTGAAATATATCAGGACCTGGCAGCGGCGACGCTGAGAAGGAGAGGGGATTTGCGGCCATTCACGAGATATCTTAGAGAGCAGAAGATCCAGTACAGATGGCGGCACCCCTTCGCTTGGTATTCTATAAAGATGGCAAACAACATCAGATTCAGTCTCTTTTGGAAGCCAGAGCAACATGCCCGGAGTCCGCAGATGAGAGTGACGGCGGGAGGCCAGTTCGGGAGCAAGACCAAACTCCCGCTCCCTCCCACCAAAATGGCAACGAGTGGGAAATGGCCGGAAAAGACTACAACGCAACAATCGGCCTCAAAGATCACCTGACGAGGCACAAACTTTATTTGGGAAAGTTATTATCTTTAAAATTGTTGCTGGATGTTGAAATGTTGAGCAGAATTCCAGTTTTGGACAAGAGGTAGTTATGATGTGTTTTTGTTGTGGGGCCCCGGGGCAGGGCCAGCTGTTCCTTCCTCTCTGAATAGGCACCCATAGAGATTTGTTTGGGATGCCTAAAATGTATGGGGGAAAGTTGGGGGGGGGGGTGAACAGGGGGGAGTAATGAGAAATAGAAGCAAACCATGTATGTCTCTAGCAGCAAATAGGACACAAGTTATGAATAAAGTAAAAGCGCTGAACAGGGAGGATGGATGTATAGTAAGGGTAATGGGAGATATTAAATGCATGTCACTCAATGTCCGAGGGCTGAATATACCTAGGAAACGGCAGCTACTGTTCCGGGAATTGAGGCGGCTTGGGGTAGATATAGGGATGATACAAGAAACCCATTTAAAGCCCAGACATGAATATCTATGTGTTAATAAGAAATACCCTCTCATATATTTCGCCTCCAATACAGATAATACGAAAAGCAAAGGGGTCCTGATAGCATTCTGTAGTGGCAAGAACTGGGAGGTAAAAAGGTTATCAAGGATAAGAATGGGAGATATCTTTAATTGTTTTAACAATGGGGGGGAAAACTACACACTGGTGAACATATATTGCCCTAACACTAAGCAGGGAGACTTCCTCGGATCTAGATCAGATACTGCTACGGCATCTGGAGGGTTCTCTCCTGATAGGTGGTGATTTCAACCTCACTTGCATCCACTACTAGATAATACGACACGTAATGCGAACTACGCTAAACAAGACAGGCGACACCTCCACGAGTTTATAACACGATGGCAACTTATAGATTTATGGCGAAGGGACAATCCATCCCAGCGAGCTTATACATATTTTTCCACAGTGCATCAGTCCTCTTCTAGAATAGACCTATGGATGGGGGACGCCTCTCTGTTAGGGGTGGGGGGAGAACACACTATACTACCTCATACATGGTCGGACCACTCTCCGGTGCTATTAACAATCAAGGGGTTAGACCCTAAAAAAAAAACGGCAGTGGCGCTTGGATGATGCTTTATTGGCGGATCCATCTAATATTTCCCAGATAGAATCGGCCATCCAGGATTATATCCTATTCAATGATAATGTGAGGTCTCCCCAACTGTGCTTGGGAGGGCTTTAAAGCAGTAATAAGGGGCCATCTGATCGCACTGCGGGCGAGGAGATGGAAGGAGAGATGTGCTAGAGAAAAGGAATTACGCCAACAACTCCTACAGACGGAGACACTGTTGCAGAAGGAAAGATCAAAATCCGCTGAAACTGAGGGGGCAGGCACACAAAATCCGAACTCAGATACATGAACTGGAACTAGCAGATCTGGCAGAAAAACTACAGAGGGTACGCCAACAACATTTTGAATTTGGTAACAAACCTAGCAGACTACTAGCCCATAAACTGGCCCAACATGCTAGCAGAACCTGATAGGGGGCCTAAGGGATGCAGGGGGAGTGGTGCACTCAGAACCCGAGTTTCTAGATGCAGCCTTTAGTGGATATTATAAGACCTTATATAGTGATACAACAAGCTGTGCAACTGAAGAGATTAGTAATTATCTGGAGGGCGTGGAGCTCCCGCGGCTCCCCGACATAGCAAATCAGGCACTGGGGGAACCCATAACACAAGAAGAGATAGAACAGACGATTCATGGGCTCTCTGTGCATAAAGCTCCAGGGCCAGATGGCTTCACAAATAAATTTTATAAAACTTTTCAAAAACAATTGGTCCCTCTGCTGCTCCGGGTGTTTAACTCTTTGGATAGGGCCACAGGCATCCCACCTACATGGAATCTGGCTACAATCACGGTTCTCCCTAAACAAGGCAAAGACCCCAGCTGTGTAGCTCCTACAGGCCTATCTCTTTGTTGGGAGTAGATTATAAAATATTTTCCAAAATTATGGCCACTAGGCTCCAGAAATACCTCCCACAGCTTATACATGAAGACCAGGCGGGCTTTGTACACGAGCGCCAGACCTTTGACAACATTAGGAGAGCGCTACAGGTTATTCAGGGGGCCCAAATACTTACATCTCCCCTTTGTATTTTGTCCTTAGATGCAGAAAAGGCCTTTGATCGGGTCGGCTGGTCATTTCTCTTCGCAGTGCTTGAGAAGTTTGGGGTGGGGGGACGGTACGTGGAATGGCTGTCTCTTATATATGAGAATCCGAGGGCAGCGGTGCGGATCAATGGGACATTAACTACTCCTTTCCCCTGCAGAGGGCACCAGACAGGGTGTGCACTGTCGCCACTTCTGTTTGCCCTAGTAATGGAACCCCTGGCATCGAGGATTAGAGCACATGAGAGAATAAGGGGTCTTATGGGGGGGGTATTGAGACGAAAATTTATTGTTTGCAGACGATGTCCTACTTCTGTTAAAGGACCCCCTGGTTGCATTCCCCGCTTTGGAGGAAGAATACAGGCATATGGGGCGGTGTCCGGCTTTAAAATTAACTTTACCAAATCCGAAGCACTTGATATAAACTTACCTGACACAGTCCTGGAAACATTGAAGACACAATTCCCATATAGGTGGGCTAAAAGTTTGTCAAATATCTTGGGGTCAGTTTACCACCGAATGGAGGAGGTATTTGAATATAACTTTCCAGTAAGGTGCGAGAGCTCTTTAGGGACCTAGAGCGTTGGGAGGGATTGACACTATCCTGGGTGGGTAGAATTAACGCTGTCAAGATGATGATGCTCCCGAAGCTGCTGTACCTATTCACGGCCCTCCCAATCGAAATACCAGTCCTTTTTCAGAGGCTTACAGGGCAGGGTGTTCTCATTTATATGGAAGAAGAGACCACCTGGGTAAAGCGAGAGATGATGTATCAATTTAGAGATCGGGGAGGCATGGGGGTTCCCCAATTCCAGATGTATCAGACTGCAGCCCACTTGCGAATTTTAGCAATCTGGCTTCAGAATACAGGGAAATCTGGACAGAGGTAGAACAAAGCTGGTTGGAGCCCTACCCACTTCGTGCAATACCATGGCTACCTAACCCCACACTCTGGGCATTAATTAAAAGAAGTCCCCTTCTCCTGCAGTGGCCATTAACAATTTGGTACAAGGTTAGGAAGCAGTTTTTCCAGAGCGTAAATATTTCAAACATACATTTCTTAGATTCGCCCCCCAATTTGGGGGTAGATCAGATAAAGTATATAAGGAATGGGAAGATTGGGGACTCTGTGAATTAGGACAAATGTGTGAGGAGGGTGCGGTCCCACCCTACTCGGAACTATGCCAAATACACGGGCTCTCTCCCTTGCAATCCTTTTATTATTATCAAGTACAGCACTTATTAAAAATAAAGCAAGGGAGGAGCTGGAGCTAGCCGAGACACAGCTAGAGATAGGGATGACAAAAGGGGGGAACAGGGGGGGCATCTCAAGAATATATAAGGCTTTGTTGGCCCGAGAAGATCCCGTAGAATATTACATACATAAATGGGAGGTGGCAATAGGGACAACATATGATCCCGCACTGTGGGGAAGGGCTCTCAAATCCTTGCTTAGGGTATCGATCTCTAGTGCTATGATAGAAAATGGGCATAAGATGTTGTACGGTTGGTACTATACCCCAAGCCGCCTGGCCAGGATGTTTGGGACAGGTTCCTCCCAATGCTGGCGGGACTGTGGAGAGGAAGGTGATATGTACCATATATGGTGGTCCTGTGTATATGCATCTAGATTCTGGATGAAAATAGTGGACTTTGTAAATTTAGTGACGACCGCACAATACCAGCTGAAAGCGGAACACTGTCTACTTCACCTTAAACCACCAGTGATTCCGTCACACGTCCACCAGTTTGCCACTCAGGTGTTTGTGGCGGGCAGGCTGGTGCTGGCGGCATCCTGGAAAAACCTAGCCTACCGGACATTCAGTGGTGCTGGAAAAACTGAACTACATCCACTTGATGTCTAAGCTGACAGCGATGAGTAAAGGGCGCTTAGACCAACATAGGAAATATGGGAATACAACACTTGGTCCGCAACAGCAGCGCAGTAACAGAGACTTCAGGACTGTTAAAGGGACAGTGGGGGGGGGGGGGGGGAGGGGAGAGGGGGGGGGGGATCACAGGAGGTGTTATGATAGGACCATTACTGTAATATGCAACTTTTCTTTAAGATATCCTGTTATATGACAGAAAGTCTTAAATTTTGTTTTGTATGGTTCTGAAAATTATATAAAAAACTAAAAAAAAAAAAAAGAAAATGCTGTTGAAAACTGACTTGAAGAAGAAATAAATATATATCACAGAACTGGAAAATGTTGGCACATTTAGACTTACTCTGGACTTCTGGCATGAAGACATGCTAGGGCAGTGATGGCGAACCTTTCAGAGACCGAGTGCCCAAACAGCAACCCAAAATCTAATTATTTATCGTGAAGTGCCAGTACTCATTATGGGCGGGGTCACCACATATGACTCCACCCCTATGATAGCCACACACCCCTTACACCAGCCATGGCGCATATAAACAGACATCATTGAAAATATTATACTAGTATAGGAGAAAAAAAAATAACATGATTTTTTCATTATAAATCATTTCTGTAAGTTGTTACAGCTCCAGTATACCCAGTGCAAAATAAGAAGGCAGATGTAAATTCTCAAATTGGACATATTCCAAACACTAAAATGAAAATAAAATGATTTTTTCTACCTTTGTTGTCTGGAGATTTTGTTTTTCTATCCATATTGGTCCTAGTCGCTGATTCTGATGCTCTCTATCTGTTCTCTTAACTCCGTTTCCAGGGCTTCCTTTCCATTTATTCTCTTCCTCCTTTCTTCTTCATTTCTTGCCCTCCATCCATGTCCAGCAACCCTCCTCTCCCCTCCAGCCACCTCCTCTCCCTCCAGTCGCCCATGTCCAGCCACCCTCCTCTCCCCTGCCCTCCCCTCCACCCACCCATGCCCAGCCACCCTCCTCTCCCCCCTGCCCTCCCAGCGGCAGGCCTCCCTCCCACCCAGCACCAGGCAGGCAGGCAGGCCTCCCTCCCACCCAGGACCAGGCCACCCAGCACCAGGCCACCCAGCACTCCCACCCACCCAGTACCAGGCCTCCCATCCAGCACCAAGCCTTCCTATCTCCCACCCAGCACCAGGCCACCCAGCACCAGGCCTCCCTGCCACCCACCCAGCACCAGGCCTCCCTTCCAGCACCAGGCCACCCACCCACCCAGGCCACCCACCAGACCTCCCACCCAGCACCAGGTCAGCACCAGGCCATCCACCACCCAGCACTCCCACCCAAGCACCAGGCCTGCCGCACTCCCACCCAGCACCAGGCCACCAGCACTCCCACCCACCAGCACCCAGCACTCCACCAAGCACCAGGCCTGCGCACTCCCACCCACCCGGCAGCAGGCACCAGACCACCCTCCCTCCCACCCACCTGGCGTCAAGCATTCCTTCATCCCTCCCTTCCACCCGGCACCAGCCCGCCCACCTCCCTCCCTCCGAGCAGAAAATTTAAAAGTCTTCCCTTGTCGCTGTTAAAGCTGCGTCAGCAGTAGCAGTGAAAGCATGCTGCTGGTTTGGCGCGCCTTCAGCCTTCCGTCTCTCAAACTCTGGTCCCGCCCTCATTTCCTGTTAGGGCGGGACCAGAGTTTGAGAGACAGAAGGCTGAAGGCGCGCCGAACCAGCAGCACGCTTTCACTGCTACTGCTGACGCAGCTTTAACAGCGACAAGGGAAGACTTTTAAATTTTCTGCTTGGAGGGAGAGAGGGAGGCCGGGCGGGCTGGGCTGGGTGGAGGGAGGGACGAAGGAATGCTTGATGCCGGGTGGGTGGGACGGAGGGCTGGAACGGGCTGAGGCGACCAGCAGTGCGCGTGCCCACAGAGAGGGCTGCATGCCCTCTCTGGCACGCGTGCCATAGGTTCGCCATCACCGTGCTAGGGTGTCCCTATACCAGCCCCTCCAAATGACTCACTGATTACAATTTATAACAAATTACTACTCTACCAAAGAAAAGTTATTCTGTTACTATACTTCCTCTGTGTACATCTGCATGCAGCACAAGCTGGCATGTTTGAAAATATAAGTGAGATTAAATAAAAATGCCACCAACAATAAAGAACGATAACGTGGATGCAGCAGCTCACAGGTTTGTTTGCTTGTTTTAAGTGGATGGAGAACGACGGCTGCGTAGGGAAGGGGAAACATAGACTAACCTATGTGGCTTCAACTTTTTGATGTCATGCTGTCTCCTGTTCTGAATCAAACCTCCTTGGCCTCTGGCACTGAACAGGCTCTTCCTGTTCTGCTCCCAGGGGTGAACCCTTTCTACCCACCTGGAGCTCTCCTCACAGTTACTGTTTTTATTAACAGGAACTACTTCTTGGTTCAATCTTAGGTTATTGGGCCTAATCAGGATACCCCTCTCCTCACAGGTCCTGGCAGAGGTGAAGGCAACCAAAGACTATGTGCTCTGTAATCCCATAACTTTTATAACATTCAAACTCCACCCCAACTACAACACTCTTGTCACTTATTCTCCCACTACCTCCCTCTGGGCTGAATTCTTCACCCTCCCACTCATACTGTCCCCCCCCCCCCCCCCCCCCCCCCAGTAAATCTGGAGAGTTCTACAAACCAGTTCTAGTAATCCCCTGGGGAAATCCACACACCCAATTTACCAGGGGACTATTTTGAATATAGCACCAGCTGGCTATGAGGCCAATGCAGTGTTTCTTGTACAGCCATATGATGATGGAGAGAAAGGAAAGGAAATAGCACAAATGGAAGGGGGAAAAAAAGAAGAGCTGGAGAAGAGAAATGAAGAAAAGAGCAGGATGTGTGTGTGGGAGGAGCAGCTGAGGATGTGCCATTCCCTACCCCATGGTTAGTGTATCCCTATTACATTAGTAGGATAGCCAAATAGCAAATTTTGACTGGGCCTAGGGGCAGATGGGTGGGTGTGAAATATCATCCCTTCTCCCTCTGCCCAGTCTTCCCTGCTGTTCCCCCTTCCTGCCCCAGCCCCATAACTGACCTATGCATGCATGAAAACTGAGTATACGTGAGAGGTGAGTGTGTGCTAGATGCCAACTTGGGCTCAGGAACACTGCTGCCAAGCTAACTGCAGAGCTAGGCAGCATGGTGTTCTGGGCTGCTGGGCACCTTCTGAGGACTGGAAGAGTGCTTTTGCTGGTGGGGCTTGGGGATCCCCACCAGCCACAGTAAGGATGCATCGCTGCTTGTTGGGCCTGACCAGAAATGAACAGAAATTTTAAGTATAGATACGTAGTAATCAACTGGGCTCTAGCCCCAACCCTCCTCTCCTGTTCCAAACACACACCCCTAGAGAAGAAGGACTAGAGTAAGAAAGAAGGGCTATTCCTTGCTGTCTGAAACTGGGGTAACGTTTATTAGAGTTATTGAAACAAAGCCCTTTGTGTTCATGTACATCAAAGCCTATAGTACAGTCCTCCAACTTACTCAGCTCTATTGGTGTGCCTGATGTAAGAGACGACTTTAGCAAGAGAAGAGGGAGAGAGGTGAGGACGAAGAGATGAGGAATGCAGGTGAGAAGAAAGAGGAACAGAAGGTGAAGGGTAGAGATGAGGGTCAGAGAGAAATGGGAGAAAGTAAGAAGGAAGAGGAATAGGCAAAACATGAAGAGGAAGAATGAGAGTTGAATTAAGAAAGGATGAATGGGGAAAAGCTCCAGCTCCACCCTTCCTGTTATGCTTGCAGGAAAGGCGGTGTATTAAGAAAAATAAACATAAGCCATAATCTAACTTATCTCCTGTTGCTTTTCCCTGGTTCCTCCTTTCCAATTCTGTGCAGAGAGCCGGAAGGAAGGGGTGAGGCTGGAGTTCCTCCTCCTCCTCCTAGCTGTCATTTCTGTAACAACAATACACCTACCCCAGCATTGTAGAAGTACAATGGACTGTCTTTATTCTGTAGAGTTTACACAGTAGCTCTCCTCTGTATGATGTCATAGCTAGTTTGCTTTCTTATCCAACTTCTCCCTTCCTGTTGTTTTCTCCTTTCATACTCCTCCCCTCTTAATCTGTGCAGAGAACAGGACAGGAGAAAGCAAGATTAGTGAGATCGGAGTACAGAGCTGCATGGGAATGGGGAATCCTGCAGAATCCATGGGATTCCCGTGGGGATGGAAGAAGTTGCCATGGGATCCCCACAGAAGTGTAGTCAAAATCTCTAGTGACTCCAGAATGAGGCTTGGAATGCCCAGAGAGGCAGCTGGAACACCAGACTAAGGTTTAGAACACTTATTGGTTGAATAGTGAATACCACACAAAAAACCATGGGAGGCTGTTGGGGTTGGGAGGAAACTGAGGGCTTGGAGCAAGTAAATAATAGCATTGACTCCTGTGGGTACAGGTGGGGATGAAGGAGATTAATGTGGGGATGGGTGGGGATGGAATGGATCTTAGCAGATACGGGTGGGTATGGGTTAGATTCCATTGGAGATAGGTGGGATGGGTGAAATTTCTGTCCCTGTGCAACTCTCTAGATCGGAGCAGGGAAGACCAGTCCTACTTCCTAATCAAGCCTCTACCTTTCTTTACTGTGCAGAGAATAGGAGGGGATAGGGTGAGTTGGGAGTGAACAGAGAAAGGTAATACAGCTTCTTCTGTCCTCCATCCTCACAATATTGTAGAAAAAAATTGCTTTCTTCGTTAGTTAAATGAAAATGACAGAAATGGCATAAAGGACAAACTAACAAAATGACATACTGACAATACAATACTAAACAATTTTTTGATGAACACTTACCCCCCGTTTACAAAGCCATGCTAGCAGCTGCCGGTGTGCTAATGCCGACACAGCCTATTCACTTCAAATGGGCTGTGTCGGCATTGCCATGTGGCTTAGTAAATAGGAGGGTAGAAATATTTAGGTCCTGTTTACTAAGCCATGCTGTAGGTGTGCAAAATGGGTGTCTCTATCATTAGCATGCGCTAAAAAGTTAGCGCGCCTACAGCAAGGCTTAGTAAACAGGACCCACTTTTTCTGAAACATCTCTGAATTGCTTATTTATAGACCAAATTATTTGTGAGATCACTTTAGTCAATGCCACAAAAATACTTTTAGGAATCATGATAGGAAGTATAATAAATACTGTACAAGTAATATTTTGAGAAGCCATAGTTCATATATAGGATCCCGGTCTGTGGGTACTGAGCACCCCCAGTATTGAACAAGATCCTTCACTGTGTCCAAGGAGGGATAATTTGTATTGGGTTTGGTAGTACCAATCATTTTGAAATGTTGGCGCCTATGCATTCATGTACTGTAGTGAGCTAGTGCAATGGTTTTTCACACATAGGGTTGTGGCTCATATGAAACTAGAATTGGTCCCAGGCTCAGGTTCCTGCCTCACACCTGATACAGTAGTCATTTAGCGAATTGTATTCAAGGTTTGCACCATGGTACACAAAATCATCAATGGGGTTGTACCAAATTACATGCTGACCATGATAGACTTGCCTGCCAGAAACGCTGACCCGACATCGCGATTATATTTCACCTTGCATTACCCAAGCTGGAAAGGATGTAAGCATGGCTCTATTCAGGCATCAAGCTTTCCATTCCTCAGTGCGCAAAACTGGAATGCACTTCCAAGAGCAATAACCAGTCTGAGTGACTACCTTCTCTTTCGCAATGCACTAAAAACGCATTTGCAAAAACATTTTCTACAAGACCTATGTAGGACTATAACCTCTGCAAGCATGCAAACGTGGATTTGGTTGGACCCATTCTTTTGTACCGTTCTTTGTAAAGTGTCTTTTCTTTCTTGCACGTTTACTCTTCATTTCTAATTTGACTCTGATATCACCCAGAGATCTCTGTCTCTCTCTGGTTTTGTAAGCCACATTGAGCCTGCATGTTTGTGGGGATAATGTGGGGTATAATACATTGATAAATAAATAAATAAATACATACATAAATTTTTCCATCTGTCTTAGTGCATATCAGCTGTAGAGTACTTGCACCTCCACACTATTCTCAAGGACTCCAGCACTATGATGCACAGTCAAATTTAAGGGGTGGCAGCAGGAAAATGAGCACTACAGACTGCATCATGGTAGGGGGTTGTAGGGGTTCCAGAGGACAGAATGATTGTGGGGAAGAGGGAAAAGTGATGGGGAGAGCTGTGGATAGGGTGGTGGGGAGGAAGTGACAGAGTGGATACAGGATAACAGTCATAGGAATAAATATTTCCAGAAGTGGGTCATCAGAAAAAAGCTTGAAAATCATTCAACTAATGTATGCTCTAGCTCAATGGTTTTCAAACCTGTCTTGGGGAACAATCAGCCAGTTGTGTTTTCAGGATGCCCCTAATGAATATGCATCTCTATAAATATACTCCAGAGTTAAATATTATACTAAATCACAATACAGTTCTTACATACAATATAAGATAGTTGTGAAAGCTCTTCAAACATCTAAATTTTCTAAAACATACATTGGTATTCTTTATTATTTAATAAAGAATGTCAATGTAAGTTTTAGAAATATAGATATTTGAAGAGCTTTAACAACTATCTTATGTTGTAATGAATATGCATGAGAGAGATTTGCATATAGTAGAGATAACGGGCATCCAATCTGTCTCATGTATATTCATTACTATACTTAAAGTAACCACTAACCACTTTAAACTGCTAATCAAAAAAGCTTTATTACACTACTAAAGTTCTCCAATACAAAATACAAATCATTTTATAAAACCCAATACTCTCCCCACT
Source organism: Microcaecilia unicolor (assembly GCF_901765095.1). Lineage (NCBI taxonomy): Eukaryota > Metazoa > Chordata > Amphibia > Gymnophiona > Siphonopidae > Microcaecilia > Microcaecilia unicolor. The sequence continues at coordinate 57,825,092 of NC_044037.1, forward strand.
ATTCTCACATCTCATTCACACACTTTCACACAGCACACAACATGTGCGTCTTAAAGCAATCAGGTGCCATTTTCCCAACAATCGGTTGGAACTTCATCTGTGCAATGCCAAATTTATGTTAAAGTTTTGCAAGTCACCGCCCCTGAAGACGCAACTCTGCGAAACACAAATTTGTGTTGGGTGCTGACGATTTGAGTGCTTGGGGATGTTGAATTCCTGTAACATCTAAAGAGGGGAAGAAGGCTGATTCACAAATTTGGCAGCCCGTTTTTATCCACTGGTTTTTTTCAAGTCGAGCACAGCTCAGGATACTAATTGAACTCTGAGTTATAAGAATCATCAGTATGCAGCAACATGTGAACAACATCAGTTCAAGCATTGAAGATTTGGTGAATGATATGTAATAGAGTTTTCTCTACAAAGTTTTTGGTTAAGACTCTATGCTGAGTAGGTGGTTATGGTTTTGTTGTTTAATATCCACATGTTGGAGCACTAAATTAGTGTGGGAATGTGCTGTGAATGATATGTGAGAATAGTGGGGAGGGTATTGGGTTTTATAAAGGGATTTGTATTTTGTATTGGAGCACTTTAGTAGTGTAATAAAGCTTTTTTGATTAGCAGTTTAAAGTGGTTAGTGGTCACACTTGAAAATCACGTGAAGAATACAACTAAGAAAATGTTCCACTCCATGTGGAAACTCAAAAGAGTAAAACCCTTCTTCCCAAGAGCCATTTTTCGGAACCTAGTACAGTCATTGGTACTAAGTCACCTGGACTATTGCAATGCACTCTATGCTGGCTGCAAAGAACAGACCATCAAGAAACTTCAAACAGCCCAAAATACCGCAGCCAGACTCATTTTTGGAAAAACAAAATATGAACGTGTAAAATCCCTAAGAAAGAATCTACACTAGCTCCCACTTAAAGAACGCATCGCGTTCAAGATCTGCATGATTGTCCATAAAATCATTTACGGAGATGCCCCGACCTACATGCTAGACCTCGTGGACCTGCCTCCTAGAAATGCTAAAAGATCTTCACTCACCTTTCTCAACCTACACTTCCCCAGTTGTAAAGGGTTAAAATACAAACTAACACACGCGACCAGCTTCTCCTACATGAGCACACAGCTGTGGAATTCACTCCCAACTCACCTGAAAACGGTCAACGAATTAAGTAACTTCCGCAAATCGCTGAAAACCTATCTCTTCAACATGCCTACCACGAGAACCCATAACTACTATAATACAACACCTATCTACCTCTATTCAGAATGTATCTTTCTATATTGCCTGACAAAATCCTCTTTTTTCCTTGACTGCTTGGTAACACCAATTGTATTCTTTACCCTGGTAGGCGACGCCATAACAGGGGTCTCTGTAGCACATTGAGCCTGCAAATAGTATGAAAATGTGGGATACAAGCGCAATAAATAATAATAATACTACTTTAAGTATAGTATTACTTGAGTGTAATCAGATTGAAAATAGGCTACTCATATTTGTTAGGATGCCTATTCATTAGGGATATTCTGAAAACCCAACTGGGTAGTGGTCCCCCAGGACAGGTTTGAGAACCACTGTTCTAGGTTATTTCCCCAAAAGGAAAAAGAAAGAGAGGATACTTTGGTTTTTTAAAAGAAGTAACTGAAAAGGTAAGGAAAACTTGGCCATCCTACATAAACTACAAAAATGTGTAGAAAAAGGAAGACAAACAACAATATTTGGAAAAGCTAAGTGAAGCTGGTAAAATAGGAAAGCAATAAAAATGGCCAATACAGTAAGTGAGAGGACAAGGATAGTAGTATTGTGAGAGTTCAAGGATGAAGCAGAGGAGTATAAAGAGGCTGATAAAGACATAGCAGAATTGCTTAACAAATATTTCTGTTCTTTGTTCACAGTTGAAAGCAAACACATACAGGAATGGAACTGAGGTAGGAAAGAAGGAAACAAAGAATTTTACTTGTATGATTAGCACTTAATGCAGACCACCTAAGTACTTTTAAATATGGATCTATGTAGTGTCTAGGTCAGGCATTCTCAATCCAGTCCTCAGGATACACCAAGCCAGTCTGGTCTTCAAGATATCCACAATGATATGCATGAGATAAATTTACATGCACTGCCTCCATTGTATGCAAATCTATCTCATGCGTACTTATTGTGGGATATCCTGAAAACCCGACTGGGTGGGTGTGTTCCAAGGACTGGGTGAGAACCTCTGCTCTAAATTCTAATAACATCTAAATGCTAAATAGCACATGGATGTTAAATAAAATAGCATGGTCACTCTAAAGATGTTCTAATGCATGTTTATTAGGTGTATCATTAGTATTATACTAACATTGTATTTTATCTCTGGTATTTGAATTTCAGTGCTGTTAAATGTGTATATTTTTGATACTGTTTCACATAGTTCTATTGTTAGGTTTCAATCTACTGATTTCAAGTTTATGTTTATTCTTGGTTATTTTACTATTGTTATGATGTTAACAAAACTGTAAGTTTATGTTAAACTATACCTGCTGTATACCACCTTGAGTGAATCTCTTCGTAAAGGCAGTTAATAAATCCCAATAAATAAATAGAATAAGAATACAGTAATAAAGTATTTTTACTAGGGTGCATCATGTGTCCCAACTACATCTCCAACTCAAAAAAAATTTAAATTAAAAGACAGGATGGTGGCTTAGTGTCAAAATGGCAAGATGAGTGTCTCATGTTATTCAGTTTTTCTGAATGGGCAACATGGTAAGTAAGCAGAGTACAGGCAATCTATAAAACATTGCATTTCCTTCTTGCCTGTCTTCTCAGAGCAGCTGTTGCCATCTATTAAAGAGCTTTCAGTGACTGAAACAGAAACAATTCACAGTCGTGCACAAACTGATCAATACACACCTTCCAGTAAATTGCACATGCTACAGATTAAACAAAACGGGGGGAGGGGGCAGAAAGATGAATACTAAGGCCATGGAAGATCCGTTTTACGTAGAACACAGAGAAGAGAATTGAGACGTCTAGGCTGGGCTATACATTCGGTGGTATTTTGGAAAAGGGTCTGCCGATGCAGTTTTTTCTAAAACCCTGCACAGAGGCACATGGATTTGGTTGCACTGGCAGGAGGTGTAGCCAATTGATAGATTTGTATGCTGAAAAAATGAATGGCACGATAATCAGCAGCTTCCACGTAAAAGTGGAAATTTTGCAATTTCCATGTGCAAGTGGAATTGTTTCCATGTACAAACCTGGACATGTAAGTGCCACCAATTAAGGAATGAGACCACATTTTTTTTATTTTTCTTCCTTTTGGAGGAGGAAATAAACAACAAGGGATTAAGGACAATGACTCCCTTAATCCCTCAAAATGAGACCTTTTCTTTTCTTTTTTTGCATGTAAATCTTTATGGAGTATCAAAAAAGTCAGTCAGATAACAAAAGAAAACAAACCATCGGTCGTCCTGAGACATATCTATATTAAAGCATAAATGTGTATTCCCTTATTAAATGGAGAATAAATATGTAGCTTTTGTCCTGCCCAAATCCTGTCAAATCATGACCCTACCATGCCCTGCTGAAATCTCTGCATGGCGTGGAACTCATGCTTACATACAATAAATTTTGCCACACAGTAGTCATTAGTTACTGTGACTAACGCACTTTATGGTTATGATTTATGTTTTTTTTTCAATTTGTTATACCACCCTTCCTGCACAAATCACAGGGTGGTGTACAATTAATAAATATGCCTTGAAATGACTTATCTGAATTCTTTACCCAAACACCAGTCTGCAGAACATCAGTCCCATTCAGATCAGCGCTAGGTTCCTGGCTCCATCGGCCTTCATTACAACAACCTAGGGAATTTTTCCCCTACAGGTCTGTGTGGTCTCTGTATGAGCTGTACAAATACAATAATTTGTGTTGGTTCCAGAGGAAACTATAATCCTTGATTTTAGCTAGGTATTTGACTGTATTTGTGATGACACCCTACACTCCCCCCAACTATCCCATCCCCCCCAAGCTGTGGTATAAAGTGGCCTGCGGTAGTGTGGGCACCTGGAATTGCTAAGCACCAGGCCATTTGTTTACAGCAGTGGGGAAAAAACTATTTTTTATGTGGAAAAGTGTTTTTATAAAAATTGGCGCACAGCCATTTACTGCCTGAGACCTTACCGCCTCCTACTTAGTAGGCCATAAGGCTCATGGATTAACCCCGCAGTAATCAGGTACCACGTGGTGCTACCCAATTACCACTGGGCACACCTATTCTAAAATTATTTTTCTGGCGAGGGCAACGCTGCATGGCAAAAACAAAACTAGGCACACCTGGCGGTAGTACGGTTTTATCATATGTTACCCACATAGTAGCCCTACCACCACTTTGTATAGGGACCCCTAAAATTCTAACTGGTTCCATTAAAAAAAAAGTGGGATAATGGCAAAAATTGACTGAACGTTTCACTGGTCATCTGTAATTCTTAAGTTTGTCCGTTTTCATACTTCTCTATCCAAAATGTATATTGTTCTTACAACCCTCTTCCCCCCCCCCCCCCCCATATATGGGGACTTGATTAGAAGGTTACAATATATACTTTTCTTTTCTTCTTTTTTGTTGTTTGTACTCTCTATTGCCCCTTACAAGGAAATGCTTGGATGTATTAATCTTAAATTTCATAAATTAAAAAAACCCCGAAAAGAAATTAGCTTAATATATTATATTAGCTCTGCTTCTTTAACCACGCTTCCTACCATAATCTCAAAGTGAAAGGCAGAACAGAATGGAACCCTTAATCTTTGAGGTACACAGGAATACTCATTAATCTGCCCTGATTGTGGGTTCCTCTGAGACAGTGTTGTTAATGAGTCAGTTTTTATTCCTGTGCTCTTCAAAGTAACATTACTACTATGCTAAATTCCTCGGTATCAGACTGAAAGTTACTTCCATTCCATTCCATTGATACAAAGCTGTTCACGATTTATAAAATAATCAAAATACTTTATATTATAAAAGCAGAAACAATAATCATATAATCCAACCTACAACTATATAAATCACACCCTGCCCCACCCATCACCCATCATGTACTTGTATAAAACCAAACCTCTTAATGTACAAAAGTGCTCTACATCTACTAGTAGCCACGCCCTATCTCACCTATAATCATAAATTGTTTTAAAACTAAGCCTTCACTGATTTATGAAATTGTTCAACATCTGACAGCAACCTCAGCTCTATTGTTTTCCGGTTGGATCTATTTCTAAGACTCCTTTTCTCTCTTGTATTTTGTATTCTTCTTTTTTTTTTGCCACATTTAAAAATAAGAGGGACACGTCTTTTATTGTTGCTGCTTCCCCCTGTTCTCCACTTTGCCTTCCCAGAGTCCATATTTCAAATCTTTTTAATGAAATCATGGGAAAAACTCAGAGAGGGACTAGAGAAGGGGGGGGAGGGGGACAATGTGAAAGGCACCCCACAAATGTAGAGGATAAGCTTTATGGGCTAGAAGGAGCAATACGCCATGTTCCTATCACCTGGAAGGTGAAAAGGATGCTATGTTTGTACTGGCCATTGCAAATCAGGAGAAGGAGCTGATGCTCGCATCAGTCTATGCGAACCAGAAGAAGAAGGAGGAGGAGGCTATCACAGCATTGGCTGGAGCAGAGGAAGAGGGATGCAGCCCCAGATTAACAGGTGGGAGGCAGGTTCAGAGGCTGACTGGATTCTAGCCTGGAGGGTAAGGGTATGAGAAGAGTGTTGGGGTTGGGGATGGATGATGGAAAGGCAGTGGCATATCTACATAGAAATAAGCATCATAAAATATATTGAGCTTTTCTGGGATCTTGCCAGGTATTTGTGACCTGCATTGGCCACTGTTGGAAACAGGATACTGGGCTTGATGGAACAAGGAGGCAAGCAAAAGTGACATTTCCATACATCATAATTATCCTTTTAAATAAGCTATAAAAGACGAACCCTGCCAACTAATTTAAGCCACCCAGAAAACTCCATTATAACTGATAGCATTATTTCACAAACTCTTCTATATGGGAGTGAAATCTAGATTCCATACAAGATAGACCAAAATCCAGACATACCAAGTTAACTAGTTTGGGAGGGAGACCTGGCCAGTCCTGATTTGAACTTATACCCCAAAGCAGTGTGGGAGTTATAGTCCCTAATTTTACTCATTGAAATCCATGCTGCAGGTCCCATGATGCATCAGTATAGGGTTATCAGAAAGCCAGAAATAGCCTAAAATCTGCCTGTTGGAACTGGGTGGCATTTCTAAGAATCTCAGTGTACCAGAGCCTCCAGTTCTGTAACACACACCACAGTCCCCAATAATTGAGCTAGAACCTTTATTGTTTATTAAGAGTTTATATATCGCTCTTCATGGGGAACACAACAAAGTGGTTTACAATCAAACTCAAACAATTAAAAGAAAGGAACAGCAATAATTAGATAGGATAGTGAGGTACTACTAAAAGGTTAGGTAAACAGACTAAAAATAATAACATGAACAAAGGAAAGTAAATTGGGGTCATCATCCTGGTGGAGACCCACTCCATCCTACCCCAATCTGTAAGCTTCCTGAAAAAGGTATGTCTTCAAAGCTGATCTAAAGTTGGGGAAAATTCTTTATTCTACTGTTGTTGTCTGGCCATTTTTTCATGTTTGTCACAGTCTACGGTTTCTGCTTTTCTCTGTCTTTCCAGAGGCTCCAGTCTATCTGCCACTTCTTCTCTCCATCCTAGCCTCTTCACGTCTTTTTACATTCATCGCTGATCTTTCATTTATTTTTCTGCTTCTCTTTCTGCTCAGATTTCATTCATTCTTACTATCCAGTTTTCAATCTTCTTTTTACTGCATCTACCTATAGCTTTTCATCTCCCTCACCCCAGCCCTCCCATTAGTCATCCTATGATTTCCCAGGGTTTTTTTTGCCAACACTCACTTCTCTCCCCTTCTTTCAGCATCTCATCTCTCCCCCTCTATCCAGTACTTATTCTCTTTCTCTCCCTTCCCCTCTGTACAGTACCCCATCTCTCTTTTTCTTCTTTTCTCAGCATCTCCTCTCTCCTTCTATCGAATATCTCAACTTTTTTCTACCTCCATCCAGCATTTTCCCTGTCACCTTAGTTTCCCTTTTTCCTATGTTCAATATCTGCCTCTGTTTCTCTTTCCCTCTGTCAGCACCTCCCCCTTTTCTCTATTTCTTACACATCGAGCATCCCTATATCTGTCCCCATTGCTCTCCAGTGTCCAGCATCTCTTCTTTGGTTTCTGACTCCCCCCGTGTCCAGCATCTCTCCTCTTTCTTCCTACTCACCTCTTGTCCAGCATTTTCTATCACACTACAACCTGCATGTCCAGCTACCCTTTCTGGGTCCCTATACCCCTTGTCCTTTTTCCTCCTTACTAAATCCAGCATCTCCTCTCTCTTCCCTTGTCTCTAAGCCAGCATATTCCACATCTCTTTCTAGTACCTTTACTACTACTACTACTATTTAGCATTTCTATAGCGCTACAAGGCATACGCAGCGCTGCACAAACATAGAAGAAAGACAGTCCCTGCTCAAAGAGCTTACAATCTAATAGACAAAAAATAAATAAAGTAAGCAAATCAAATCAATTAATGTGGACGGGAAGGAAGAGAGGAGGGAGGTGGAGGCGAGTGGTTACAAGTGGTTACGAGTCAAAAGCAATGTTAAGAGGTGGGCTTTCAGTCTAGATTTAAAGGTGGCCAAGGATGGGGCAAGACGTAGGGGCTCAGGAAGTTTATTCCAGGCGTAGGGTGCAGCGAGACAGAAGGCGCGAAGTCTGGAGTTGGTAGTAGTGGAGAAGGGAACAGATAAGAAGGATTTATCCATGGAGCGGAGTGCACGGGAAGGGGTGTAGGGAAGGACGAGTGTGGAGAGATACTGGGGAGCAGCAGAGTGAATACATTTATAGGTTAGTAGAAGAAGTTTGAACAGGATGCGAAAACGGATAGGGAGCCAGTGAAGGGTCTTGAGGAGAGGGGTAGTATGAGTAAAGCGACCCTTTCTCTGTTCCATCCCGATCCAGCATCTCCCTTTGTCACCATACTTTCCCCATGTCCACCATCCCCTCTTCTTCCCCTGAGCAAGCATATTCCCTTTTTCTATCCTTCCCTGATCCATCTCCTCTCTCTCTCTTCCCTTCCAATTTTGTCCATCATTTATTCTCTCTTCACCCTTCCATCCAGCATCTTCCCTTTGTCTCCTTACTCCCCCTTCTCATGTTCAGCATCTTGCCTCTGTCTCCCTACCCCCATCATTTTCCCTCTGTTTTTCTACTCCCCACAGAGTCCAGCATCCCCCTTTGTGTCCTTATGTCCTACTCACACCATGACTACAATTCTCTCCCTATCTCTTTCTCCTACCCTATCCAACTTCTCCTTTCTCTTTCTTCCTTCCTCAACCAACATCTTCCTTCACCATCATCTCCATTCTGTCACTCTTCTGCCCAGCCTGTATCTAGCATCCCACTCCTCCCTCAGCTGTGACGAAGCATATCTGCTTTCTTTACCTCCTTTCCTGATCCAGCATCTCCACCTCTTGTGGCCCAATCCAGTATTGCACCCCTCTTCTCCATGTCTCTTCTGTTTCCTGCAGTACCCTTACTCTGCCAGTCCCATTCCCCCTCACCCCCCAAAGAAAATCACTTCCTGTTTTTGAAGGGCAGGACCAGGACTAGCAGAACCTTTAGTAATGCATGTGAGATGAAAGACCCCGCCACTTCACTCTGCTTTATTGCCACTGCTGCACATCACAGGAAACAAATGTGGTAAAGGAGTCATATCCACTGGAACCTAGGTGGCAGACCAATATTGGTATAACGATGGCTATTTGGAAAGGGGAGAGCACTGGGATTGGAGAAGAGGAAGAATACTGAGGTAATGGGATGGGGAGAGCACTGGAGTCATGGGGTAGGAGGAAGTACAGGTCAGGCATTGAGAAGAGGGTTGCAGAGTGTAGTATGTGTGTGTATGAAAGAGAGAGAGAGAGCATGAGTGATTTTTTTTTTTTGGGGGGGGGGTGCCTACCTTGCTAATCCATGCCTGTGGGAATGGCAAAAGCAGGGGAAGAAAGTTCACATCCCCTGCCAATCAAACCTCCCTCTCCCTTGCCCACTCTGCTAAATCAAACAAACTATGCCTATGACTGTGATTCATAATTCAGGGGCTGGTTAAGTAGGAGGGGCTTTGAGATTAAAACATTTATTCTGTTTGGAAAGGTATATATATACAAGTATGAAAAATCAAGATTCTACTGATTCTCTTTTTATTGCAGCCTAAGAATCTCAAGCAAAAGTGCTTTATTTCCATTTTGACCTTAGCATGCTAGGATTTCCAAAATGATACCCACCATATCAACTGGCTCTATCCAAGTCTACTGGTTCCAGGAGGTTAATATGAGGAGTTATCACACATGATGGTTTGGTGGTACAAGGCTTGCACACTCCTGTACTACAGTACTGTCACTCTCCTACTTTCAAATTGCTCCCTTAAATAGGATATTCCTTCCAAAGACTTTATTTGCAGGGGAGGGAATGGTACGAAAATCTATGCAAACAATCACACCCTACAGAACTATTCTGTAGGGTGTGATTGTGATTGTTTGCATACCAAACTATTTGTGATTTACCAGATGAGAGCACTCATAGCTTCAAGTCTATGGCCAGATTCAAAACTGACCAAAATTCCCATGGACCCTTTGAATTCTCTGCTCTACTATTCTTAACAGCATAAGAATGAAGCAACATGGATCCATTTTATTCATGGGGCCACAATATTCATAATGAGGAACATGTAATGGCAGTGTTAGTACAGGTCAAAAATACCCCGAGAGACAGTCATAGCAATATTGTCTCTTTAGAGCATTTCAAAGTTGTTTCTAAATATTTCTTCAATATTTCCTTATAGAGGAGAAAAAGCCCTTCCAGAGTAAAGAATCTCCAGGCAACTGCATTCATTGGTAAAAAAAAAAATTCATCTTATTGCATTTTGTTCATTTAAATTGATAAATTTCAATTTTATATATATATATATATATATATATATATATATATATATATATATCATACTTAAAAGTACCTCAGTGAAAATTCTGAATGCAAGAAGTTAAGTACAGAACTACAAAAGTTAAGATGTGTTAGGAGCAAAACTATTGTAACTATTAGGGGCCTTCTCAGCATTTTTGGGAGGCCACCATGCAGTTAATGCAGAATAAGGTTTGCTACCACATGTTAAGAGCACAGCAGATAACATGGAATGCACTTAGCTACACTCCTTAAGATGTAGCTGCAGTAATTGCATTCCACATTATCTGCGGCATTAGAAGATAACACGCTCTAACAACCTCCATATTAACTTTATTTATTTTGACATTTATATCTCACATTTTCCCCATACAAATTCGAGTTCAATGTAGCTAACAAGCTAGAGGGATCATCACAATATAAAATAGAATTCATAAACCCGTACAGATCAGTAAAGGGAAAGGGAAATGGTATACTGCCTTTCTGAGGTTTCTGGAACTACAAAGTGGCTTACATATATTCAGGTTCTTATTTTGTACCAGGGGCAATGGAGGGTTAAGTGACTTGCCCAGAGTCACAAGGAGCTGCAGTGGGAATATGAACTCAGTTCCCCAGGATCAAAGTCTACTGCATTAACCAATAGGCTACTGCTCCACTCTCTGTAATTTCTTCTTTTCCCATTACCACATCCCTTTTCCTCCCTTCCTCTCTCCTATTTGTCTTCCCTTTGTCCTCCGCTCTTCACCTTGCCTAAAGGAGAAGAAAGATAGAGAATCACAGATACATAAAATCTGAAACTTTAAGGCACAGTCCCCACCATTCTCCACCCTTTTCCTGTCCCAAATGGGTGATTTCTGCATTAGCTGTTAAAAGAGGCAATTAGCATGCACAGTTTACATGGTGCGATGCAGTTAGTGTTTGTTAATTCCTATGTTCAGTTGCTAATATGCGTTATTAAATAGGCCCTTTACAATATCCAACTCTGAAGCTGAGCTTTAGTTTACATCTTAAGCTGAAAATGAGTCATTTGGAAATTGTGGACATGGTTTGGTCAGACCTTTAGTGGCTCTACTAACCTATTGTGACCTGTTTATACATTTGCAGTCTCCAGAACAGGGGAGAGCTTTCCTGAACAGTGAGGTAATGGTGGAAGGACACTTTTCTGACAGAAAAAACTGGTGTTGTTATTTGGATGTTTGGGTGGCTAAGCCATTGTACCACTAAAGTGTATGTCTGGGGCCTTGTAAAAGAGCACCCCCAGAAGAAGAGGGAGCCTGCGGGTGAATAAGCCAGTACATCACTGCTAAAAGAGAAGTGAAGGAATAAAAGAAAGTGTTTCTGGTACACAAAAGAACAGCAGGGAGCCTCTGAATCTGGAAAAGAAGGAGAAGATACTAGATCTTTGACAAGGAAAGCCAGGAGCTGCCACTTGACCCTGCAACCACATTTGAATTCAGCTTTACAAGGTTTTCTGGGGAAGGAGCTCTAGGGGAGGGGTTCTCTACCTGAAAGGGAGAGTCCAAGGGTAACCTAAGGGACTGTAACTATTTAGAGGTTCTTTATCCTGCCATTATTTGATTTTTCTCAACAACATAAGAACTTAAGAATTACCATACTGGGTCAGACCAAAGGTCCATCTAGCCCAGTATCCTATTTCTAACAGTGGCCAAACAGAATTCCCCCCAAAATAGCGCTGCGTACGCCTTGTAGCGCTATAGATATGCTAAATAGTAGTAGTAGTAAAATAGGAAGAATCATACCAACTTACCCTCAGGAATAAGCAGTGGCTTTGCCCAAGTCTACTTTAATAACAGTTTATGGACTTTTAACTCCAGGAATTTCTCCAAACCTTTTTTAAACACAGCTACTTTAACTGCTCTTCCAATGAGTTCCAGAACTTAACTATGTGCTGAGTGAAAAAAATGTTTTCTCTTACTTGTTTTAAATGTGTTACTGTGGCGTTTATTTTTGAAGCATATGGATGTCACATAATGTACTTGAAACATCCAGATCCCAATTTTTGAAAGGCAGGATTTGGACATCCAATGTTGCTGTACGTCCAAATAGCAAGGGGGAGTGTTTGTAGGTGTGTTTTGGGTGGGACTAGGGAGAGCCCAAAATCAGGATGTCCAACAGTGATTACTGAAGGAAAGGAAGCATTCAAGTCTAAAAAGAAGGACGTCCTTAGTTAGACCTGTTCCAAACATGTCTAGGGTATGAAAAGGTGCTCTGATTGATTAACTGAGCACTGGAGGGATTAAGGAGGTGTTTGCCATTTTAAGGTCTACTACATCTTATCTTTTATTGTGCATACTGATTCAGCAGACATAGCTCTATACATTACAAATGGCTGGTTATTGCAAGAATTGGCACCTCTACACCTCCAAGAAGAAGCAGTTAGTCTTGGTAAGGCAGTTTTTATTTCTGAGGTGGAAGGGTTGGGGTCCATGAGTACAGACCCCTACCTCCTGCCTCCCTTCATCACATCATATAACTCCCTTGAAGCAATTTTATCTCGGCTTTCTTTAATCCTGCATGGGTGAAGAACAGAACACACACGTGTAGGGATTCAAGATTAGGAAATTCTGCCCTTTAACTCCCATGACACATGCCTCCTTCTCTTCTTTTAAAAATACCAAATTGTGGTATTGAATTTTATGACAGTAACTCCCATGGGCGTGCACAGGTGTTATTAGTGTAATAAAGCCTTTGAAGATCTTACTACAACGTGTAGTAAAGCATCTCAGAGATTCAGACACAGGTCTCTGAGAGGAGCAGTTCTGACAAGCCAAACCTGCATCTAGCGATCACTTCATAGTACTTTGAGCTAAGGTCTGTGTTACTAGTTGATGATGAATGGTCCCTTATTAGCCATTTAGCAGAGATTTAAAAAGTGTATAAACATCCTAACACCAGACCATATTGAGGACATAAAACTGTTTGGACTATGGTCAGTCCAGGAGGATTAAACCATACATAAGATACACCAGCAGATATTAAATTCTTAATTTTGTATGTGTTTTTAAACCATTTAAAAAAGCACCATGATGAAAATGTCTTCTGCAATTCATTGTCATTCCATTACATGTGTTGATATACCAAACGTCCGGCTGGGCATATGAATCAGTCAGTCAAGTAATCTAATTGGCTGAACACCCCCTGATGCTTTGTAGATATATATTTTTATTACCATAATCCATAGACTAATTGAATCTTCTCTGTTGAAACGTTGCCACAGCTTGTGGGTGTGCCTGACAATTAATAGCTCAGCTGAATCTCTCCAGTTTTTGAAATTACAGGCTGGGTGCGCCCATCAGGGAGATATCTGACACCACAGGTAGAGCAGTGTCCTCATCAGTCACTGTCACATGCTGAGCTCTAGCTCTTAAACAGGTTTCCAGTTCTCTTGCCATTAAAGCTGCATGTGTTGAGAGTACAGGGAGGAGCTGGCACCTGCTCAGTGTAGGATGTGAGGATGGCAATGCCCAGCAGTTCCTCTGCCATCATCTTTTTTGACTTCTGCTTTCCTTTGATGAAATTTACAATACATTATGGGTTCAATTACTGAACTGTCCACACTGGGACAAAGACTACATGCACTTTTTACCCAGAGGCTTTGTGCCAATTTTTGAAGTAAAAGTATGCACGCAATTTGCTGCAAAACCTGTTGGAATAATGTATGCATAGTTTTATACATGCCACCTTCCTCTTCTGATTTATACATGCCCCCAAAAGTAAACACCCAGACCTTTACCAGCATTGAGGAAGGACAAATTTCAGACACCCTGTTAACACAAGCAAAACACCTTTGACCCATGTATTATGGCACTGAAAATTGTCCTGTGTGCTCTTAAAATGTGTATAGGTTTCTCTGTCAAAGACAAAACATTTTTTTTTTGGTGTTTTAATATCAGCACAGTGATATGGGTAGCTGCTGGTGCTGAGTCTATTATGCACCTCTTGAAGAATTCTCTGTAATTTCTTCTGTTCCCATTACCACATCCCTTTTCCTCCCTTCCTCTCTCTTATTTGTCTTCCCTTTGTCCTCCCCTCTTCACCTTGCCTAACAATGGTAGTAACTTATTATTACCATGTATGTTCCCTAGCTAGCATCAACACTGTACTATTGAGAGGTGATACTATGAATATTCTGCATTCATTGATGCAGTGCTCTTAGTTCTTTCCCATGCTTTGTAGTGTTGAAGTACTTTGGATTTAGCATGTAGCTCTGCTGTTGTTGGACATATGCCGATAAAAACCAAAGCAAGCATTGTGCTTGTGTGATGTGTAATTAAGTACTTGTTAGGGCATGCTCGAAAACAACACATACTTCAATTGAACAGCAAACAGTATCAAAGCATGACTTAGAACTTAAGCTGATCATTATGCTGGGCAAAGTTCCCATCATCTCTGCAGCAGTGGTGGATCCAATGACGTTAGAATACTAGCAGAAAATAATGCTTCCACTGTTGGCTTTTACAAATCACTGTATGGTTGTATATAATTCAAGATATTGGAGAGCTCACAATTGTCCCAAAGGCAGTTGCCAGTAAAACTGTCTACAACAGTTCAAGTATTTTCTGTGCTTATTCAGTTCATCAATCTTTATTTTTGTAAGTGTAACCCTGATCTCACCCCACAGTCTTGGATGCTGGCTACGCTCCTTGAGTCAGGCACCTGGGACCAGGATTCACAAAACAGGCTCAGATCTGATCAGCCGGATGTGGGCTGAGGCCAGAGAAATCTCCATAGGGCGGAGGGTATTCCTACCCTGGGTTGTACAAAAAATCCACTTTTAAATAATTACCAGCAGTCACAATAAGTAAACAAACTTTTCCTATACTGGATTAATTCAAACCAAACAACAGTTCCTGGAACAACCCTAATAATTACAGTTCATGCATAAGAGGCCAAAATCACATCCGGTTAATGTATAACTTCAGCCCATCCCAGATCAGGAGTTACCTGGCAACTGGCAAAGGTCCTGCCGGGAGTGGGGCTGCTCTGTGCTCACTTCCTTCTCGCATGGGGTGTCCTTACCCACCAAGCACTCCTTCCTTCTCACAGTTCTTTGTGCTGGGGAACCGATCATAGGTCCCCTCTGCCCCTAGAGGTTACATCAGCCAGCCATTCCAGGATCCACCTGTTCAGCTCGAGGACTCCTCCTCAGTACTCGGTCTTGGTGGGAGTTGGTCAACCAAGGACCCCTTTCCACCAAACACAGTCCTTTTCATTTATCATCTCGCCTCAGCTTCTGAGGCTGAGCTTCTCCCATCTTCACCCACCCAGCCAGCTTTTCCAGATCCCATCACCATAGTGACCCTCAGGAGATCCTCCTACATCCTGCTTGGCAGCAGAAGCATTCTCCTGGTGGGGGGGGGGGGGGGGGTCACATAAGCATTAATATTGTTATGATTATTGGACATAACAGCTTTTTTTGTACCCAGAAAATAAAACTGTACATGTAGGCACTGCTGCACTGTTCTAAAAAGACTTTTTTCCATGAATTTCTCTAATTTTATTTGATTTGTAGGTTTCTAGGAGTCATATCAGCCATATATACCAAGGAGGATCAATTCTTGTCCCTAGTCATAAATAAATTTTTCATTCAAAATATGTATATCAATTGTTCATGGGGCATACTTACACAGAATAATTTGTACAGGAATCAGATGTAATAGATATTGTGAAGGATCCCTCCGCTCCTCTCAGGAAAACTCTGGCCTCCGGCTTAAGTTTTCTATATGATATTCCACTTAGGTACAACTCCCTGTAATCCTCCAGGTGCCCTCTGACCTGAGATATCTGCCAGGGAAATTATCCCGGTGATTTCAAGAATGCAATCCCAAAAACAGTTTAGAAAAAGTAGTTTTTAATAATGCAGTTCCAAAAGCAAAGCAGTTCAGGAATCTCCACAGCTTCAAAAATGCAGTTCATAAACCAACAGAACATGAATCTCAGCAGTCCCAATCATGTAATTCAAAATAAATAATCCCCAAAGCAAAAAACATTCCACAAAGAAAACAAGCACTTCCAAACAGGCAGTTAAAACAAGCAGTTTAGAAATCCCATCAGCAGTTCAGAGGCAGAGAGCTCCCAGGGGTCCCCTCCCTCCCTCCTCTGGCCAGTTCTATCTCCTGGCTTCCTCCCACTTGACCCCGTTGCTCCCTGGCTCCTCCACAATAGCCACTGCCTTCCCTTGTTTACCAAGACCCCGCACCAAGCGGTTACCTGCTGTCTGAACCTTTTACTTGTGGATCTTGCCAGAGCTGCAATCTCTTGCCTCACTTCTTCCTCCTTTTCTTCCCCCTTCCATTCCATGGGCTCCTCGCCCCACCCATTCCCCAGCTGATCCACCTCCCCCTGATTAGTTCTGCTTAGAGGCTCCCCCTCCATTCCTGGCCTCCCCTCCGTGTCTTGGGTTTCACCTTTACCTGCCTTTCCCTTGGGCTCCACTGGGGGCTGCTGGGATAGGAAGTCTTTGATTCTGTTGTAAGACTTCCTCAAGGGCTGCTGGGAATCGTAGTTTTTACCCTGCCTCCAGCCCTCTGGGGAAAATGATCTATGCTTTCTGCTGACATGTGGAACTCCCTGAGCTAAGAATCTGGGTTGACCCCTCCTCTGGGCCTTACCTTCTCCTCCGCCGGTACCCCCCCTCTCTGTTCCCTTATCACCTTCTTCACAATATATTTTAGTTATCCTGAAAACCAGACCCATTTATGGCCCTCAAAGATCAGTGTTGTCACTCTCTAATATGTGGAGGGTAATATACTGCCTATGCATGAAGGCCGAGTAGGTGTTTATTTCAAGCCTATTTTATAAAGACATATGAAGGATCATTTTCGAAAGGATGTCCAAATCAGAACATCCCAAACAGACATCCATCTGACATGTATTTTTGAATAGGAACTATGTCAGGATTTCCTGTTTGACAATACATGAGATGAATGTCCATATGCTGGAAACTTCCAGCACGTGTATCCATTTTACAAATTGGAACATCCAGATTATGAAGGGAAGGGACAAGGGACATGGGTATCTGAATGGCATCATTGAATGGTCCATGCAGAGCAGATGGGCAGTCTAGTGGTTAGTGCAGTAGACTGTGAGCCAAGGGATTCAGGTTCAAATCCCACTTTAACTCTTACTTTGTAATTGTGAGCCCTCCAGGAGCCCTCTGGTATACCTACTATACCAGAATGAACACCACTTCTAAAGCCTTTAGGCTTATATATTAGGTATAGCAGATATTTTTTCTGCTTCTGGAGAACTCACAATTCAAATATATAAGATAAAGAGCTGACATGGGATTTCAACTTGGGTCCCTTGGTTTACAGTCCACTTCATTAACCACTTGGCTACTCTTCAGACTTGTTTTCTGCTTTGTTAAGAATACCTATAATACCTGAAGCTGTCAGAGAGCCTGATATCCCCTTTCAGTTTTACATTCGGGGAGAGGGAAGGAGACGGCAAACACTGGAGAATTAAGGCAGGAGGCAGTGCCGTAGCGAGGGCGCCTGACACCCGGGGCGGGTCGCCGCTGCGCACCCCCCACCAGGTGCACCACGGTGCACACCCCCCTCGGCGCGCGCACCCCCCCCCCAGAGCGCTTACCACTACCATAGAAAACGGGGCAGGCGGGCAGGAGGGCCATTCTGCCCGGAGTGCACGTAGCTGGGAGCTGCATCGGCTCCGCTGGTTCCCTGCTCTCTCTGCCCCGGAACAGGAAGTAACCTGTTCCGGGGCAGAGAGAGCAGGGAACCAGCAGAGCCGACACCCCCCCAGCGGTGTGCACCCGGGGCAGACCGCCCTCCGCCCCCCCTTCCTATGCCACTGGCAGGAGGTTATGCCTTAATCCCTCCAGTGGACAGCTGCTCAATCAGGACACCTTTTTGCACCCTGAAGTGCTTGAAACATGCCTAAATAAGGACATCCTTCTTTTTAGACATGCACATTGGAAAAAATAATCCGAATCATTGTTACCTGACGCTAGGGTCCGTCTTAGGAGTCAGCACTCAACAAAAAGGTCTAGGTATTATTGTAAACAATACGCTGAAATCTTCTGCAAAGTGTGTGGCAGTGGCCAAATAAAGGATGCTAGGAATTATTAGAAAAGAGATGCAAAGTAAGACCAAGAATATTATAATGCCTCTGTATCGCTCCATGGTGCGACTTCACCTTGAGTATTGTGTTCAATTCAGGTCGCTGTATCTCAAAAAAGATATAGCAGAATTAGAAAAGGTTCAAAGAAAAGTGACCAAAATGATAAAGGGGATGGAACTCCTCCCATATGAGGACAGGGTAAAGAGGTTAGGGCTAAATTTATGCTCCTAAATTATGAACGTAATCTATTCTGGAGCATAGATTAAGCTAGTAATTTCAGAGCGTAAATTTAGAAGCATAAATTTAGGATCATAAATTATGCTCATAAATTTAGAAGCATAAATTTTAGGAGTGTAAATTTAGGAGCATAACCTTTATAGAATACCGCCAATTACTTTTAGCAGTCTAAGTATGAGCATTTACGCCCGATCTATGGCTTGTTTAAGTGGTTGTGCCTAAAATATATGCATTCATTTGCCTATTTTATTATTAAAGAAAAATATGTGTGTGCTTTCCCTCAAAGAGCAGGCTCCAAACAGGTGCCCTCTTAGTCCCTACAAATAGGTACCACTTCATAGAATTTCCCTCTCAGCATACTGGATATGACTGAGGATTTGTCTAATTCAGCGGAAAGGATTAATCCTCTGCCAACAAACCTCATTGGAAATACCATTATGTTTTAACCATTGGGAAGATCAGGAAGGTTAAGTCTTTTGATTAAAAAAAAACCCCCATCACTGCTGTGATTTAGATTACAGTTTGAAATTCCATGGCACAAAACATTACAAAATATTGAAAAACATGTGGAGAGGCCCACCTATTGGTTCAGCGATGCTACTGGCCAGAAACAGAGAGAGACTTGGGTTCAATTTTTGGCTCAAGTCTTCTACTCCTCAGGTAGATCAGAGCTAGGGAAAGGAATGCTCACTATCCTTGGGGTGGTGGACCATCATAGTCATTTCATAATGCTGACATTTAGGACTAAATTCAATAAATGACGCCTAAAAACTCAGTACTGAAAAAAATAGTGCTTAGTGCTATTTTATAAATGGCGCTTAAAGTTAGGCACTGATTAGAGAATAGGCCTTAGCACTGGGAATTACAACTGCTTTTAGGCGCAACCATTTATACCAACGAAACCTTGGTGTAAATCCCTGCGCCTAAATTAGGCATGGTTTCCCTTTATTGTATAATAGCGTGCATAAATTGTGGGAATGCCCCATGGCCCTCGCATGGCTGCACCCCCTTTTTGGATCTGCACGTAAATTTTACACACGGATCCTGCTGTGCAAATTTGCATGTGTAAATTTTAATTAATGCCAATTACAGTGGTGGAAATAAGTATTTGATCCCTTGCTGATTTTGTAAGTTTGCCCACTGACAAAGACATGAGCAGCCCATAATTGAAGGGTAGGTTATTGGTAACAGTGAGAGATAGCACATCACAAATTAAATCCGGAAAATCACATTGTGGAAAGTATATGAATTTATTTGCATTCTGCAGAGGGAAATAAG